>NC_143396.1:113501850-113804880 GCF_052110815.1 Crocodylus siamensis | reverse complement strand
GTTACTATGGAGAGAGCTCTATTTTAAAAACATTTACCCTCAATAATAAATTATTCCAGAGAAAAATATTAGCATGCACATAAAATGTAAATTGACAAGTTTCTGCAGTTGCTAAGAGCAGAATGATTTCCTTTTAACGTAAGTGACTGGCTAATATAAACTCAATTTAATTGTTTTCTCCACTTTAAAACTTGTTTCAGGTTATAATTAACATTTTGGCTACTTAGTTGTGAAGATCTTAAAAAAGAAAGTAAAAAATGTACTATAAATCTTAATAAAATGACCACCTACTGGAGAATGGCCTTTTATGTTGTTGTCTCCGCCTATCTACATTGGGCCAGAGGTACTGCATTCATCTCAGTAGTATGTATAGTTGAAGATAGATATTTAACACAACTCTTTTGTTATACTTAAATGTTATGCTCATAAAGATCAAGAACTTCCATGCAAGCCTTCTTCAGTGATGCAAAATGTGAATCGGGGAGCTGAACACTTGATTAACATCTTTAAGGAAATGTCTTCTGTTGTCAGGGTAGGAGGGTCATTTTGTCAGATCTCCCATCCTCTGCGAGTGGGATTGGTTGAAGTGGGCATAGCTGTGAGGAGACTAATAGTTACCTGCACATTTTTTGTCAAGTAACCCTACTATCCACTTTGAGTCTGTTCCTTTACAATCTTCAGATCCCTGTTCTTCCCACCCCACACCATCACAGATAAGTACCCTACCTACTGGACAATTGGCTTTTCTTGAGTGAGTTGAGAGCGACTTTCAGGTTCAGATTAGACTTTCTGGGGAAAAAATCTTTTCTTACGAAAGTTTGAAAGGCAAATTAGTTCTCTATCCAGCTTTAGGGCTAGTATCCCAGCCTATAATAAATATTCACAGATTCACAGAAGGTTAGGGCTGGAAGAGACCTTGTGAGATCATCAGATCCAGCAGGAAAGACTGCTGGGTTCAAATAACCCCAGCAAGATGCATGTCCAGTCTCCTTTTGAAAATCTCCAGGATAGATGCCTGCACCACCCCCACTGAGAGTCTATTCCAGAGTCTGGTCACAAGCACCATGAAGAAGTTGTTCTTTCTATCCAGTCTGAAACTTTCTTCTAGGAGTTTATGATCATTGCTTCTGTTTTTCCCCGGTGAACTTTGGTGAACAGTTGTTTCCCTAGCCCCTGATGCTCCCCCTGATATATTTGTAAGCTGCCACCAAATCTCCCCAAAGTCTTCTCTTTTTTAGGCTGAACAGTCCCATAACTGTCAGCCTTTCCTCATATGGCTTGCTCCTCAGGCCTTTAATCATATGAATGACTCTTCTCTGGACTCTCTCAAGCTTCTCCACATCCTTCTTGAAGTGTGGTGCCCAGAACTGGATGCAGTACTCCAGCTGCAGCCCACCAATCCTGAGCAGAGCAGGAGAATAACTTCCTTAGTTTTCCTTGAGATGCATCAGTTGCTGCATGTCAATGTATTGTTTTCTCTGCTAACTGTAGCATCAGACTGGTGGCTCATGTTCATTTTATGGTAAATTATGACCCCCTAGGTCCCTTTCAGACGTGGTGCTAGCAAGCGTAGCAGCGCTGAACCTGTAAGTTTGTTGCGGATTTTTCCTCCCCAGATGGAGCACTTTACACTTCTCAGTGTTGACCAGAATCTGGTTTTGGTCTGCCCATCTAACTAATCTGTCTAGGTCCCCCTGGATTGTAAGCCTACCCCAATGTGTGACCACACTTCCTCACAGCTTAGTGTTATTGGCAAACTTTGCCAGTGTGCTTTTCACCCTCACATCCAGATCATTGATGAGGAATGCTGAAAAATGCTAGCAATATACATTTGTCCAAAACAGAACTTACTTTTCATTTTGTCTGAGCTTCTAAGATAGGAGGTTGTTTATTTATGCTGAGAGGTCAAGACAAAATTGTCTGTTTGGGAAAGGAGACATACTAAAGATGACTCTGGGAACAGAGTACCTACATTTTTGGCAATCCATTCATGTCTTGGGAGACCATCGCTTGTTAAAGACAGAGTAATCCTGACACGTCCTCCACCCTATTCATGAAAAAATGTCTTGTGCTACAAAACAAAATCAAATGAGTCAGAGATAGTACAAACAAACATGGCACAAGAAGGAAGTGAATCATGGGAAAGAATTAATGCACCAAAATACACTGTTTAGAAATATGTAAAGAATGCACGCAACAAGAACCTGGGAGGTCCTTGCCTTTTTTTATATTCTGGATTATCAAATCATGTCCTCTGCTAATCTCAAGCATGCAAGCATATGGTTTGTTATGTTTCTTGCTTCCATTACTTCTATGAGAAGGTTGTCCCAAAACCTTACTTCTTTTATGGTTGAAAAACCTCCTTCTAATTCCCAACCTACAGTTTGCACCTGGTGAGATGGAGAGGAAGCAGTCTCGGTGACCAGAAAGTTGTAAACAGAATCTCTCCTTGGCTGGCAGTATTGGACTGGCATCTAGTGATGGGCTCATAAATATGAAGCTCGTTTGGCTTTTCTGGGACAGACTGCATGGTGGAACAGCTGTTCCTTCTTGCTTTTGCTGACCCTCTCATGCTCTGAATTTGCCCTGCAGTCTGCACTCTGGCTAAGTTGTGAATCGAGAAGAGGCCTGTCTTTGGATATGATTCAGATAATCCACCATGACCATGAAGGAACCTCCTGTGACTAGTTAGTTGCGAGGGATTTCTGTCATTGTTAGTCTGAGGATAATTTGGAAATTTAGCAGTATGATTCACCTGCCCAAGCTCTAGTCCTGGCTCAGTTTAACTCTGAAATGTGACATCTAATCTAAAGCTATGTATGGAAAATATGTGAAGTTTTCATTTTTTTAAGTTTCAGCTAACATGGGAACCCAGATATCTGTTGCTTCAACTACTTTGCCCTTGAAATCCCTTTCCCTTGTTGATCTTCGGACAGGTTGTAAAATGATTTCATTAGATCAGCATATGTATAATTTTGCTTAGTTTTTGTGTTTAGGTTTTATAGTCAGCTTGAAGTATTAGTGAGGTAGTTAGCCATTTTAGTCTGTTGCTTATGAAAGCTAATGCGTCTCTGAATTAGTGTCTTAAGGTGTAACATTAGTCTGTCTTTTTACTGCTATAGTGGTAATATTTCTGATGCCCATTATACGTATCTTGGCAAAGCCCAATACTGGCCAGGCCCCAAAATTTTTTTAAATGGAGTAGCTGTGTTGAAACCAGTGAGACTACATAGATTTTCCTTAGAAAAGTATCCTGTCTCATGTATTTTAAGTTTACTCAAGAACTGACTGTACTGAACCCAAAAACCCCAAACAAATCACAATGGCCATGCTCTGTAAACCTTGACCATGCTTATTAGCTGTCGTATAGAAGTGAATGGGGCTACTAAAGTTAGTTAAGCATTTGCGTCTGTAGTTGGAAGGTCAAATAACACATAAATTAACACTAAGCAACAGAACTGAAACTCTGTGGGAAACGGGTTAAATTAACCCCTACAGAGCACATTGCTATATAAAAGCCTGTAAATTGTGATTCACAAATATAATTTTGCTCCTAAAATGTATGTGTTTTCAGGAATTTGAAATTTGTATAAACTTGCTATATTAAAATTTTTACTAGAACGTTGATTCAAGAGTAACACTTGGGTAATAAATGTTATGCCTAGGCATAGCTTTCAACAATTCAATAATCAATTAGTATTTAACATACAATGGACATTTTATTTGTTCCAAATTTAAATGCACTTTTGGGATCTTGTACTTTTGAAGACTTATTATAAAGGAGAGCGTACTTTCTGAACTTTGCAATGTTAAGTGATTATGGGTTTGCAGAAGACTGTATTGCTCTGCTTCATAAAATGGCGAAACTAGTCAAGCCTTAAAATAATGGCTTTAAATAAAAGGTTGCTTTTAAAACTTTGACTGCCATCTTAGTGATGGTTCTTTACTTCTTTACACAGTAATTGTGTATCTGGGCATCTTCTTTTCTAAAAAATGTGTGGTTGAAGCAGTTTATCACCAGGAAGAACTCAGAGTTGAGATTTCAGTTTTGTTAGGAATATGAGACTGGAGATGGCTTCTTATGCCATCGAGTCCAGTCAGTCCCCTGTGTTTGGATGCCACTAGAAATCCAAAGCCCCAGCCTCTCTTGCACACCACAGCCACAAAACAAAACCCCAAACAACCTATAATCTACCACAGGTAAAAACAGTTACTCTTATTACCGTGTTACTGTTATGGCAGAGAAGGTATATGCTGAGATCATCCTAGTATGGGGACTGCACATACAGGAGAAGACCAAAAAATACCACTGTCCTTTTTAGTTTGATTTGGGGGTGGAAGGAGGATGGCTTCCTGAAACCAAATCTGGCTTTTGCCTTGATTCTGTGTAAACCATGACTTTTTTCACCCTGGTACATGAAAGATTTCCAAGTACTTCAGAAGGGCCAGTGCACCCAACTGTAAACTCCCATCTTTTGCTGTGGCCAATGCTTAATGCTTCAGAAAAACTGTGCAAAATCTTTGAAAGAATTAAAATTAAATGAATGAGGGGAGAATAATCCTCTGTCACCCTTACAAGCATCCAGCAGAAGGCATGAAACATGGGTGTACCAGATAACCCCTTCTGTTAGGAGACAAAATTACCTTTCAACCCTAACATAGAGATAGTACTGGTAAATACTTGATTTGGTGTCATGTGCTGATTCATTGGTAGAAGAACACCTATATTGTACTATCCCTTCCATCAAGTTTAGTGTTGAAACTATTAATCATTCTTTGCTCCTACCACTTTTATTCTGACGATAGTTCCAGAACTTCACTCTTTTAATTATTCCCAGCTCTGCCACAAATCTCCTAGGATCTTCAAAGGAGACTAAGGGATTCAAGTACCCAACATGTATGGAAATTTTCTGGGATTTTTTGGCATTCAACTTCTTTTGAAAAGCCCACTTCAGTTACTTTCTGGCTCTCTGCACTTTTGCATCTGCCAAATAGTGATATTTTGCTCACCAGGATGTTCTAAGGATAAATTAATATAATATAGGTGAGGCACTTGGATACTATGCTAATTGGTGCTTCAGAAGAATATGGATATATAGTCTGCTTTCATTTAGATGTTTATATATAAAGAATCAAAAGATAATGTCACTATCATATGTTGCTGAATATAAGTTGGATTTTTCAGGGAACACAGTGAACTTGGGCATTGGGCAAGTAGAAGACAATCCAGCTAGTTGGCAAGAGGCATTAAATTAAAAAAGGAGGAAAAATTCTGTGGAAACTGAGTGGAGACAATACTGTGGAAACCTGTAGTATGTGCACATTTTCCTTCCCCATTTGCTGCCTAATCGAGAGAGGCGTTAATGCAGTTGAGAATGCCAGCTTTGTGCAAAAGGAAGCTGATCTAGCCAATTATTTTTCTGGTTGGACTGCTGTTTTAAGATACAGCAGAGCAAATGTGGTTGCTTCTCAGCCTGTACATATATATTCTTTTCTAACAATGAGAGTGAAACTTGGCAAAAATTTAGTAGCTTATAGGGGCGGCAGGGTGGAAAGTGTTGTGGGGTGTGAGGGAGAGCAGAGGGGAAGGGGAGAGAGAGAGAACCACACAAGGAGAGGGCAGTGGCCCAAAGCTTTGTTTTATTAAAAGCTAGGCCTGCTTTGGAAGTTTCATACTATCATTTTTGTTTTCTGAGTCCTCAAGCAATGTGCAAATCTCACTTTTTTTCCTTCCATATCCAGCGCCTTTGAAATCATAACAGTATAATGCAATTTTGCACATCAGTTAGGAAGGAAGTTATGCTAATTCCTGAAAGATGCCATAAGTTTTCTAGGAGCCTAAGAAGTGATCATTCATAATAGCACTGGGCCGTTTTCTCCAGGTTAAATGTGCAAAAGCAGGGAATCCTGGTATTGGGTATGGAATATTGGCAAATATAGAGGACCAAGGCAGACTAAATGTCATGCATTAAATATGCAATAAATACCATGATCCAAGTCACTTGGTTTACCACCAAGGATGGAACTAGGAAGTGTGAATATATGACACTGGATATCTCCACAAAAGAGGAATTGAAAATTATTCAAGGATCTGCAGAAAATGGAAGAGTGTGTAACAGTTAAAGGTGAAGGAACAAATTAAGTAATAGTAGTGAGGTGTTTTTATCTGATTCCCAAACCATTCTTCTGGGGAGTAGGTTAGAATTTTTCAGTAAGGTTGCAAAAAATCCATATTAGTTAAGTGGGTCCTTCTTGAATTTGTAAGAATGAGCTCTCTGCACTGGAATCAGTAGGTCCTGTGACTTGGTACAGTTAGCTTGTCCCATTGAGAGATGGTGAATACTAGAGTTTCACTATCCTAGGTAAGTGTACAATACTTGGGTGGTGGAATTCTTGAAACTTTGCAATGGCTTCCATAATTTTGTTGGCAGATTTGTTACCCTCCCTTCCTTCCTCTTATTTTAAACTGTTATTTCAAACTATGATCTTGATGTTTTCCCCAAGTTTTTCTTTTAGTCACCTCCCCTATTACTGTTCCCAGACAGAGGAGAAGGAAAAAAATTGGTGAAAGAGGACATTCAAAAATCTCTTTAGATGTGGTCATTCAGCCAGTGACTTCTGATCAGCTGCAGTAATTATCAAGACAAACTGTAGAGGTCATAGCTTACAATTTTTCCATGTAACCTTTTATTGCAAGTATAAACAGAAGGTTTGAGGCTCAGTTTCTCTTAGTCGTCTTTAAGTTAGCAATTGTTTTCAGTATTTAAAAAAAGTGTGTGTATAAATCTATATATCTGTATAAAACAAATCTATATTTGTTTTTAGTATAAGTAAGGAAAGATCTAGTGCCCTTAGTGGCCTTTGAGGGTTTTTTAAAAATCTAAATATGTTGCCAGAGCAAGAGTTAAGCAACTATTTTCTGTGTACAGTTTATTTGGTGAAATTTTTAGATTTTTTGGCATTCTGAAATGATATAGTTGATTTCTTTTTTTCAGGCTTAAATTTCAAAGGGAATAAGATCACTGAGGGTATGTACAAGCATTATATTTAGATCGACCTAACCATGACCAGTCTAAATGCCTGGCTGTACAAGCACTCATGGTGCTTAAATCACTCCCAAGATGGTGTGCATCTAAATTAGTTCACCTCTGGATAGCACATCCCCAAGGTTGGGAAAGCCTAGCCACTCTCCACAGCCCTGAGACTGTGTTGTTCCTACCATCCCCAACCCTGACCTTCAACTGTACCCCCACCCCAGACCTTCTAGGCCACCCTTCCCCCAATTACTTACTTCAGACTGCCCACACTGCTCAGGATAGTGGACACATCCTGTCTTAGTTTTAGGCAGCTTAATGTAAGTTACCGTAAGTTGCCTTCTCCATATCCCATGCAAGGATATGATTTTTCCACATATTTCATGAGTTCTTTTTCAGGTCTTTACATCTCCTTTTCCTTCAGGGATATATCCTTTTGTTGTCTTAAGGAAACCCTGCAAATAGCAAAAATCTTTGCCTGGTGGTCAAATACAAGTGTGATCTCCAGGGATCTTGGTTTTCTCTGATTAAAAAAAAATCCCCAATTTTCAGTTGAAAGAAAGTAACCCCAAATCTACATTATTCCATGATTAAAAAGAAACATATATTGAAAAATGAAATATTTATCAGTGGTGTTTCATTTTAATCATGGGGGGGGGTGACTTTTTAAACGGAAAATTGGGGATTTTTCTAAATCGGAGGAAACCAGGATCCCTGGATTTGTAGAGGTCTGCAGAACACCGCCTTGCTTTATTCACCTGCCAAACCCTACATTTTTGAGTAAACAAAAATAAAATATAGGCAATGTGAAATGGAACAGAGGTTCTAAATAGTTATTTAAGATTGTTCAATTAAGTTGTGTCCCTGTAATATTTTGATATTGACAATAATTTTTGTCTTTGTGAATGGTCACTTATTTTATCTAAATGACAGGTACTTTATTTGATATAAAACTAGGTAGCTTTTTTGGTTCTGATGGCATACTTAGTTTAGTTCACACCCTTACTCATTTCTATATTTGTTTAACATTTGTTCCTTTTATGCTTCCTATATCCTTGGAAAGACCTATGAACATGAGGTTTTCCTCTTCAAATATATTGCCATCCATCAGCTGACGCAGGCATACTAATGCACATCACCATGAAAGAGTGTTGGCATATACCCTCTTTTTTCATTTGCTTTCTTGTTTTAGATAATGACTACAGAAACCATAACCTTGTGCTATGAGACCTGAAAATTAAATACTTTACACTGCAATCCACTTAATTTTCTTACTGTTTAAACACTATGGGCTTCTTGAGTCTGGTTTTCCTCTTTTCCCTTTTTCAAGACTTTTTTTTGCATCACAAGTAACCTGGGGTGGAAGTGGACCTTTGATAGGATGGGGGAAAGTTCTTAATTACAGAAATATTTTCTACTTAATGTTGTCTTCATTCATAAGGCTTTAGCTTTGTTTTCTTACAGCACTGAAAAAAAAGGCTTAAGATAGAAAAAAAGAGCCCATGAATGAGGCCACAAATACACTATTATCTTTGCAGTTATCTACTTGATGTTTTCCAATTGTAACATTTTTTTTTCAACACAACGGACTAAATTCTCCTACAACCCTCCTACACAAAACTCCCCAGTGAAATCATTTGGCCAAACTATACTCATATTTTTCTGATAACACTGGACAAAAAGTTTTCAGTTGACTTTGACTTTGCAATCAGTCAGATAAAGCATCTCATGCAGTGAACTTCAACCCGTGAAAGCACACATTTTGGTTAGTGTATAAGGTGCAAATCTACTCTGCAAACTATTTTGTCCATCAATACCATTATACAAATCTAAGAGAATTACGCAGTTAAGCTAAGATCAATACACAGCTTGCTACAGTCCAGGATTGTGATCCTAATACAGTACATTCCTTTTATTTGTCTAGCCATTTCACCAACAAAATTGTGCAAATAAGCAGAAGGTGAAAAATAGACTTGAAACAAGAAGCATAATTCTTGACCATAATGTAGTATTAATTTAAAGTTTTGCCACACTTTTTTTGGTCACATCTTAAAGACTGGCAGGAAAATAAATTGAAAAATATACCTGTTGCTGCTCAGCTGCAATTGTTATGCCCCATTATGCCTTTACATTTGACAGAGTGTGGGAATAATAAAAATTATTTCTCTTTCTCATAGGCCTCTGACAGATGTTCAGTTAAAGGTTGGATGGGATCTGAGCCACGGTCCCAAGAATCACGCTTCCTGCAATGCTATATGTACATGGCGGGACATACGAATTTGGGTGCAGGGATCAGACACAACAGCTGATTGTCAGGTGGGTTTGGAGACCCAGCAGGCGGTTTGAGCCCCTGGTGCTGGCTGCCGATCAGCTGATTGGGAGTAACATGGTGACCACATTGAGGCCCATTTGAGCACCAGTGCAGTCCACCTGCCCACATGTTGATTTTAAGGAGGGATTGAAACCAGCTACAAAACTATTACATGCTTTTTGTCATGCTATTTATTGCCTGAATGTGTGGCTGGTTACAAAATCACATCTTAAGTGCAACATGCTTGTGGCCTTAGGCATATCACTGAGTAAATGATCTAAGAGGCCTGGTAGTTGCTGACAGGAAACATATTAAGTATATCTCTGGCGCTTATTAATGTAAGATGATAAAAAAGATGTAATCGTTGGTTAAATTAAAGCATGTTTCATAATTTAAAACATGTAAATTACTTATGAGGGAAAATCATTCTGCATATTGTTCTATGTTTGGATTATTTGCCTAACCAAGCATTGTTTTTTTTTCTAGTTTCATCTTTATGCAATAAACCAAAATATGCCAAGTGACGATATGCAAGCTATTAAGTAAATTTTAATTTAACAAATGGGAAATATGTTCATCCTGTGGGAAAGTAGGCAAAGAACCCATATATGCAAATGACCAATCAATATATGGTAAAGAGGAATCTGCTGTAGACCAGCAGCTAGAAAGAATGTGAAACACTCACCAGCATGTTACCCTTTTATTTCATGTAATAATTCCATAGATTCTGAAGTCTTTGTCCAAGTAAAAACATTTGGCCTACTGAGAGTTAGAACTGAAAGCCAGATGGGAGAATCTGTTTCTTTTGCTACAGTCTGTATGGCATTATTTACTTATACATTTGTTGAAAATAATATGAAATAATATAATATTGTAATACCAAATACTTTGTTAATGCCCAAAGATGTAATAAATAATTATAGAAGAAAAATGGATTACAAGTTAAATATACTGATTTTGATTTTTTTCTATTTTCACAATTAATAAATTAGTGAAACAAATTCTAGATCTTTAGAAAGGCTTCCAAAGAAGAAACTCTATGTTTATTAGTAATGCGGTCTAATAAAATCAAAGAGTGGTTGTCAATTTATTTAATTCTAATTGGGAGGAGGTACAAGTGGCGTACCCTGGGGGTCTGTCCTGGATCTGGTATTGTTTAATATCTTCCATAATGATTTAGGATATGTGATTCAGTACCTACAGAGCAGATTTGCATATAACACTGAATTGGGTAGTGTCAGACACTACGGAGGCCAAGATTAGAATCCAGAATGACCAGGATAAACTGGAGTAGTAATCCAAAAGTAATGGAATGTAAATCAATAAGACAAATACAAAGTCTTTCACTTGGAATGGAAAAATTACATGCATTTATGCAGACTGGGGAATGACTGCTTATGTTGCAGTACTGTGGAAAAAATATGGGGGTTATAGTGGACCATAAGCTGGATATAAGTCTACAGCATACTCTTGCTAGGAAAAAAAAAGCCAAAACTATAGTGGGCTGTACTAACAGAAACAACACTTGCAAGTCAAGGAAAGTGATTCTTCTGTTCTACTTGGTGAGGTCTTACTTGAGTCCAGTTTTGAGAACTATATTTCATGCAAGATTTGAACAAATTAGAAACTGTCCAGCAGAGAGCGAAATAAAGACTAGAGTTCCAGAAACATGACTTACAGCAGGGATGGGCAAAATACAGCCTACAGGCCAGATCCAGCCAGCCAAAAGATTTGATCTGGCCTGTGGGTGCATGGCTGCCAACTTATTGCATCTGCCTTGTGAAAATCGAGCTCCACTTTGTACCTGATCCAGGGGAAAGAGGCTGCGTGAAGCCTCTCTCCTCTAGCCCTGCCACCTCCTCCCCCTCCCAGCTCCAGTGTTGTCTGCAGGATGGGAAGGTGGGGGATGAAGTGGGGCAGGGAGCCCCAGTCTGGGGTTTGCCCAGCCTGCACTGTGGGGGGGGGGGCAGGTGGATTGGTGCCCCCCACCTCTGTTCTCTTCCATCTCCATTTCTCTCCCTCCCTCCCAAACCCGGCCACAGCTGTAGTTTGCCAGGAGCCCTGAAATCCAGCTGTGGACACAAACGGGGACTTCTGCTATGGCAGGTGTGTGGTGGTGTCAGCTGTGAGCACAGCCAGCAGGTTCCAGAGCCCTGCCACAGAACCTGCCAGCGGTGGTACAGCTGATGCTGCTGCCCACCTGGGGCAGCAGAAGCTCCTGCCTGGGTCCACAGCTGATGCTGCCAGCAGTTTCTGGACTGGGGCTCTGGGTGGGAGGTTCTACTGTGCTTCGGTGAATACAGACTGTGAAATAGGTGCAGGGAGGGTTGTGGTGTCCCCTGTGGAGCTCCTGAACCTGCCAGCAGCATCCCCAGCTGACAATGCTGCTCGCCCACTGCTGGAAGACCTGCCTCAGTCCACAGCTGATGCCACCATGTCAAGGGCTGATGCTGCTGGGTGGAAGCAGTCCCACCCACCTGCCCACTGGGCACCATGTGGCAGCCTGCCAGCTGCCCACAAGGCAAAATTGTAGGTACCTGTTTCACACTGTCTGTATTCACCAAAGCATTTAGAATCATAGAAAAGCATTGTGACAAACTACTGCCTGGGTTCCAGAGCCCCAAGTACCTCTCTGCTGTTCTGCTGTGCGTTTTTAGGAAACAGACTACATGTTGCCCCACTTTGCTCCCCCTAGCTCCTGACCAGACCTGGCAGCTCCAACAGGGAAAACTCACCAGTTCCTAGGGTCTTCATCTTTGGTTTGTAAACTAGAATAGATCCTCACCTCTACAGAGAAGATATACCTGAAATTTGTCAATTGCTCTGAAAATTCACTTTCAGCCTAAATAATCCATAAAGAATAAAAAACAGAAACAAGATTTCTATACAAGACAGACTGTACCAAAAAAGTAACTGTAGAATTTAGAGGCAGGGTACAGGACCTCAGTGAATCTTGTCAGTGTTTCCAAAGACCAAATTCCCTGCCAACTCTCCAGATCTAACAGATGGGGACCAGAATTCAGTTCCAAGGTATGGTCCACCTCCCCATCAAGCACCTCCTAAATATCTTAAATCCATTCCCTCATATTTATTTTTGTATTCTGTCCTCCAGGATCAAGTGCCTGGAGGTCTGGATTTCCCCTGACGATTGGCCTTGCCCTTGGAATGTACTTGCTTTTGTGTGAAGCTAGCACTTCCTATTCCTGGCTGGTGGATATGCATGCCAATTCTGGGTGCACACTCTAGAGATTGGTTGCACCAAAGCTATGGTTCATATCAATTTAAAAATGATAAAGGTAAACATATTTTAACATTAGCTGAAAATAGTTACCAAACATGATCATGGTAAATCCAAGTTGTGAATATTTCTGTGTATGATATGCAGTGTACCCCAAAATCACTCACTGTACAAAGGTGTATCCATGACTAGTAGCGTTGGAAGAGACCTCATGAAGTTATTTAGTTCAACCCCCTGCTCAGGTCAGGATCATTTCTGACTAAACCACCCTAGTCAAGTTTCTAGTATAACTTACTCTTGGAGATTTCACAACCTGTCTGGGTAGCCTTTTCTATGTACATGCTAATATACACAGCAAAAGCTTTTCTAAATTGAGGGCTTTAGGGTATGTCTACATGATAGGAGTAGGTTTCTGAAGAGACATTTCCTGCTAGCTCTGAAACTGGAAATAGTATAACTGCATTAGTGTGATGCTTCTTAACAGACTTTGGAAGACTGAGCACAGCACAGCAGTAATGAAGTATATCAGTTCTAATGTTGGAACTAGACAAACAATAGACAACAAGGGGCCTATCTACACTGCTGTGTTCCACATAAATATATTCTGCCCCAAAGAGGTTGTTTTATAAGAGTCTCTTCTAAATTTCAGCAAATATTATGCTTGTCATATACCACTTAGCATGCTGTTGGCATGTAATACAGAAAAATATTTGAAGAAGTTAATGTTAGAAATATCCTAAGTGGTGTGCATGTTTGCAGAAAAGCCTTAAGTCAACAGACCTGTTTATGCATTTTGTAAAACATTTGTTACATATTAATGTGTACTCTATGAATTGTTTATTATACATTGTCTGATAGAATATCCATGCCTAACCAATTGCAATGGAAAATCTTTTGCATCCCAACACTTCATTGTAATGGATGGTAAACTAAATGAGCATTTGAATTACTTTTTTGGTATTAAGAGTCCTTGTATATTTTCCAACTGGAATAATATATTCATGCATAGTATTCTTATTGTACCAGGAGAATAAGACAAATAGCCGCTAATCTGCAGAACTAATATAATATCACTAATAAAAATGTTTTCCTTTTGTGGTAATTTATGTTACTTTAAACAAAAAATTCATCTGTAGGAAACAATTGTGGGTAATTGTAATAACGTTAGCAATGCATTTATATTGAAGAAAGCAAGGAATTATTAAATTAAAGTTACCGCTTCACCACTATCATTTTGTATTGGTATGTTAGGGGCATGAAGAAGTTTTAAAAGGGACCTAAGTCATCCATACTTTAATAATGACACTAAGTTGAAAGAATCCATCTTACCTCTTTCCTGTGGTAGCAGGTTTTTCTCCATGTTTTATGCAGATTTTCCCTTTTTTCAGATAAAGTATATGTACTCTCTCTTTTTTTTTTAGGTACCTATGCATAACCTGGGCTGCTTATTTGATAAATAAACTGTGCTGTGTGGCTTATAAGTACTTCATGTGCAATGCATGTTATAGATGCACACATCTGAAGTTTTATAAAATAGAATTATCTAGTCAGCTAGCCTAAAGAAAAAAAGTGGTTGACTCATCCTTTGTGATTGCTGACCAGAAATACCTGGGAATCCAACATCTGATCAAAGTTTTTCCAAATCAGGTAAAACTAGCTTTTCTTGACTACACCTGAAGAAATTCACAGATATTAACAGGCTTTTTAAGTTTTCCCATTCCCTCTCAATATCATCCTTAAATCTGGAAATTCATCCTTAATCAGTGAGGCAATATTATTTGCAACAGGATTTCTTCAGAGAAGGATTTCTCATGGCATTTCCTTCCTGTAGAAATTTCCCAGCGCTGAGCCAATTGTTAACATTTTCAGAGCCGATGGACAATTGATGGTTGGAATGTTTGGGTCTATGTGCAAACAGTGGGACTAAATGTGGATCAAGAATGCAGTGCTGTGGGTCTCCGCTGTAAATGTCATGGCTTACTGTCCAACTTTTTAATCAAACTGAACTCAAACAAATGAATTGATTAAATCTGCAGAAGGAAAGGAAAATTGTTGTCACGCTCTCTGTGACCTGGTGGCCTGTACAAAGTATAAATAAGAAACCCAAATATCATTTGGATGTTCAGATAAAAATAAACATGCTGAAAGCAGTGGGAAGATTTCTTTGGAGAGTCAGAGAAAAATAATTTTCTTTCATTTCTAGTGTTCACTCCTTGTATGTACGTAAATTTGCATTTCTTGAATTTCACTGTATATAGTTCATGACCGTGGAACTCTGTTTAGTCTTTCTAAGTAGTTGTATTAACATTGGAAGGAAGTTGTGGTTTCATTTTAAAGGTTTAACAAATAAGGATTTAATTTAGATCTAATAGGACAGTTGTTGTATATTAAATACTGAAGTTTATTAAAAGCATGTTGCTTTAGATTTAACAACTCTGCACAATGTACAAATAAATGTTTTCTATATTTGTTTGGTATTTAAATAGCATAAAGTAATGCAACTTGGTCTAGCCCTTTAAGATTTAATTATAGCATCTACTACCAAGCAACTACTAAAACTTACTTACAGAAAGTTTATAATAGCTACAGATATTGGCATACTATATATCCATCATACACTTAAGCTTCAGTCAATGTTAAAGTTTAAAATACAGTTGTTCTGCCAAATGAAAAATATGAAGCTTAGTAATGATTTGTAGATCTTTCTTTGATCCACTTTAATACAATAAAACACCCACATGTTTTGGGATCATCCTGAATTTTGGGGCTGTGTTCTACTATCCCCATCTTGTCCCTGAAGTACAATTTTTGCTCTTAATCTGATCCTGGACTTTATAAGCCCTGAATTTACCTTTCATTCACTATAAGTAGGGTTTCCAGACCAGCAAACTGCAGTTGCATGGTGATCTGCAGAGGTTCTGTGAGCACATACAGTTGGGTAGTCAGCTGATTCCCCCCTCTTGCATGTTCTTGTCACAGAAGACAACATTGTACTAAAAGAATGTGTTGCTCTGCACAAGGTAGCTAGCTGCAGTAAGTACTAAGTAACTACGTTACTTTTGTTTCTGGGTGTCTGTAGAGCACTGCAGACCGTTACCACATTTTGGTGAGTAATTTTGGTTGTCTTATTAATGCCCTTTCTTATTTTTACTGGTTTTCCCATATGGTAGCTTTCTGCAAACTGTTTTTGATGCCATCTTGTCAAGGTATCCTCTCTAACTCAAATCCCAGGACTCCTCATGTGGTTTTTGCAGACATTTAGCTGTGTTATTAACTTCACCATAATATTTCCATGTGTTTGCAGAATTCCCACTTGCTTTCTTTTAAGCTTGAGGGAAATTTTCCAGTTTACATTTGAGTCCACCTTTATTGGCAGGTAGCTCCCTCCCCGCACAAGCCCCATACACGACTTTTATATTGTAACCTGAGTTTCCATAGGAGGGGATTCATCATCACCTTTTCGATCATTCTGCTTTCCCAGATCTCCAAACAATGTCTTCTGCTTTAGGGACTTAGACTTTGGCTTCATGCTGAATGTTTGGCTTCTTGAGTGATTATTAAATGATGGAATGGGATCCTCTGAGTTCCTGTTATTTATCATGATATTTTCAACTCTCAAGATACCATTCTCTACTTCTACTGAGACATTAAGAAGTCATTTCTTTCAGGATAAATCAAGTGAAAATTTGGAAAATAGAACAAAATCACTTGGGATGCATATAGAAGTTTGCCTCACCCTGTCTATGGTAACTTGCCTTACTTTAAGCTGTGTGATTATAGGTTGGAAGTGGTGTACAGACATTCATTGGTACTGGGAGCTGTGTAGGGATCCTGGTATAAGTAACTTGGGGTGGGGGGACTAGTAAATCCAGGAGGGTTTGGTGGGATTGGGGTGGCTGGCAGGTATGCAAGGGTGGGTTGTCTGTTTAGGGTGGGGAAGTTGGGAGGCAAAAACAGCTTGGTTAGGGTTGAGAAGGCATAGGAAAAGCTCAGCCCTGGAGCTGGGGTGAGTGGCTGTACTCCAAACATTTGCAGACATTCACTAGATCAGGCTAACCTGTTGCTGATCTAAGTTAGTTCACTTACTTGTGTAAACTTACTTAGATCTGGCCCACTATTTTTGCCTTGATTTAAACCCCCTGAACCTCTGCACAGATGGGTATTTACATCAACCTAATCCTAACTAGGTTAAATTAAATGTAATGTCTGCATGTGCCTTTGGAGTATGAAGGGGTGGACACCTGGCTGCCTGGACATACTTATTACAAGAGCAGGCACACAAAAGGGATCCATATCCCTTTTAGATCCGTTTAGATTTTCATATACAGTTTATGTAATATTATCTGTTAAGCACATTTTTAAGGCCTAAAAGGTCTTGATTGTATTAACTTGTAGGATATGAAGACAGCAGGCACTTAGCATTCACATTAAATTATTTCTTGTGGTTTTCTTCAGTTTTTTATGCCACACGCTTCCACTTAGCTAGAAAAGCACAACTAATTTTTCATTTTCAAAACAGCAACGTGTTTTGTGAAAGTGTCTAGAAAACCACCATTTTTCACAATGTTTCTTTTGAAGTATTTTTGTCATTGTCAATGGTTGTGCCTAATATCCTGTGATGAACGAATGACTGCTGCCTTGCATGGTCCTCCAGCTGAGAGAACCAAACCACAGAAGTGAATATTTCTTACAATAGCAGCCAGTATCACATATTTGCCAGAAGCACAGAAAAGCATTTGCTTGTACAAAATTTAGTCCAGAATTCAAAATTATTCATCCAGATTTATTCCTATAAATAGCTGCTGATTTTCTCTTTGTGAGTTGAAGCATAGGATCTATATACTTTCATGCAGTTTGCCATTCTTTGAAGGTGGCTTTCCATAATATATGTTTTAAATTACTTTAAATCCAAAATATTCATATGATAACTTAGAAAATTTTCATTCACTGTGATTGCCTATTGCATTTTCTAATGTTTCCATTTAATGAGAAAATAAATGAGTAACACTAAATGAAAAGAATATCTGTGCTCATTCTTCTGCGCTAACATAGTGCCTAATAGAAACAGTAGCCAATCAGTATGTGGCATCATTTTGAATTCTGATGTATTAATGACATTGATAAACCTGTTTAGCCCCTTGTAATATTAATCTGAATTAAATGTATTTATTAATTATGGGATTAAAAATAATCATGAAAAGTCACTTCTAGCAAAATAATGTTGAGCCTTAGAAAACAGATCTTGCTAGTTTATAAGTGAGAAAGAAAAGATTTAAAATAAATAACATTGGACTCTATCATCACTTTTATGTTAAGTGATCAATATTGAAGTAAGAAACAAGGCAGATATTCTACAAAGTAATTTATTTTCTGAAAGGGACCCAGATTCAGTTATATAGTTTCCCAGTGATTATAAAAAGTGCAATTTGTTAGACCAAGACTTTTTTTAGGATTAATTCTCAAGTGTTATTAACAGTTTTATGTAATGTATTGAATCTTACATTTTTGCTTTCCTAGTTATTTTTGTGGGAAAAGAAAGGATAGTACCAATATTTCCAAAATCAAAAAAGTGTCAGTTAAAATAATGTCATCGTTTCACAGTTTCTTAGCTGTTAGGGTCAGAAGGGACCTCAATAGATCATCGTTATCAGTAGATCATCTGGGCAGGAAAGAGCGCTGGGGTCATATGACCCCAGCCAGGTGCTTATCCAGTCTCCTCTTAAAGACCCCCAAGGTAGGGGAGAGTACCACCTCCCTTGGAAGCCCTTTCCAGATTCTGGCTACCCTTACCGTAAAGAAGTTCTTCCTGATGTTTAACCTAAATCTGCTCTCCATCAGTTTGTGTCCATTGTTCCTGGTTATTCCAAGGGATGCCCTGGTAAACAGACCATCTCCTATTCCTTGCTGTCTCTTTCCCTGCAATGAATTTGTAAATAGCCACAAGATCCCCTCTCAGCTTTTTCTTGTGGAGGCTGAAGAGATATAGGTCCCTCAGTCTCTCTTCGTAGGGCCTTACCTGCAGGCCCCTAACCATACAAGTGGCCCTCCTCTGGACCCTCTCCATGTTGTCCACATCCCTCCTGAAGTGTGGTGCCCAGAACTGGATGCAGTACACCAACTGCGGCCTGGCTATTACCGCATAGAGGGGAAGTATCATCTCCCTGGACCTGTTTGTGATGCACCTGCTAATGCATGATAGAGTGCTGATCACTTCATCACTGTAGCAGGGCACTGGGGTGCCTGCTACTGGCGTTGATAATAGGGCTTAGCTGTTCAGTCATCAGGGCAGCACAGCCGGCAGTTGCCGAGGCAACAGATTGGGTCAGCTGACCTCCAGGGGGCTGGGCCTGGCCCATATAAACAGAAGAGGCTGAGGCCAGAGCCAGTTCCCTTCTAGCAGCCTAAGAAGCAGCAGCTCTGCTGTAGGGCAGGGCAGAGCAGAGCAGGGCAGCTACCATCGAGCAGCCTAAGAAGTAGCAGCTCTGCTGCAGGGCAGAGCAGAGCAGGGCAGTTACCATCTAGCAGCCTGAGGAGAAAGAGCTTTGCTGCCGAGCCGAGCCAAGTGGAACAGCCAGACCATCTGCCTGATGATGCGAGTAGAGAGAACCCCTGGCAAGGAGGTATTGCAAGAGGGCCAGAGTGGTGCCGGATTTATGTTGTAGCCACAAGGCTTGTTCTGGGGTTACAGCCGGGTTGGCTTAGAGTTGCTTTAGAGCCAGGTGTTGTGTTGGTGTTATAACCGGTTGGCTTATGGTTTGTTTGTATGGTTACACTGGAGGACCGTGTGAGGCTATAAGGGGATGGAGGAGGCTTCATTAGGAGCCCTCCAGTACAGTGGGGTGCTCCCAGTGTGGTAGAGAGTGCTGCGTTTAGGGGTGGCTCGACCCCAGCCCAGTGGGGGGTGATTATCGGGACAGGCTCAGGGGAGATCCCCAATAGCATGGGGTTTTCCTGGGTGCCCGGAGAGGGCACAGCATTCGGGTACCAGAGTGAAGGCACGGCAGTTGGCGCCAGGGGCGCTGCGTTTGGGGTGTTGTGACCCCAGCCCCTTGGGGGGCGGTATTTAGCCCAGAGCAGGCGAGCGGGCGCGGGAAGCGCGAGACAGGCCCCAGCGCGGGCGCGGGAAGCGCCTGAAGAAGAGTGAACACATGAGTAGAAGTCCAGAAAGGGTGAGACAGGGCTTGTGCCAGGATCAACAGGGCGCCAGCCGAGCATGTGAGTACAAGCCCGAGTGGGGTGAACGCACTTTTGAGGGTGTGCACGAGGGAGAACCCTGGGTAGGGCAGGGTGCGTGGGACAGAGCTCGGGGAGGGAGCATGTACATTAGGAGGATCAGAGCGGGTGCTCATCGGAGAGGTCCCTGTGAAGGGGTGTTTACATAGAACGCACATAGAGACATAAGAATGTCCAGTACACCTGCGAGGCTTGGGGCGTGCTAAAGGGGAGGTTGGAGGCATGCATAGCCCAGAAGGCTGGGGTGCACCAGGTCACTGCATAGAGTAGGGCCAGTATGAGAGCACCGTGTCCAAGGGGACAGAAGGCAGCCTCCCATATAAAACTGTATATAAAACCAAGACGTGGCGGGTGAGAAAGAGGGTGCGTTTGAGTCCCAACTTGGCACGGTAGGGGCGCCCGGGGAGATCACGGCCGCTCCTGCGCCCCGCCCCGTGACAATCACATTGACGACTCCTGTTCATCTTGGAGTCAACTATGGCTCCAAGATCCCTTTCTGCCACTGTGTTGCTGAGAAGGTCATTGTCTAGCCTATAGGTGTGTTGGTGGTTCCTTCTCCCTAGATGCAGTACGTTGCACTTGTCTTTGTTGAACTGCACCCTATTTTTTTCTGCTCACTTTTCCAACCTGTCCAGGTCCACTTCCTACTAGTGTGTTAACTTTACCCCATAATTTCATGTCATCCACAAATTTGGACAGAGTGCTCGCCACCCTCTCATCCAAGTCGCTGATGAAGACATTGAGTAGCATAGGTCCACAGGTTCATTTTATTGGCAACATGAGTATTTTCACACCAATGATTTCCCTTACTTTACCTTACCTCGATTGGGGCACCATTAGATCCTTTTAAGGCTGCATCACAATATTTGCACTTCTAGTTGTGTACATACCTACACATGATTCACAAGATAAACCGAAAGATTTCAAATAGGAATTCATAGTGTCAGAAACATTATGAACCATTGTGGTCTTTTTAGGTTCTTTGGCACAGAAGAATTGCTCTATTATTTTTCCGTAATCAAGAAACAAGTGAAAGGTCAAACCTGGCTTCTTCTGAGAGTACCTTGGTTTTAATAAAGAATGTTATGAGTAAAAAAGTTTGAGAACCACTGGCTTAACTGCTTCATAGAAAAGCAGTAAGAAGTTTTGAACCAAGAACAAATTAAGACACTTTGGAGATGGTGGAGTGACTTGAAGAGGCTAGTCATTGTGAAGATACCCTAAAAATACTTGTTTTCCCCCTTTTAAAAGAAGACCTTCCATAAAACTTGTAGCAGTACTAGGAGTTTCTGAAAATTTCTTAGAAATAGAAGGTTTTAGTTTAAAGCCTTCCTGAGGTAGGGATAAGCCAGATATCTCTGATCTATATCTGCTTTTCTTAAGTCTCGCATATAGCAGACTCTTGTACAAGATTTGAAAAAGTAGGGCATAAAGGAAGGACACTGGACTAGCTGCAAGCTGGTTACATTAGAATTAGTCACTCACTTAGATGATGAGTACCATCATCTACAGCACTGCATAAGTGTTAAGTGTGTGGATGCCTATCTCATTTCTTGGGAAAGCTTCAGCCGTTCTACTGATGCATAATGATCCATGCATTAATCAAGACTCATCTACTGGCATCTAGTCTGTTAGGAGACCAACCTTGGAAAAGAATCCAAGTTTCACCTGGTATAAAATGTACTGGTAATTGGGAGTGAATTGAACACACTAGTGCTCCATGTTCTGCATCAATTATTTGTTGTTTTTCTACTATAATTCAAAGTATTGGTCACCAATCTCTAAAGAGCAACATGAATAATTCATACTGAATATTTAACTATCTTATTTCATTTTCTATTTGTGGCCTTCAAACAGATTATTAAAGTGTCAGATTTTTCTACCAATTTAATATTATCTGTAGAATTTCTTCCACAAATAAATCAAGTTTGGCAGATGGCCCAGGAATAGTACATGTTAACAGCTCATGCTTGCCTTGTCTGTAGTAGGGGTATTCTTATATACATTTCTCACTGTGATATCAGTTGGTTTCACTGGTGTTAGCAATATTGAGAGCCCTAGTGTTGACAGGCCACCAGCTGCTGCTCCTGCTCCTGCTACTGCTGTGTTCAGCACTCTGGCTGTTTTTTAGAACCACAGTTGAAAACATCTTTCTACTCTAACTGCCTGCACACACACGTACAAGACATGCTATTCCTGTCCAACCTTTTCAGAGCCTCCAAAAAATGCTCTAAATGACACATTGCTTGAAAGACCTGAATTGACGATAGCTACAGGAGGAAATTCTTGCAAGATGCTTCCTTGCTGGCTGCACAATACTGTTTCTGTCCTTTACTTAATTAGAGGCTGTTAAGAAACCAGTCACAAATTTTACAATCTGTAACGTGGTTTGAACATTGCAACTACTCAAGCTTAAAGCTTGATTTTTTTGTAAAGTTCTAGCAGTTGAATATTCATAGACAATAGCTGCATCTACACGAGACACTGATGGTGCAGTCATTACTGTGCAGTCATTTAGTACTTGTATACAACTACTATTTGTGTAAGCAAGTACTAAATGACTGTGCAGTAGCATTGCCAAATAACTTTTTCATGATGCTTACTGTACAGTAGCGTTGCATTACACTTCCTGCCACACAATGCAGCTGCTCAGTAGCAATGAACTTCTGCAAGTCAGCATCTCGTGTAGATGCAGTCAATAAGTATGAAAATATCAATAAGCTGAAATTTACTTTCATAGTTTAAAGAATATTTACAATTCTTCCCCATCCCCACCACCCGTACTGTCCCATAACTTTTATCTATTGTAACTTTTGTCATTGATTTCTCGTTGTAAGGATTGTTTTGCTAGAAATGACATTAAAATCCATGAGAATGAATATTCTCTGGTTATCAGGAATATTATATATTATCGGGAATATATAGATCTTTCTGCCTGTATCACTCCACCTGAACTCTGAGATTGGTAAAATTCTCTGGTTTTCTTCGGATGAGTTTTTGAAGTATTTTTAGTAATAATAGACTATATGGAATATTAGCCTTGTAGCTAGTGAACCCTTTAAGTATATGCTAGTCCAGGGTTGGGCAGCCCCTGGCCCAGGTGTCAGAGCACAGTACACAAAAGCATTTTACTTGGCACGTGCACCTTGGGGTAAATGGCAGGGAAGGGGCCAGGGCTGCAGAGCCACAGCAAGGATTGGGCCCCTTGTGGCTCCCTCTTTGTTTGCCCCTGGCACACCAACATCTTAGAAGTCAAAGTTATGGGTGTGTTTTGCACTCTGCCAAAAAATGTTGTCGACCCCTGTGCTAGACTTCAAGAACATGACTAATCCTAATTTTTGGCTGTGCAGAATTGGGACCTTGGGGCCCTAGGGCATGGTTCTACTCCAGTGCAAGTTAGTTGTAAGCCCAATGACTAAAGAATAGGATGTTACGCCTGAAACAGCAAACATTTACACATGTGCTTAGGTTATTATACACATGAATTCACATAAAATTAAGCATGTGTGCATTTGGAAGACTGAGCCCTTAATGGGCAATGCATTGTCTTTTTGGTAAGTTGTAACTAGTAAGTTTTAGTGATATTAGGTATCCAAAATGCCTCAGCGATGCATAGAATTGATGGGAAAATGTATGCTTCTAAAATAACAGACTTGCTGTGCTGGATGGGCAAATAGCTGGAAAGACTTTACTCCAGGGCAGAAAGATTAGGGGCTGCCAAATGGGCAAATGAGGAAACAGGGAGTTAGAAATGAGATTTTTTTCATTTTCTTTTATTTAACTAGTCTGGATTATTTACAAGGCCTGAATCTGGGATCATTTTCTACTGGGCAGAGAGACTGTAATGGGCCGAGAAAGTGTTTCTGCCTGTAAAGCTACATTTTGCTAGAGGGGGGAAAAAAAGGGGGGGAGGGGGTTGAATACTATAGAGTTTTTTCCAAATCAATTGAAAACATGATTTTTTTCCTCATACTGGCTTTTGTCAACATGCTGGACATTTTTTGGACATTGCTGTAATCTTACCTTTTTTTATAAGGTCATAAATCTTATGTATTAATGTCTGTCAGGCAGTTAGCAAGGCTCTTCTGTCTGTTACTTTTTATGAAATGATCCGACACATTTAGCATACAACAGACCTAGGCATTATGTATGAAGCCCAGACTGGATTTTTGGTGATCAGTTTGCAGATATGCACTCTGGCATTACCTCTGATCAGCAGTAAAAATGTGGTTTAACTTAAAATAAAGTAATACAAGAAAATAGATATGAATACTGACCTTTTAACTTTATATTTTAAAGTTTATTACCATGGCACTGTGACCTATGAATGCTTTTATTGGTACTTCCATTAGCTTCCTAATATTGCTGACATTTCCAATTATATTTCATTTTCTGGAGCACAAAAGCCTCACTTTCATCTCCATGTTCTTCAAATGTCAAGATGTGTTCAGTATCCAGTTAGCATAACAATTTTTGTTGCTTATGTTGATAAAATTCAAGGCATATGATTTTAACTTTTAAATGACCTCTAGAAAAGATAATTACAACCAAAATATACACATCTATATTTGTTTTATAAAGCATGTTCTACAGAATGGTTGCCAAAAGCTAAAACTCATAATGGGGGGTGGGGAAAATAGTTCATAATAAAAAGGCAATCTGAGATACCAGTAAGGAAATAAAAGGAAATGCAAGGTCCATCCTGTGAATGCCAATATTCAAAAAAATATGCAAAAAAACTAATACTCATTACAAAATTTTTTTTTTCTGACAAACAGGTTTTCATTATAGGAAATGACTTGGACATTTTTTAATATAGACTCACAAATATGTAATATTCCTGATAGCTTTTGCTGACATCCACCAAGTTCTGAAGTCCTGGAATTCTCTTGATGGTAGGTTTTATAATACAGAGACCAAAAACATGCTAAATGCTTCCAGTGCTCCAGCCCTAAAGCAACATTCTGCAACCAGATGATCCATATAAACTTGCTTCCCCGAAGAGAACAGTATGGTGTGGAAGGGGGGGAAAAAACCCTCTTGTTTTTTAATATCAGATGTTTTTATACCCAGCATCTGTTTTGAAATGTTCATAATTCAGTAAAATGTCATGTTACAGAAAGTGCAAAGTACTTTAAAATAATTAGAAATGAGTAAGCCAATTTGGAAGCCTGACAAACTCCCAGCTTTTTGAACGTGAGGAATGTGTTAATGAGTAGAGAAGAGTTGGAACTGAAATAATGGCTTATTTCTGTACTAGAGGCCTAGAAAACTGATCCTAAGGAAACTAGCATGCAATATGGTATTATATTGCCACACACAAAGCTAAGCATATAGTACCTGTCTCACAGAGGTTTTTTTTTGTATTGGCTAAATAGTCGACATGAACCATGTCTTCTGAAGGAAGGATTTGTTCTCTACTTTGTATACATTACCTACAATGTACTTGAGCTGGCCCATGACTGAGTTAGTTTGTTGTCTCCACCCATCTTCCACAATTGTTTGGAAAGTTGTTTTAGCTGAAATTAGATGGGCAAAGTTACAACAGTTCTTTAATAGATACCACCCATTCTTTCCAACTTTATTCAGTTTCTGTAACAACTTTCTGTCCAAGGGTTTTGCTCTTAAGCTTGTTTAGAGAGAGGGAAAATGTAGAATGTGTTTCAGATTCTGTTTTCTACTAAATATGAACCCACAAATCCCCAGTCTGGAAGTCAATTTAGATTTTAATTATTTTAAACCTTGCAAAAATAAGATGATTTTACCACTTTAATTACCACTAAAGTTTGGGGAGGTTCATTTTTTTTTTTAAATCTGGAGTTAGGGAGTACTGAGAATTGAGATTTTAATTTTGCTACTTACACTACTGCATTTTGAATTTTTTGTTTTACTGAGGATCTTCTATATGCTGCCTTCTAGTCTCATTGTTTTTTCTCAACTTAATAGCCAGCACTAGAGACAGGTAGTTAGCTGTATTAGTCTGAAGTTAGGGCAAGTTGGTACCTTCTAAACAAACTTGTTCAAAGAGGCATGAGCAGGCTTAGGCTACAACCTACTTTGTTATATGCTGTTTAATGGACTTGTAAAAAGTTGGAGCACTAGAAGGGAAGTATTTTTTAGAAAATTGATCCTCCTCATAAATGCAATTAGTGCCATTCATAGTGGATCTAACATTTTATAATGTAGGGTCCTAAGGTTGTTACTTGAATTTCAGTTTGAAATGCACAGCAGTATGTAAAATGTATTAGTATGCACATTTGAATTATTAAAAGGAAACGTTTTAAATTGAAGACGCCAATTTTGACAAAAAAATTAAAAAAAAATCCAGTCAACCAACATACATATCTTTATTTTCCTTAAGTATTTATCTTAATTTTTGTTGTTCATTTTTACTGCAATATCCTGGATATTGTGCTTCTAGGTAAATTCAGGTGACTGACTCCTCTTAGATTAGAGCCAACTTATCTGCTTATATAAATGAGTGAAGACTCATTGACTTCACTGTTCTTTTATCACTTATACCAGCTGAGAACTTAGCTATAATTAACCATATAGAATAGTCTTACACAGCCATGGAAATGGGCTGTTTGCTTCCCCAAGGTGCCTAGGACTTGTTCTCTCTAAGAAATCCTGGGCCAATACACTTGATTGCCTCACCATGTAATACCTTCTTTCTTACATAGCTGTCACGATACACATTTCCTCCTTGAAGAATAAAGGTTAAATCCCTTGCATATATCCATGTGAATCTTTTTGGGTTCATGTGACTTTAATTTCAAGGACCTAGTTCTTTGGATGGCCCTTGCTTACTCTTTGTTCTCTCATTACATAGCAGCACTCAATTGTTTGATGCCAGTAACGATACTAGATTGCTGGCTTGCTAAAGAGAACTCCTTGGGAAGTGTGATTAAGTCAGCTTCTCTTCTGGTCTCTTTTGTGAGACAGAGGATGAACAGAATACCACCTTCACCTTTTTTGGAATGATATCTAATTACTCACCCCACATTTTCTCTTGTTCTTCTTTGCTCCTCCTTCTCTGTATTTTCCCATATCTCTTAACTATGGATATAATCTAGAGGTGGGAAAAATATGGCTCATGGGCCACATCTGGTCCACCAGCAGGTTTGGTCCAGGCCATGGGTGGATGGCAGCCAACTCACTGGATCTGGCCCATGGGTGGCTGGCAGCTCCAGCTGTCATGTGATGGTGAGTGGGAGGGTGGGACTGTTTTCCCCCAGCAGCACTGGACATCAGCTGTAGACCCAGGCACGGCTTCTGCGGGCAGCAGCGTCAGCTGTGGACACCATGGGCATGTTCAGGAGCCTGGGTGCAGAACTTGCTGTTAGCATCCACAACAGATGCCACTGCCTTCCTAGCATGGTGGAAGCTCCTGCTCTGAGTCCTGACCCAGAACCTGTTGGCAGCATCAGTCGTAGATGCAGGCAGGAACTGCTGCTGTGCCAGGCAGGGGACTGCGCCTCTGTCTCTTGTTTTCTTTGTCTCTCTCTTACTCCTTTCCTTCTTCCTCCCCCTCCTTCCAGAATCTGGCCAAAGCTGTAGTTTGCCAGGAGACCCGATGTTCATCTTTGGACTCAGGGAGAGAGAAAGAAGAGAAGAGAGAGAGAGATTGATGGACATAGCCCTTAACAGATCCCCAGTACTCATTAAGCAGCCAGCTGAAATGACTCCAGCTGAAATAACTACCCAGCCTTGATATAACCCCACATCTCTTATTTCTCTTTCTCATCTGTTTTCCTTTGTGCCTTCCACCATGAGACTTCTGAATTCAAACACAACGACTAAGCATATTTGCTAGAATGATACAACTGCACAACTGGGTATTGGCATACCACTGGCTCTCCTTGTATGTTTGCTGGTTCTAAACTGCATCAAAGACAGCTAAAAATAAATTAGAGATGGTCAGTCCCTGTTACTTTTCATGCAGTAGCTGTACAGTTGCCATTTGACAGGGACTGTACATGTGCATGTGTGTGGCTTGGGGGGAAAAGTGATTAGGCAGAAGAAGGAGGAACAAACTCTTGTTACACCAGCCAATAAGGAAAGGAACTTGTGGGGAAGTCTGCAGACCCAAGGTAGGGTTGGACAGATCAGTCCCCATTCCTGTGAATATGGGAATGTCACATACTGCTGACAGACGTCAGGTGGGGAACAAGACACTTGCTTTAATAATCTGTAGTTATGAATAATCTGAGTCCCTCTGAAGTAACATTAATAAATACAGTAAACTTTATATCCTTTAAATTATCATAATTAATATACTGCTGAGGAGGAAGAGGGTAATTCTGCATTTTATGCTGCTCATCCAGGATGTCTGTTTGTTGACCATAGAAGATAAATAGCATCAGGAATTCTGAAGGTTTTCTTTACTAAATAACTTTTTGATGAAAAATTAAAATCAGTGTAAGGGAGTGTTAAAGCTCACGTTCTCCCTTTCAGATGTCTAAATCAGCCCTCACTGGAATAAAAATGTGAAAATGGAGACGAGTAAAAAAAGTTAACCTAAAAAGTAGCCAGAGCTTTTACTTAGTCTTTGGAATTCCCAGTACTAAATTACTCTTTCAGGCCTGAAGTCTTCTTTAGTTAACTAATATTCCATTCGTTTCTCTTTACTTCAGCTTTTTGTTGGGAAGCTTTAGGTTTGCTGTTTCATGCTCATCTGAAGTTTCCTTGGAGATAGTGGTTTCCAAATAAACTGTTTAAACTACCGAAAGTATAAGCCCCATGTCATACCACCAGATGCCCAGCACTGCTTCCTACAACAAGTCAGAAATATTTTATTCTCTGTGGAAGATTTCGATTTTTCACTGAAAAACCAACAACTATTTTTAGCAATCAGCATTTGAAGAAGCTTTGGAGTTCGACTTTTTCCATTTGCACATCAAGAAAAAGAGGAAAGTGGACACTTTCTGTCAAAATGTTTGTGTTAAACTCAATTTTCTGCTGTGGGGGGAGGGGGAATAGCTTTTCAGTAAACCCTACCTCCCACTTCTGAAATATGTGAGGGAAGCATTTCTGAGCTCAAGCGAGACTGGGAGACTGGAGTCTTTTTCAAAAATTCTTGGAGAGAGAACTTGAAGGATGGGTGGAGCTATCCAGATGGCTTTCAAAGACAGTGCTGAAGGCAGAGAGTGAGAATGGAGGCAGGGTGACTTTTGCATTAAGACGTGCTTGGAATAAGCACCATTATCCCGCATGGCACATAGGGAGGATGGTTTGCTTGTAAGAGACTAAAAGCGCAAACTTGAGTAGAAAGAGGCAAAGCTACGTTAATTTCTGGTGTAAGTTTGTTGGCTTCATATCCTTTCCTCATTTCCAAACTTCAGTGGAATTCTTTCAAAGATAAATTTGGCCTTTTCAATTCCTGTCTTACCAGATGCCACTGAACCGTTTTGATTCAGTTCTTGTTTTACTAGGAAATTCTATTGGAATTGACCTTAGATTACATTGCTGCTGTCAAAGCAGACTATTGATTTTCAAAGAGGATAGGTTTCTTTATAAAGAAATCCTCATCCTTCTAAAATGTTTTCTTTGGTAAGGTTATATGAGTATGTATGAAACTTGCAAATATTCCTAGTTACAGCTGCAGGGTAAACCAACTAGCAAAACTCTACTTCAGAGCAGAGCAGAGCAGGAGGTAGCTAAATCTTAATATTTCCCCCATATTTTACTTAAACACTGCACTAAAATTGGGGTTTTATTTCCAGCTCTGTCATTGATTTGCCATGCAAGTTACCCTGCATATTTTATTTAACATCTCTGTCTCAGTTTCCCAGTCTATAATATAGGGATCATTAATCCCTTTGCTGACAAGGGAATGAAAATTAAGTCATTATAAAGTCTGTAAAATGCTTTGAAACCCTTGAATAGAAAGTGCTATTAGTACAGAGTTACATTTATTATATATTTACATACAGAAACTCGGACTACTCTGGAGCCATTCAGTGAGCTTCTATTGGTAAGTATTTGAAAAAAAAGAAATCTGTACTCAACATGAATCATAATCTTCAGTGCCGAATAGCACATAAAACCAGTACCAGGGGAGGCATAGCTATTTTGCATATCAGTTGATCTAGCTGCCTGTCTGTCAAGGTAGGAATGCATATTTGTTTTTGTAAGAAACCACAAATCCTGCATCAACAAAACTGACAGGTCGTCCTTGGCTTTTGCAATTCACAGCATGGCCTTACTCATCTTAAATTCTAATGTTACAGCACAAGAGACCGGTCAGACCTGAACAGTCTCACCACATGGAAAACATTTGAATGGGAAGATGGAAAACATTACCTTGTGAATGCATTTATTAACTCAATAGCAAAAACCAGAACAACTGAATACATCAGGTCGCAGTTAAAGCTGCACCACACATTCACATGGCTTCACTGGCAGTACTTTAATTGTGGCTAAAAATGAAGGTCTGCACTCTTGTTGCATTCTCGTAAGGGCACCTTTTCTTGCTCATACATCACTACATTTTGAATAGTTGATATTGTGCCAGCTAGATTTTTCTTTGCTTTTCTGCATCTAGGATGTCAAAATACTACATTACTTGGCCAATGAATTGTAGGATCTATAATCATAAATCAAATTGGTTAGCACCAGTATGATTAAACATGAAACCGAGCAAGATTTGCCAGGCTTCTTGTGGGAATTTTTGTAGGAATAGTCTTTTTCCTTACGGTCTACACAGTAGAGCTCATCCATCATAGAAAGGAACTTACAGTTAGCACTCCCTCAAATGCTCTCACTTTTTTTTCATTAACCAAACATTTTAAAATGGGATATTTACAATTAGGCTGCAGGAACCTCCCTGTAAGATATATATAAAAAAAAGTGTGGATGGGGTTATAAAATTACAGGTACCAGTCATCCCAGTTGCTGCATGACTGCTACTTTTCACTGCTGAAGATGACACCGTAAATCATTTTGTGTTACCCAGACTGACTAAATGGCATGTTTCTAATAATAAGCAAATTAACAAGAGAAAGCACATGTACAGAAACAGTATACCTGTAAAGTGAATCAGTTTTCATCATGGGTAATGTTAGCTGGTCTAGTTCTGGGGTCAGCCACTACAGTCTGCAGGCCGGATTGAGCTTTTGAAGAGCTTTTATCCCACCCACCAAGCAGGAATGGCAGCTGCCAGAAATGACAGCCCAATTTTGAACCCTTTTGTGTTAATTCAGCCTGCCATTGCTAAAGGTTGCTGATCTCTTGTCTGGTTGGTGAAGCACTGGAACTACTTGCTATATTTTGTGCCACTGTAACATCTGTGAATTGATTTTACAGGGATGTCACATATTTTAGTAGGTGTTACGAGAATAAAAAAGAAGGCAGTGGTGTTAATTTCTAATATACAGAGGTAAATCTATTTTACCTCAAACTAATTGAGACAGTATAATTATCCAAACCTGTCTTGCATCCTTTTCTTCATGCCCTCTCAAGGATGACAGACAATCATCACCCATCTTATGTAGTGACTCATTTTGGTGTCCCCCTTAGTTTTCCCATCGGTGTTTTTATATAGCTAGTCAATGTACCACACATGTTGAAAGAAAAACTTTATAGTGAGTTAAAAAAATTGTACAATGGTGTTATAGGTGGGACAGGGCAGGGGGGAGGGGCAGAAAAAAGGATAGCAAATTCTCTGAAGGAAGGCAGTTCTCAAAAAGTTTATGTCTGAAAGTTTTCTACTGACTCAGTTCATTTTTTGTGTCATTTTACTAGATGGCTTCTGCAAATTTGTTTACTCCTAAAATGTCTCAGTATCCGAGAGACTGAACTTATTAGTTTACAGGATTTTTACATAACCTATGTTTCAAATCATTTCTATTTAGAGAATCCCTAATGAGTGATAAATGATTTCCAAATGTATTATGCGCTAATACTCCTCTTAAATCAAAAGAAAATATTTTGGTTCAGATTATTTCAGTGTACTGACAGTAAAAACTTAAAGCCAGATGACAGGTACCACCAATGCTTTATATCTGTTTCTCTCAACACAAAAAAGTTTGCTAATGAATATTTAGGGGGGGGCTTTGTCTACACTATGTAAATATACCCTTACACTACATCCTTCAATTGCTATGTGGCTCATAAATAAATGCTACATACTAGGTGCATCTACATGAGCAATTAATGTGATGAAATAAATTTCGGTGCATTTTGTGCTGTAGTTAGCTGCTCCGAGGCGCAGTATTTACGTGTACGCCCAGCACCACAACAGTTAGAATGGGGGCCAGGGCAGCTCCAGGCTGCCAAAGGGCATGGGGGTCAGCCCCAGGCTCTGGGGGGTGGTGTCAGGTGGTGGAGGGACTGGACAGCCAGCCCCTGTCACAGTCTACACGTTCGTTTGATCACATGTAAGTACTCCACCATAGGATAGTACTGTCCCCTACAGTGCTACTTTTAGTTAATTAATCTACTGTGCCGTAGTACCAGCACACATGTAGACTGTCACACTATACTGCAGAGTTAAGTCGTTTACTTGGCAGTAAAGCATAGGTGTAGATGTACCCACTGAGTAGCAGTTATCTCAGGCGAAGATAAACAGTGAAAGGAAGAACCATTATTTTTTTACATGACACAGAAATTTTTGTGGGGAAGTACTTTTTGGAAAAAAAAGTTTGAAGTAATTTCAATATAGGGAAAAGCTTTAGCTTAAAACAAATATAAGGTGAAACTAAGTTAAATTAAGCATATTCCAGTATTCAGCTGCAGGAATGAAATTACGTGAACCTGTTCAGCCTGACAAAATAGAAATCTCAGGAGAGATTTTCTGCTGTTTCTACAAACCTCCTTCGTCTCAATCTCAACAGATTTTTGTTATATTTAGATCCTCACTTGCCTTAAGTTAGGATATGCAGAGTTAAAAAATTTAGAAGTGCACGTGAACAAATGATTTTGTATATGCAAAAGTTAGTTTGGAGCATATTTATATACACGTGCATCAAATTCTGGCTTGCATGCGCCCAGCTGGAGATTTTAATGATATAAAATGTGTATGCATTTTTGGAGTTTGGCATACATTTTACATATTAATTTTAATAGGACTTTTCACATGAGTCAGTGTGTATAGGACTGGACTATTTCTTAGTTCATCTTATGCTTATATAGGCAGAAACTGTTGACCTCTGACCTCCATGAGAACCAGGCTCATTTAACCAAAGGTAGAATTTGGCATATCAGCATTTCTGGTGAATATTTTCTCCTTACCTCAGTGCAAATTACTGTGTAGTTCAGGGATGGCCAATCTACAGTTCCAGAGTCCAAACTTCTGAGTCCAAACTGAGTAATGTGTTCACTGTGAACAGTCGTTTTACATAACGTGACGTAATGGCTACAGAAGCTGGTCACCGTATGCTTGTGCAAAGATTCAAGGAAATGCATATTAACTTCTGAAGAGCCACATGTGGCTCCAAAGCCACGGGTTGGCCATCCCTGGTGTAGTCCATAGGATTCTTTTGCTAAAAAGGTATTCTTCCATGTGATACTGGATTCTGCGTAGCACTATTGATGAGCATAGAAGATTGAAATAGCATATGAAGTGATAGTTTTGCCCCAGTACATTTCTTGGATCTCCTTCCAGGTCTTGTGTCAGGAGTTAGTATTACCTGGAAACCTTACGTAAGTTTTGTTTAAAAGACCGAAGTCACCAGTTTGTTGATTTGGCCATTGCTAACCATAAATAATTAATAACTCTGAGGAGAACAGAATAAGTTGGTTACTAAAATCACTTTAGTCCAATAATAACTCTGAATGAGGGCCTAGACAGTGAGCAGTATTTCGAGACTTTGAGGGCAATACAAAATCAACCTGAGCAGGATGCACGTTTGATGATTAGGGCCAACCTATATCTCAGTTTTGTGGATTGGGAACACAATCTTTACTAGAAGAAATAATGACCTAATATAATCCAGAACTACTAGAAAAGAAGAATGTGTTTTTGTAAATTATCAGCTACTTTAGGCTGCCATTAGTGTGTGTTGCATCATCATCTCTTAGTTTACACATTATCATGTAGTTAATTTAATGATGTCTTGGTTTCTATCTCATGTTCTTACATATGTCTTCCTTTTAGCTAGTTTTACCTGAGATTAAAAACAAACTACTGTATTACACACTGTTTATGTTCATACTCAATGTTGTAGACTTCTCGTTTTGTTAGTTTAACTTTTCAACTTTGATTGCTATTCATATAAGTATCCAGAGTTGTGCAGTTTTTCTTCTAATCTTATTCCTATGTATTATGCATAATCAAATGCCATAGATTAAATGTCTTCCTTCATTTGTTCAAGTATTTCTTCACACTTCAGTCTTTTCCTTCTTATTCATTAATATCTCCAGGAGTGGTTACTATAATAGAATTCATTTTTGTGCAATCTATAACTTAGTCAATCAACCTATGTTTTATTGTACCTATCACTCGGTCAAACTTGAGAGTGCCACATTTCAGATATCAAAAGATTAGGTTTGTTGTATGCTAAAATATTTAAACATTTATCTGAGCCTGATGTAGTGGAGTTAAATCTGTGTTCAGAGGCAATGTCAAGTTATTGATATCTTATCTAATGATGCTTCACTCTCTAAAAGGTGTTTTTATTTTATGTTGAGACCATTACTACTACTACTGTAGCTGTTGGCAAAAATCCTGACAAACTGAATTGTAAAACAAGGCAACATTAACACACATTGCACAGGACTGGAAACAATATTGATACAGTGGACAAATTCCATTGCCATGTTGTGATTTCACATAATTTTGATCCTTTTTATAAAGCAAAAAAAAAAGTTTAAGCATGGCCTAGTGTAGTTTTAGAGCAAGGGATTACCACTGAGAGCTTGAATAAACAGCACTTGAATCTGTATTTCACCCTCTAAGTGTTTAACAAAGGATTATGGGATTGTCCTATAACCATGAGCTAAAGTATTAGAATTTACGTTTTCCTTTTTGTCAGATAGCCTCTCTTAAAATTATACTCTGAACAATGGCTTATTTTCTTGTGCCAATACTCTATTCCAAATACTGTGGCTTGGCAGCAAGCGGGTCTCAGATTTCAACCACATGTATTTCAAAAAATCAAAAGATCCTTATTTGGCACTTCAGTCACATATCTTTAAAAGCTGTGTTTGTGCGTCAGATTTAAAAATAATTGAAACCAGGGGTGCAAAAACTGAACTTTTCTTCCAGGATATTTCGACTTCAATTGGTTCCAAAAGCATTGAAGGAAACAGAATGGAGACCGCATGCAGTATACAGTATTGACAATGCACATAGAAATCATCTTTCTGTAGCATACATAAATGGTAACACAATGGCTCTTCTAAAATATACATATTTTTCTTTCAGTTGTGAAAAGAAGAATAGTTTGACCCTTTCGTGGTAAAGTACTGTACAAATCATGCTATATACAGGAATCACTTCAGCTGTGAATGAAGTGCAGCTGCTCATAGGGTGGAATGCAGTAGTTGTAGAACAGTGTGTAGCAATACTGCACAAAATTTAGGACAGGAAGTAGAATAGTTAATTGGACCTGCAGGGGGAATTTACCTAGGTTGAATGTAATTACCCATATTATCAAGGAAGGCATTGTGATTAACCTTTTTTCCCTTGCAAAATGTCCCATTGGAGCCTGTAATACCATCCAAACCAAATGACTTGAAGGGGTGAATCACACATCCCATAAAGCAAATACATTTTTTTTGTTTTAACAAATAAATGAAAGGATTAATTGGGGTTCTTAGCAGACCAAATTTATAAAAAACTACAGCCTAACACTAAAGAGCTTTTTGCTTTTACTTGAGTTTTCTACGTGAAAATCAAAATGGAACAAAATGTAATTCCATAATTCCTTTGATGCCCTCTCTTTACACCCTCTTCCCCCTTATGTAACTGCATGTGGAGGTAGATAAGGAACATACAGAATAAATTAACAGATGGCACTATAGGGATTGACCAGATGCCAGCCATGAGCTTCCCAGGAATTATCTAAATGTACCTTTCCTTTTATTGACCCTTTGACTTGCATACAAATGTAAAGAAGTTGTAATTCATAGCAGTTATCATTATTATTGTAAAACAGAAAAAAAAAGTATGAATAAAAAGAAAACAAATGTGTAACCTTAAACTGCTTTCCTTTACTTTTAACATAATGCCCTTTCTAATTTCATAGATTTCATAGACATTAGGGCTGGAAGGGACCTTGGAAGATCATCAAGTCCAGCCCCCTGCCCAAGAGGCAGGAAGTCAGCTGGGGTCACAGGATCCCAACAAGATAAGCATCCAATTTGCTCCTGAAGGTGTTCAGTGTAGGTGCTTGAACCACCTCTGATGGCAGGCTGTTCCAGACCTTGGGGGCTCGGACAGTAAAGAAATTCTTTTGTATGTCCAGCCCAAAACGGTCTTGTAGTAGTTTATGACCGTTCGACCTCGTCATCCCTTGGGGTGCTCTAGTGAACAAACGTTCCCCCAGATCCTGGTGGTCAGGGTTTAAATCATGTATAACTGTTCCTTCCAATAGTGTGTGGGTACTGTTAGATGTCCTGGGTCAGTAAAATCCTGGATAATGATGAATATTTTGTCAGGTAATATAATTATGATTTTCTCTAGAGTTTTGATACATGTTCAGTTTAAGTTTTGAACAAAAGCTTGCCTTATCCTATGTGAATCAGTTTAAACATGAACTCAGGACAATACATAGTTAAAAAGCTAAGTAATTCCAAAGGGATAATGTTTCATGGAATATGAAAAATCTAATATAGTAGTCCTAATTTATAGATAGGACATTTAGTAAGAGTTGTTGAATTTAGTTGCACCTTGGTTTAATGATTAAGGATGATTTGTCCAGGAGCAGGAAGAAAAAAATCCACAATGTATCCACCCTGGAAGAAGACATATGGTTTAAAAATACCCAACAGATTCCAAATGGACACCAAGAAATGCACATATGGGCTAGGGACAGAAATTACACATAAAATGGTATAAATGATGGGAAACCTATCTAAACCAGATTAAAACTATAGCAGAACAGAAGTACAATGGTTTCAAAATGGGAATCCAGTTTAATGTAGACTGAATGGATGTAGTATCAGATTTAATCAGTTTAGGTTAGCATGGTCTGTCAGACTTCAGTACCAGATCAACTCCTGACTCAACTTGGATCACTGTCCTCTGGCATCCCAGGCTTCCCACTAACCTCCCCTCAGAGGGAGGCGGGCTGGAACTTGGCTCATGCTCCCTGCCCCAGCCCAGCACCTAGCTGACCCCAGCCAGACCGCACATCCCATCTGCTGAGCTGTACAGCCAGCAGAGCAGGCAGGAGCTGCTGGGGAAAAAACACACTGGCTTTCCCTTCTGCTGAGCTGGGATCTGACCATTTTTGTTCTCCCCTGCTTCTCCCTGCTTTGCTGTCAGGAGCCCAACTTGTCAGAGAGGGAAGCTGAATTATTTTTTCACTTTGCCCCTCCCTGCTGTGCTGGCCATACCCTAGCTGGAGGGGTGCCTGGATGGTGTGGGGGAAACCCCCTGAGGCATGGGACTTCCACCCCTCCCCCCGTGGGCAGACTCTGTCTGGTTCACCACCAGGATGGGGGACTCCTTCCCCTTTTCTCTGTGGATCAGAAACTGTCAGGGGGCAGGGCTGAGCAGCTGGCCTAGCAGCACAGGGCAAATCACCTTCAGTATGGGGCTGCTTACAACTGGCTATACCCTGGTCTGGGGGGAGCCTAGGCTCAGGCAGGGGAAAACCCCTGAGGCATGGGGCTCCCCTGTGATGGGCAGACCTTTAGTTGGGGGTTTAGCCTCCCTGCCCCACAAGCAGAGTGCAGGGGGTGCTGGTGTGTTCTGGGTAGCCGATCAGGGATAGTCCCTGCTCAACAGGTTGGGAGGTATGCTGGACCAAACCCCCCGTTCGGGCCTCAGCAGTGCAAGTATCTGTCTGCCTTGGCCAACTAAAGTCTGAACGTGAGTGACGTCCTTTATTGGTTTAATCTTTGCAGCTTGGAGAAACTGATGAAGATTGGATCAATTCCGACTCAGGCTTTTTGGGTGTGTGTAGATGAAACAGGGGCCCTAAATTGAAATAGTGGATTTTTAAAAACACAGCTTCAATTTAGGGCCCTTTAACCCTCATGTTGTGCACACACCCGAACTTACCTACCTCTCTAGTGGCAGGGAGGGGGGAGGGTGAATTGCCAGCAGGCAGAGCAGTCTCTGGGCTGTGTTGGGGATTGGCGCTTCCCTCTGCAGCAGTGGCATGCCCCTCTCCAGGCAGCACCCACTTGCAGGCATCAAGTTTGGGCAGTCCTGGAGGGGGCATCACAGCCATGGAGGGAAACACTGGATCCTCGTGCAGTTCAGCCAGGCAGGCAGGCTCCAGGGGAAAAAAAAAGAAAAAAAGATCAGATTTGCAGCTTTTTTTTTTTCCTTGGGTGGAGCCTGCCTTCCCGGGCTGCTGCCAGGTGGGCTGCATGGGCCTGCACAGGCTTCCTGCAGAGCCCCTGAGCTTCATGGAGCCTGGTTCTTTGCTCCATGGCAACATGGATTCAAATCTATCTAAACTTCAGAGAATGTGAGTTTTAGTTCCAGTTTCCACTCATCTCCAATTAGAAACAGAGATAGTACTGTGATTTTGACATGATGGGTTTATAATAAATGCCTGCCCAGAAATGGAAAAAGGGGATACTGTGCAAGCTGTTTAGGGAAGACTCAGATTTGACTTATGTTTAAGTAATTTTGAGCCATTCCTATCTAAAAATTATCTATGAAGTAATTGTAGTTATAATTGTAATTATTTCTTTGCATTTATCACCTCAAATTTATCACCTTGGTCCTGGATGTCACATTTTACAGGCAAACTAATTACTGTATTTCAGTAGCTGTGAACACATTGCTCCCTCAGTTCACTCTATGCATTTGTCATCTATATTATGGGTGTGGGTGTAGGTGTGTTGAGGCCTGGGGCAGAAGGTTGTTTTTGTTTCTCTCAGACCGTTACCCAGATTGGCAACCTAATCAGGACTGTCACTCAATGCAGATTTCCATACAGTGTATATGGAATAAGAAGGTTGTTGCTGACTGTGTAAAACTCTTAAACTTTTAAATGGCAGTTTGTAGTCATTTGCTGTTCAACTGGACAGGAATTTTATATTTAAAGCAGACAGTTTTGGATAGTAGCTAGTTCAATATATTCTCTCCCTCTCCCTCTTTTTTTGTAATATATTTTATTGGACCAACTTTATGGCTGGGAAAGGTGTTAGACAAACATTTCATGACAAAATGTCATTCCTCAGGTTTGGGGAAAAAAGCTGTTGCAGCTTAAATACCAGTTAGAACAATTACTTTTTTAAACTCATTAATAAAAGTGATTACTTGAAATAGGGCAATGGATCATAAACCTGGTGAGCAAAGAGAAGTTATAAGAAGTTACAAAGAAAAGGTGACAAACATGATTTTAAAAAAAACAAAACAAAGAAATAAAAAGTACAGAATGTGTTATCACCTGTGGAGTATGAGAGAATTTAGCAGAGGGAACAGGAGAGTTATAAATAGGGCACAAAAACATTGCTGATGTCAAGTCCGTAGATTTTGGTTTCCAGGAAAGTTATGCTTATTTTTAATTTTGCAATAGGTTTGTGTAGGTCTCTGGATTCCAGTTGTTTGTTACTGGGTGTGCTTCATAGTGACAATGAAGTTAGGTTGGTAGACTTTACATTTGTTATTTAGGCAGGGCCTTTTTTTCAGCTTGTTTGTTAATCTGCAAAGAGTTTGCTTCTGATATGAGTTTGGCAAGGAAGCAAAGAAGCAAATCTTACTTATTGCATGTTCCCCTCACAATCACAGCTAAAGGAACACTACTTCATGAACTTTGAAATTAGAAAAAGAAGTCAGCAATTCTCTTGAAACTGGCATGGAACTATATTAATATGTTAGAATATTAACATATTGACCTTTACCAGCTATAGAAATTGGAAAGCGGCTTTCCTCATTCTACTTGGATTTAGTAATTAAAAAAATAACACAAGCTTCAGCTAGGGCACTGCATACATATATTTTCTGACTTTAATGCATTCACACATGCATGAACATGTATAAAATAAGTTTTAGTGAATGAACTAGGTGGAGAAAACTTTTCCAGTTTGTAGATTTCACCTTGTTTTTAGATATTAAGGGACATGATACCATTTTCTGAATGCTGAAGAAAACAAGGCACCAATAGTTGTCTGAATGTTTTCAATAAAAACACAAAACACATATTACAATATCCACAGACTGACTGAAACAACTAAGAAAAAAATTGTGAAACATTTCTGCAATTAATTTCTTTTTAGCACAGAGCCAGGGACTAATAAAAGAGTTGAGAACTTTAGCCCAGGCATTTTGGCATATTTCTATGCCCTTAGAGCATCTAGTATTATAAGATACTCCAAAAACTTATTTTGGGTTAATTTGAATTCTGTTTGAAGAACTGCAAGACTCTAGATTCGACAAATTATCTAGTGACCAGCTCCAGGGGTCTCAGTTATTTGCAGTGAAAGCAAAAATATACTGCTGTAGTTCAGTTTGCAGTGAAAGAAAAAATATGCTGCTGTTGTTCAATTTCTGATGTTAAAATGCTTGAATAAGAGCCAGAAATTCAGCCTTCTTATTACTGATAGGTAGGATAATTCTGCCTCAGCATGTTCACATATCAAGGTAAAAGATGGGGAAACTAAATTAGTTAAAAGGACCTTATTAACTATACCTCCCTTTTTACCCCTCAGACTGTTCAGCACTTAGTACCATGAATATCTAAATGTTATTTCCAAATTCTGTTAATTTCTTGCTAGTTAACATTGCAACTTTGTGTTGATATGTAATTTATTCTAATGATAATAGATGTACCTCAAAACACCATAAGTTTATATAATGTAACATAGCCCTTATTAGTAAATGACTTAGAATGAAAGCCCCAGTATACGTGCATTTTAGTTTGAGCTGTTTCAGCAAAACTGTGCTGTGTATTACAACACAGCCAACAACTGAGTTCAAGTTTGTTTTGGGGTTTGTTTGTTTTTTGGAAAAGGTGGCCAAAGTTTCCTTTCTTACTTCACTGAGAGCGCACTTACTGAAAACAGGAACTTTATTCACCTACATAGAAAATGAAGCAGTCAGCTATTAACTTTTTTGTGGACAAAGTATATAAAGCATGTAAGATAGGAGGATGTTTTGTTGACCATTTGGGTGATGAAAAGGATACCTCAGTTATTTAAATTGTGGAACAATTTGGAAAGAGGAGAGAGAGGATCACAATATTCTTACCCCAGTAAGTAGTACTGAGGATGTGCACATCCATATGTTTAGTTCAGTCCAGCATCAATCAAACGTTTCCTTCGGATGAAAGTAATTTGTTGATAGCATGATGTGGTAATCCAGTCCTACTGTGGATGTTACTATCTGCATCAAGATGTGATGTAATCAGAATTTGAAACCAATTGTGGCCTGACACGTTTGTTTGAAGTTTTCACTGATTAAGCCTGTTTCCTTGACTCCTTAACAAGAATTGTAAAGTATGTTTAGTTTTAAAATGGTGTTGGGGGGATGTAGCTATGATAGTCCAATGAGCTCCTGTGAAACCCCCCAGTGTTTAGAAACTCTGGGGGCAAACCCTGATGTTCCTGAAAGGGAGAGCAAAGTGACCCACCTCCTGTTTTGCCAGATCTTCAAGTGGCTGCTTCCCAGGTGGTATGGTGGCCAGTTGATTATGCCTGCCAGAACCTGGCAGTGGGGAGGAAGCCAGCTGGGAGCACAACGGCCAAGCGGAGGCTCTATGTGCTGGCTGCAGCAGCTCTGGAGGCACTGCCCCATGGCAGAGGAGCAGGGCCAGTGGCTGGCACCAGGCTGGGGATGGGCAGTTTCCAGCCCCTCAGGATTAGAATATCCAGATGGCATTCCTCTCAGGGAGGATGCCCAACATCTATGACTCAGACCCCTGAGACCAGGGACTGAAGTTTCAGGTTTGATTGGCACCCTGGCAGTGGGCCAGATTATTGGAGCCAACTGCTGATCCACAGTCAAAGTCGACATCCTGTCAGAGTGAAGGCCTGAATATCCGAGCGGTTGGTGAGTGGATGGGGTGTAGGGGAGGCGGAGCACCACGGCACACCCATGAGTACTCTGTCTTCGGGTCAAGAGGGAAGGAAAACACCACTGAACCTCCTCCTTCTTTACATATACCATCAAGTCATGGCAGGAGAGTTGGGGAATTCCGACTGTGGGGTGGGGCTATACTCAAAGCACCGACTTGGGATGTGACACCCACCATCGCAGCATTCACAAGCTGCCTGGTACCTTGAGGTATATTTCAAAAACATTTCAATATATATATCTGAATCACCAAATCCTTCTGAATCTATCTGAATCAATTCAGAGGGTAAGAATTTGATTCGGAGAGATTAAAGGGTCTCCTGATTTGATTCAGATTCAAAGATTCAGCCAATGAATCAGGCCAAATCTCCATTGAATTGAATCAAGGACTGAAGCTTTGCGCATCCCTAGCATTTATGTGGTGATCTTCTCATCTGCTGAAAAAGATTTTCAAGAGGCATTGTTGGTAATAGCAGACTCTTGAGATGATGATGGTAGGTCACCCATATTTTACTTCTGTAGAGGACAGTGGGGATGATGACTGCATTGTAGATCTTGGTGTCTTTCCAGAGATCATGATCAATAAAAACATGTCAAAGTAATTTTATAGAGCAGGTGCTTGTACACCAAATCCTGTGGTGGATCTCTTTATCAATGTTCACTCTGTGAGAGAGGTGGCTACTGAGGTAAGGATGTAAGGGAAGTGGTAAGCTATTTTCAGTATCTTTCCCCCCATGGAAATTTGAAGAGAGGGGTAGGTGGAGGTCATATTCATGGCATGGAGCAGGCTGATTGAACACTTTTTAGTCTTCTTGATGTTGAGAGAGAGGCCAAAAGTTTTGCTAGGCTTCTATGAAGAGATGTAGCACAGTCCGGAGGTTTTCTTCAGCGTACACAAGAATAGCACAGTCAGTAACATATTTCATAGTTTCATAGATTTCATAGACATTAGGGCTGGAAGGGACCTTGGGAGATCATCGAGTCCAGCCCCCTGCCCAAAGGGCAGGAAGTCAGCTGGGGTCATAGGATCCCAGCAAGATAAGCATCCAATTTACTCTTGAAGGTGTTCAATGTAGGTGCTTGAACCACCTCCGCTGGCAGACTGTTCCAGACCTTGGGGGCTCGGACAGTAAAGAAATTCTTCCTTATGTCCAGCCTGAAACGGTCTTGTAAGAGTTTGTGACCGTTCGACCTCGTCATCCCTTGGGGCGCTCTGGTGAACAAACGTTCCCCCAGATCCTGGTGGTCACCCCTGATAAACTTATAGGTGGCCATCAGATCACCCCTGAGCCTGCACTTTTCCATGCTAAAGCGTCCCATGGCTCTCAGCCTGTCATCGTAAGATCTGTTTTCCTGACCTCTGATCATGCGTGTGGCTCTCCTCTGGACTCTCTCAAGCTTCTCCACATCCTTTTTGAATTGTGGAGCCCAAAACTGGATGCAGTACTCCAGCTGCGGCCTCACCAAGGCCGAGTACAAAGGGAAAATGACATCCCGGGATTTGCTCGAGAAGCATCTATGGATGCAAGCCAGCGTTTTGGTTGCTTTACTAGCCGCAGCATCGCATTGGAGGCTCATGTTCATCTTGTGGTCAATGATGACCCCCAAGTCTCTTTCTTCTGTAGTGCTATCCAACATAGCACTGCCGAGCCTATAAGGGTGCTGCAGGTTTTTCCTCCCAAGGTGGACACCCTTGCATTTTTCGGTGTTAAGCACCATGAGGTTCTCGTCCGCCCATTTGCTGAGTTTGTCCAGGTCAGCCTGGATCACCCGCCTATCTTCTGGTGTGGATGCTTTGCCCCAAAGTTTGGTGTCATTGGCGAACTTGGCCAGTCCACTCCTGACTCCAATGTCCACATCATTAATGAAGATGTTGAACAGGATGGGTCCCAGGACAGAGCCTTGAGGGACCCCACTGGTCACAGGGCACCATGATGAGTGACTGCCATCCATTACAACCCTCTGGGTCCAACCACGGAGCCAGTTTCCCAGCCAGCAGATCGTGGTGGAGCCAGGCCACAACTGGCCAGTTTGGCCAAGAGGTGATCGTGGGATACCAGATCAAAGGCTTTTTTGAAGTCAAGATATATGACATATATCCCTGGGAGGAGGCCGCTGCCTGGTGCTGGGCCGGGTCAAGCCCCTGCCCAGGCCCCTACTTGGCCCAGCCCCCCAGGGAGTGACAAGAGAGAGTGGGGTACTCACCAGTCCCCCTTCTGTAGGGCAGGGCCCCCCAAATCCTGGGCAGGGTCCCCCTGGCCTGAGAAACCAGCGTTATATTGAAGGTCAAGAATAGTTGTTTTGAATAATTTTGTCTTTGAGAGGAAACATCCTAGATTGAAAAGCCCTTCATTCACTCAGCATTCAATGTCAGTTCTGGCAGGGAAGCAGTCCTTAATGAAAACCAGTAAAAAAACAAAACAAAAAACAAAAAACCCGCCAGAATTGGGTTGACTCCAATTTGGATGACAATGGACCTGTCTTTGATCTACTACAAAGAATGACTGCAGCCATCAGGTTGTGAAAAAGCCTCAGAACCTTGATGTATTTTTCAGGGGATCCAAATGTAGCCAGTACTTTGCAGAAGGCTTTCATGATTGATGGAGTCAAAAACCTTAGGTCAATGAAAGCCACATACAGGTCCTGATGTTCCTGACACTTGTCTTGATTCTGGTGGGCAACAAAGATTAAGTCATTGCTTTGTAGGATGGTCTGATATCACATTAAGATTCTGGCAGGACTTCCTCAGCAACAGGTAGAAGATGGTTCAGGAGGATTTTTCCTGCTGTGGAAAGGAGGGCAGTACCTCACTAGTTTCCACATGCAGATTTCTGTTCTTTCTTGAAGATAGTCACAATCTTAGTATTCTTCAGGTTCCTAGGGATCTCCTAATAGTCCCAGATTAGAAGAATAAATTTATGAGGACTCAATACCAGTTATTTGTAGCAAATTTCAGCAGGTATTCCATCTAGTACAGTAGCTTTGCTGTCCTTAGTTTCCTTGATGACACACCATTCTCCTAGGATAGGAGGGTTGGCAAAGGATCACTTTTTCAGGGTGTTGGGGGCTGGACTTGATGGTGGCATCTGTAATGCTGTGACTGTAGTCCAGAGTAGTGCTGAAGAATACATTATATTCAAAAGCTTGTCTATTCCAACTGTGCAGTTGATACCACCTAATGAAAATCCTTGCTTTTATTTTAGTTTTAAAATGTATATTATTACCACCAGTAGTGTATGTACCACATTGCAGGAATCCTTATCTTAAGTTTAGCTATCCTGTTGCTTTTCTGCTTATTCCTCCTATTAAACTAGACCCAGCAATATGTAGAGGAAAGTCTTATAACTCAATAGAGACAAAACTGCATCTGAATACACAAACACCAGTAGGAGCACATTCCTCACAGAACAACCACTGCCTTTCTTACTCCCTATCCGTGTGTTCAAGGGAAATTTCCCCAAACACCTTTAAGAGCTGAGTTTGGGAATAAAAAAAATCATAAGCTGGCTGAACACTAAGAACCAAGGACTGAATACCGATATTGGTTTAATGGCATACTGAGTCTTATGGTGGAGTTCATTAATTTGTTTGACTTTATATTGACTTTACGGCATACTTCCTTCACCCTACACATGATAACAACTCTCCTCCCTTTTGTTAGATCTTAATATTCCATCAACCAGATACTTCTTTTTTTGCAGATGGCTTGTCTGCACCCTGGGAAATTTCTCCCCTTTCCATTCTCACAGACCTACCCACTGTTTTTAGTCATCTATGGGCCTGTTTCTTTCCTCAGATTTGATGAAGAATGCCTTGCATTTGAAAGCTTGTCTAAGTTTGTCTAGCCTAACCATGCAGTTGGCCCCCAAAAATATATCAGCTACAAAAAGCCTTGACTGAACACACAGCATTCATAAAGTTATTACATCCTGGTATTCTTAAATTAATATCAGCTCCTTATCTGCCCTAGTCATGTGTAATGAACACAAAGGGACGTGAGAGCCCAGCCTCCAGAGCAGACATTCTGATTTTTGACAAATACTATACAAAGGTACAGGTAAATGACTGAGAAGAGATGCTACAGAAGGGAAGATCGATATTAGAAAACTGGATGGAAGATGAATATTCAGGATGAATTTTCACAACTTGCTTGGAATAGTAATTGTGTTGCAATATTGAAAGTGTTTTGGCTTCTAGTGGTATTTCCCCTATAAATTTACTCTTCCAGAACTGGCATTTCAGGGACCAACATCAAAGACTGGAGAGACATATCTCTTTGGAGGATTTTAGCACTTTTGTGTGTTTTTGGGATTGGTTGAATATGAGTGGGTACCTAGGGATACAAGGTATTTGGATACTATTCTTTTCTAGTATTGCACTAAGAACATCAGTCAATGTGCATTGAAAAAGAATGAAGACAAATTAAAATAGCTCTTTTCAGGCTGGATTCTCTCTAGAGTTCAGCTGCCATGAAAGCCTTTGCCAGGATTTTGGAGCCCTAAAAACTTTGCTTCCTCATCACAGAAGACAAATATACTTTTGATTGAATCCAGCTCTTAGGTCCAGTGTTTCTATTTGAAATTCTGAAGTAAATTTAAATGAAAATTTTAATAGTTCCTACACTTTTGTGGTGTACTCTCTAATGTTGCCATATGAAAATGAGCTCCAGGTCATGAAGAACATGTTTCTTGTAGTAAACAATATTTGTGCTTAAATTTCCTTATGTTGTGCCAGTATCCCTTTACTCTTTTTGCCTTTTCTAACCCTTCATATACATTAGGGACATCTCAGTGATCAAATGCATGTCAGAAGTCCAACAAAAGTTCTTTGTTATTTCAAGAATATAGATATTTTTGAAGTGTGCACAGAGAACAATGTGCTATTTCTTTCTAAAGGGGGGTTGGCAATGTGAATGTTGTTGAAATACATCTTCATTTGCTCCTTATTATGAAGTTTCACAAACTGAACTGTTTAGTGTTGTGGTGAGAGGTAGAAAATGTGTCCTGTTATGTGTAAAGGAAATAAACTGGGGACTACTTGAGAGACAGTGTATGTTCATCAGGATTCCTAGCTTTTTGCAGGGGAAAAAAGCAAAACATCTTCATTTAAAATGCACAAAAATCTGGAGCTTTCTGTGACTTACTGAAAGTGTTGCAGCATCACACAGTGAGCAGTGCCATTTGTGATCTCTCTTATTTTTGCTGTGGCTTTTGCCTCTCAACCAATCAGCAACAGCCTCTTCCTCCCCACCCCGGCACTGGCCAAGAGTAAAAAACTGCAGCAGAAATACGACAGAGTAGAAATGGTGTCGCTTGGCATGGGATATTACCATGCTTTCAGTAGGTCACAGAAAAACGTAGATTCCATGGTTTTCCATGGAGAATGGAAAATTTGGATCCCTGGTGATTATGTAAAGATCAGATATAATACTATTATAATTGAAGTTAACAAAACCAAACAAAATACATGGTCACTTCTAAAAATAAGATTTGAGTTGTTTACCCGTGAAGGTGGATGTTGTAATTATTAATATAAAATGAAACAGAGTTGTACATGTATTCACTCTTGTCACTAGTAATGGGATTAACTAGTTATTGATACTCAGAATAACAGATGTTGGGTATGTGGAGCCTTTTGAGTCCCTTCATCCTTTTTCTGTGTTCTGATCAGGTGAAAGGAAAAATAAACATGCAGCTTTTGTTAAATATACTGGCACATTACCTTTCTCTCTCTCTCTCTTTAATTACTGCAGTCAAAGTAGTGGGAGAGGTTTAATCCCCATTCTGTAAAATAAGTGCATTGATGTTATGGCAGTTCTGGTACGTTACACAGGTAGAGGCTATGGTGGCTATGAACTGCTTCCCCTGGGATATTATACTCTCCTGTGGGTACTTCTTTCTGGAAACACTGACCATTAGAGGTGAAAAAATTACATGCATCACAGTTGGGTCCTAGTGTGCATCTTACACTAATATACAGATAGCTGTAACATGTGATGTTACACTTTTACTCCATTTGTAAGATTTTCAACAGAGGTGCAACCGGCCAGTATTGCACCCCAAGCAGTGCTGCCTCTACTCTCCCCTGCACCTTCCCTACTCCAGTTCTGAGGTGGACAGAAAAGCAAGTGATGAATGGTGGCAGAGCAGCCAGAAGCTTGCTCCTGGTGGGGAGAAATCACTCCTTTTTTCACCATGCCTGTGTATGCTGAGTGGCCAAAAACACAGTGGTTTTTGGTGTTGCAAAAGGGGGTGAACTCTCTCCCCCCCCATACACCCTGCAGGGTGCTGGGGGAAGGAAGGGTGGGACACTGGAGGGAGAGGCACCTCTGAAGCTCCATTCTGGTGCCTCCCCCCTTGGTCTGTGCCTGGCGCTTGTACTCTACTCACCTGCTTGTTGTTATAATACTACGATTTTTCAGGCTTGAGCATGGGCTCTCTTTTAAGTAAAAAGTTGCTGAGTGTGATGCTTACAAGAGCAGTTGTGCAAAAACATGTCTGTTATAGCCTAGCTCCTTTGGTCCCAGTTCCTTGTTGTTCCAGGACCTTTGGTTCACTTGAAGGAAAACCAGCTATTAAGAATCTATCCTTTTTAAGGCCTAGATCCCTGGCAGATGTAAATCTGAAAGGGTCCAAATGTTTCAGAGAGAAATAGTCAGTGGAGCTCCAGCTGAAGATTGAACTCTATACCTTCAGGGGCAAATCTTCCTACAAACTGTAGAATCCAAGTCTTATTGACATAAATGGAATTTATATTCACTTACCTGCTGCAGAATTTGATCCTTACTACAGACTCTTCAATATTAGTTGTAGTAGCACTGAATGAAATGGGATTTTCCTTACACAAGAAATTCAAATGCATTGAAATTTCCCTTTATTTTGACCTGTGAAAAAAGTATATCTACAAATATGATTACAAATATTTTAACGTTTCCAAACTGAAAATGACCATATCAAAATGATTTCCATAAGGCTGAATCATTTTCATTTGATTTCATCATTCCCACACATTTAATAAGGTAAAAATGAAACACTTTGATCTTACTGAAACACAAACAAGACTTTGGTAATTTTCCTCTATGACATAATTCCTGAAGTGTGTTGTTGTTGTTGTTGTTGCTGAATCAAGTCTCTTACAGAAATCAGTTTATTGGGAGTCTTTGAACCAGATCCAATTGGTAGTACTTGATTTATTTGAACTTTTAGCGACTTCCAGTTCCTGTGGATTATTCAAGTTCTCTCTCCACCTCTTGTTATCATCATGGCTATTTTGTTTCCTTATAATTGTCTTTATTATCTGAATTGGAGATTGTCTATAATATCACAGGATTTTTTAAGGGGGATCCAGCTACTCGGGGGTGGAGGGAGGAGATGCTTCAGAGATGCTTCGGCCCTGCTTCGGTGGGACTGAATGTGAAGCCAGGTTTGTCCAGTGGACAGGTTCCCTTCCTGTGTCCCTGTCTTTGGGCGAGCAGAGAGTGTCTAGGGGGACTGGGCAGGTAGGTGGAATCTGCCTGCCACTGCAGGTCTCCCCGGCTGAGTCTGGGTCCTTGAAGCACCCAGCTGGAAAAGTCAGGAACAACTGTAGCGCATTCCCCCACTTCTAGCATAGCTGGTGATACTGGCAGTAGTGGGCAGGGAAAGAGGGGAGGGGATGTATTGCTAAGCAGAGGAGAAAGGGGGTGGGGATTCTTATCTAGTTTGGGGGCTTTTATTTTTATGTCACCAGCTGCTGCTCCAGTGGTATCATCAACTTAAAGTGGGGGCAGAAGGGGTGTCACCCCCACTGCATTGCCTGTTGTAAGGTAAAATAAGGTCATGACAGCACTCCATATCTGGATCTATACCCACCATCTGTACTGCCTTCAGAAAAAATCTATTGAAGTCTTAGCAAGAGATTGTTATCCACTGATTGAAACAACAACAGCAATAGAAAAGGAATCATCATACCCCTCTGTGGAATATGCATAAAAATATGGCATGTTTGACTGAAACAATACAGATGCCAAATGCTGTGGAAAGATGCTCCGTACAATGTCAGCACTGGCCAGAAGTCTGCCCAGGCCACAAAATCTACAAGAAACTCCCTTTTCTATTTTCAGTTTACTATAAATCCAAAGTGCCAAAAAACTCTTCACCAGACAAAAGGGGGTGGGGAAGAAGCAATTATAACTGGATCTGAGCCCAGCAGACAAAAGGAAAAATACAAAGAGGCAGTGTTCCAATCTGGATTAGGTTTTAGGGTAGAGCTCATGTCTGAGGCTAAATCAGAGCTAGAAATTGGCTGTGGTTTTGACAATGTTTAAATCTTGCAACCTCTTCTTCGATTGTTTGCGGGGGGAAATGGTGGAAATAGCTCAGTGTACTTGAAAGCTGCATCTGAGGCAGAACTGTTAAGTTTGTTATGTTTTAATCTGAACCAAAATCAAAACCATACAGATTAGTTCAGAACAGAGTTCGTAAATCCTGCCTTTTCTCTCTACTTTGAAATATGAAGAGTTTGGGATCAAAAGGTCCAGTTTAAATCCATCTCTGTTTATAACCCAGTAGCTTAGATACTTGTGTAGTACAGGGCATTATGAGCTGTGAGTTTACTGGTACATTATTGCCATTAACTCAGAACAAAACATGTTACTGATTAGACGCACCTTAACCTATTTTTTTTCCTTTTTACATCTGGGACAAAATCTTTCTGATTTTAGAGCATTTTTTATGTGTATCATGAAGGTACGCTTTATTATATGACATTAATAATTCAGGAATGCCCTATGCAGTGTTCTGAGTAATGCAGAAGTAGTATGAGGATGATATGTTTCACCATGGATAAAACCCATATTGATATGTGGCTTCGATTTTGATTTTTTGATAGACTAATTTATCCATGGAGTAACTTAGTTTGTGTCAACTAGGCTATAAGAACCAAGATTGTTTTCCTTTAATTAAATGACTGCATGGAACAGTATGTTCATTTACTAGTAACTTTAAAGTGGAAGGATTATTTTACTGTGGTAGAACAGACCAATGTGAAGTGTATTTAAAGTGAATTTTGCTCTTTATGAAAGTTGATTATGCAAGCATACTATACTATGGGGCTAGGGAAAGAAATGGCATATAAACCAGTATAAGTTATCAGAAACGAATTCAAATCTGTCACACAACAGAATTTCAGTGCACTAAAAACACAAAATGGCCAAAACTGGTTTAAAATAAACTTAGATGGATGTAGTATCAGACTTAACTGATATATGTTAAATTGGTTTATTGAACTTCTGTCCCAGATCCCCTCCGATTCAGTCCCTCAGCATCCCAGGATGTTTTTCACCTCCCTTCACAAGGGTGGGTGAGCTAGCCTTGGTCCAAGCTGTTTGCTGCAGCCGAACAGGGAGCTGTGCTTTAGCGCCCCCCCCCCGCAACAGCTGGCCTGAGCCACTGCAGACATATGGCTGCATTTCTGGAATCCAAAAGTGACTGTCTGTTCATTTGCTTATTGGTTCAGTCTACTCAGCTTAGACTAACCTGAAAAGGTTGAATTGATTCAGCCTTGGGCTTTTTGACCATCTGTACTTAGTCTTGAAGAAGACATGTGGCCTGAACAATAGTGATAGTACACTTTTCATCTTATCACACCAACATAACCTCAGCTGTGACCTGAAAAATCATCTCTAAAGATAAAGCAATGGAGAGTTCTTGGCCTTGCTGAAGAACTGCTAGTAGAAGTGTTAGTTGTGGGGATTTTTGGATAACTGCCTACTAGGAAGTAGACTCAATTCACACAGGCAGCTGAACAGCTTTTAGACTACTGCATGTTCTTTATTTATACAGCATTCACGCTAAGCATTTCACAGAATAAATAAAATAAATGGTCCTTGCTCTCAGGAATGAAAGATCTAACTTTAGGGAAAGGTCAGCACGAGTTTGACTCTGTGTGTGTGTGTGTGTGTGTGTGTGTGTGTGTATGCGTGCACATACACATGTGCAGGAGACGAAACGGTGTGTCAGGTTAGGAAAAGGTGTGTCAAGGTTACACAAATGTTATGATGGGCATGTTATGATGCTATTACTGCTTCATTTTTCGTGGGGTGGAGTGGGCTGCTTCATTTTTCTGTGTCAATAAATGGAGAGGATATTTGACTCTTGATGGGTAGTATTTTCAGATTTTGAGGAAGATGCCTTTTTGTAAAACTTATTTGAAATAGAAAAAAGAAAAATATAGCAGTTGCTGAGGTATGTTGGATCAAGGACTGAGTATTAAAATGTGCTTGCATACCAAGAGGGAAGAATGAAAAGAGAAAACATTGGAAGGGGTAAATGATAGATAATTGTGAAGATACATATGTATGGTTAAATTTCCCTTCAAAAGTAACTGGTTATTTTGGGTGGATCTAAAAATGGAGGTTCCCAAATTCATTAACTTTTTTTTTATTATTTATTTAGATGTATTTAAAAATGTATGAGAGAGCCAAACAGAAGGAAGCTGGGGGTTCAAAAGGAAGTAATGAATAGATTTAAGAATAAAGCTATTTTTACTCAATTTATGTGACTCAGAACTGCTTATTTGCCCACCACTTTTTAGATTCCTTTTTCAATTGTTTATAACTTACCAGAATTAATTGTTTGACCTGAGATTTTACTTGACTAAAGTCTTCTTTAGCTTATGCTGCAGTGATTTTGTAGCTGTTTTTTTGGACAATTTCAGTAAATGGTTCAAAGATTTCTCAGAATACGGTTAGGGGAAAATAAATTAACTTGCTTAAGTTATAAAATGTATACAACCATTTCCCTGAGAAGTTTTAGGACTTTCAAGCTCTAGACTAGAAACTTAAAGTTTGCTGGTAATTCTCCCTGGTGAGAAAAATGGGCCTTTTGCAATTGCTGTGAAAATCTCTTATTTAGCTCCTATTTCACCTCTACTAATTCTGTCATTGATCTTAATATTGCCCTTGCCCAGGGGGGTGCAAAATATGACCCACAGACTGTATCTGATGCACCAGGCCTTTCTATGCAGCCTTCCGGACATCTCTTAAAAAAAAAAAAAAAAAATTACTGTCCTACAGCTGCCCCTCTGAAAGCTGGCATCAGCTTTCACAGGTCATTGGCCATTGGAGTGCTTCCCACCTCTGTGGGGTCTTGGCACTCCATCTGGGAGCCCCATGTGAAGGTGCTGAACATGATGGCACATGGCTGGACAGCTGGTGAGTGGGGAGGGGAGCTCTTGCCTGCAGAAGTGGGGAGGAGGTGGGGGTGGGGTTTGAGGGTAGGTGTGGGGCTTCACACCATGGTACATAGCCTCTGCCACTGGCAGCAGCAGAAGCAGCAGACAAAGGACCCTTGGGGTGCTCTTAGCCCTATTCAGACAGAGCCCCCAGTGGCACACAGTTCCTGCTGAATACTGGGAGGTGCACAGGGTGGCATGGAGCCAGCCTGTCTTGGCTCTCTGGCACATGCTTTCGAGCCAGACCGGGCTGGGTATGTGCCAGCACATGGAGCTCCTGGCACTGAAGGCAGGAAGACCCATGTGGAGACATGGAGCTGGCCTAGCTTTATGGTGCACAGCTCCCATCTGTAGTGCTGGTAGCACCATATACTGTCATGGAGCCAGCCCAGTTTGCACCAGTGGGCTGAGTCAGCCTGGCTCCATTGCTACCATGGGCAGCTCCTGGAATTCAGTGGGAGCTGTGCACTGCTGAGGTGCCTGCAGTGGGCCAGCAGTGACTCGAGGGCCCACCACCTGCTGCTGCTGTACTCCTGTGGTGAAGGCTGTGCGCCATGGGGGGAGAGAGCATTTGGTATGGGGATCCACCCACTCACAAACCCCACCTCCACTACCCCAGCAAATCCCACACACATTCCTATAGCCATACTCATCCACAAACCCTTTACCTTCTCACACTGACACCCACTCACACCCTCCACAGACCCCTCCACAAATTCCACACACCTTTGCAATCCCCCTAAATCCCCCACACCCCTTCACAAACCCCACACAACTCTCCCACAACCTGCCCCACCCCTCCACACCCAATATACAAGACTCTATTTTGAGTTGTTATGCAATCACCTCTATATACACTACTCAAGCTCACATAAATTGGAATAAAATATTTTTACAAAATTAAAATATGTTATAATAGACATTTGATTTTTAATATATGATTTGGTTTTTTTTCTGGTTCCAAGATGGCAACCCCTCCTGCCTCCCACCCCCCAAAGGAGTGCTTCTCTGGGAAAGAACTAGGAGGCTTCTGGTGGCAAAGGCCAGGGTTTAGAGGGACTTATAATCCCAAGATGGTGATCAGGGGATGGGGCACCTGTCTAGGGGCAGGGCTACTGTTGCAGCTCTCAACAGCTCACCAAAAGTAATTAATCAGCTCTACAGCTGAAATAATAGCCCACCCCTGCCTTTGCCACACCTTGTCCCTCTCTTCAGTATTTATCTGTGATTATATACCAGTACCATCTTCTTTTGGGAGTAGGGGTATGGGGAGAGTGGCAGAAGGAGAGGCGTTCTACATTGCACATTTTCGCTACTTTTTTCTTGAGTGCTTTTGGCAAGTCCGACTCAGTAGCATAACTGTAGTCCATAACTGATGTCCTATAAAGATATGTGTGGCAGAGCACTTTTGTGGCGCTCACCACTTGAGGGCTCTCACAGGCTCTGAGGAGAGCCTGCTTTGGAGAAGCAGCAGAGGAAACCTCCCCCAGGTACTATTTTAAGGAGGAAGGTGTGGGCAGGGCACAGTGGGTGCCTGGCACTTTAAGACTGGAACTAAGCAGCAAGCAGCTGCTTGATTAAGGCAGCCATTTTTAGATCTCTGGCTGCCTATATAAAGAGCTCAGTTCCCTGCTGGCTGGGAAAGCAGCAACATTGGCTGTGAGGTTCCATAACAACCTGGAGGTAAGGGCAGGAGCTGGAGGGGATAGTTAGGAGGCTCCTGGTCCTGGGCATGATCTAAAACAGCACCTGCTGGGAATGGGTGGCCTGGTGGGGCTCTGTGGTGTGGGACCCCCAGGAAATGCCAGGCCACTTACCACCCAAGTGAAAGGTGAGTTGGGGCACCTTAACTCCAGCTTTCACCTTTGGGTGGGTTTGCATAACACCAGAGAGAGAGTGGGGGGCCAGGCACAGATGCGGCCACCTGAGCCCTGTGGGGTGAGAGACCCTGAGAAAGGAGAGGGCGGGCCAGGCATGGCTGTAGCCACCTGAGCCCTGTGGGGTGCAAGCCCTGGAGGAAAGGTAGTAGGGGCCAGGCATGGCTATGGCTACCTGAGCCCACTGGGGAGCAAAGCCCCATGGCCCCAAGTGAAGGGGGCAATGTAGAGTCCTAAGTGAGTGGGGCAGAAATTAGTATCCCCAGTGAGGGGGTAGCCCCAAGTGAAGGGGGCAATATGGGGCCCTGAGTGAAGGGGGCAGAGATGGGGATCCCCAGTGAAGTGGGGCGAAGAACCAGAGGGTGTATATGCCCAGTGCATATACACATAGTGTTACCCTGAAAGGGGCCAGGATATGCTTAGACCTGGTCAAGTAATTGCCTGGCCACTATCCCGGTGAGGGTCACAGGTGAGGCCCAACAGATGATATGTCTGCCACCCAAGGAATGGACTAGCTAAGCCCATGGCCAAAGGGTGCCTGCTCCAAGAGGAAGTAAGGTGGCATAAGTTGTCAATGCGTGAAAGAGACCCTGTGAGAGAGGGTGGAGTGAGTGAGGCCTGAGTGAGGTGGGTGGTATGAATGTGCATGTGACTGAGGCCTGACGATGTGGCCTAAGCATGCTCCAGCTCTAAACCGAGGGGAATTTAACATCCGGATGCCATCTGCGAGGCATGGGCAGCTGTGTAGGGGTGGTATGGAGCTGCAGATAGTGCCCCCTGGCATCAGGACAGTAAATGGGCTGCCTCCTGCTTAATTAAGATCGATTAATTAATAACAAGGCATGGCAGATGAGTCAGGTGAGGGCATGTCCAAAGGCAAGTGGGGCAACTAGCTCTGGGGCTATTCAGGGAGTCCCACTTCTCCACAATATGCTTGAGTCTTTAAAATACTTATCAGTAGCATATACCTATATGTGTAAAGAAAATGTGTACAGCACCATGTAGTAGTGTTCTCTTATCACTGTTTATCTAAAGCTCATTCTTCGTAGAATGTTTTAGAAATCCATCCATGTGATGCTGGGTGACAGGTGGTTGATGTGATGTGTTTTGCTAAGTTTTGCCATAATTTCTGAAATGCTATGAAAATAAACTGTTGACCATTTGAAGAAAGATCCTCAGCCCAACATGTTAACGAGCACTTCAATTGTTTATATACCAAAGGTAGTTATGTGCCATATGTTTGACCATTGATAATAGGCATCAACCAACATTCAGCATGTTTGTTTATTGTGTAGGCATTCCCAAGGCTTCATTGCCTATTTTCATGAATGACAGAGACCTGAATCTGAAAGGTTCTGATGCTATTATGTCAAACACTATGACTACTTTCCTTTTCTATGTCCTTAACTAAAACCAGCTTCCAAAAATAACTTTGGGTCATCCCTTTCATTTTTCCTATCCTTCAGTCCTCCTCATATAAATCTTTTTGATATTTTTACTTGAAGATCCCATAGCAGCCAAGTAGTTTCTGAGGATAGCTAAAATGTCCTGAAAATAATACCATTTAACTACTTTAGAGTAATGCAGCACAGACATCTAGAAAGTGTTATAGAGCATTACTGAGGCAGCATACTGGTTTTGCCTGCCACTTTAATAACATCAGAAAAGCTGTGGAGCAGCTGGCAGGGTGTACAGCCTCCTAGGAAGTCACCTGACCACAGGGGGCCACCTGATTGGAGGAGGGCTGGGCAGGGAGAGTATAACCTCTGGGAGCAGGGCTGGCAGTTACATCTGGGGGGCTGGAAGAAAAATGTTGCACAGCCTGTGGTCTGCAGTTCCTATAACACCTGGAGGTTAGGGTAGGAACTAAGGTTCCTTCTTGTCCTGGGTAATACCTGAAACTGCACCCTGCTGGGGTTGGATGGTGTAGTGGGGCTACCTGTGGCGGAGCAGCCCCCAGGGAATGCCACACCTGTGCTTCCCCAGTGAAAGGCAAGGATGGGGTGCTTTAAAGCCTCAGCCTCCACTGACTTATCGGTCACCCTTTAGAAGGGACAGGCTTGGGGCCAAGGTCCACTGAGTGGGACCTGAGGCCCGAGGGCAAAAGACACAGTGTGAGTGTGTGGCCCGGTAAAGGGGTAGAGTGAGTGTGCGATCCAGACATGGGTTGGAGTGCAGTCCAGTAAGAGGCCAGGTCCCTCAGTCCACCTAGAGGGACCTGACACCTTTGTGATCCAGTAAGGGTCTGGGGGAGTAGTAAGGAGAATTGGAAGCAACCTGTGAGGCAAAGGACAAGGTGTAGGGATGGTTCAGAGCCATGCAATTGACTTGGTACACCAGAGCGACAACTGGGCCAACCTCACCCCAGAGGAAGTCAGCAGTCCTTGGGGTATTGTGGCCCAGCTGCTCAGCCTGTTTGGGGTGGGGAAGGGGGGAGGAGGGAGGCTGCCTATCCAAAGAGAGGGGAGAGACTTTTATCTTAAATGGTTGCTGGCCCGGTCCCTCTTATGCTAATTGGCTGTGAGGGTTGCCTGTCATGTAGTCCTGCCCTTCTCTGCCAATTGGTGGTGAGGGGTGGGGCTGCATGACGGTCAGCCTTCGCAGCCAATCTGTGGTGAGGGGCAAGCCCAGTGGGGTCCCTTGGCCAATCAGAGGTATGGGGGGCCTGCCATACTCGCCCATGAAATAGCTGCTGGGCCCAGTGATCTATCCATGAAATCAGTTGGCAACTGCCTCGACTTTAGTTTCCTAATTCTGGGTAGGGACCTAGTTAACTTACAATTTTGCAGAAACTGTGAAATCTGTGACTGCAAAATCAACTTAAAACACTGGCTCCCCAGTAGCAGCCAACAATCTTCAGTACCAGCTGGCAGGGTGGCCTGAAGGGCAGCTAGCAGCCATGATGATGGCCACCCCTTTCTCCCTCCTTTTTCTCCCTCCTTTCCCCCTGGGTCCTTTTCGCCAATCAGCAGTGAGGGGTCTGGCCACAACAAAGGGCAGCTAGCAGCCAAGATGGTGGCCACCCCGTCATCCCTCCTTCCTTCTAGAGCCACACTGCCAATCAGTGGCAATGAGTGGTGCCACTAGGAAATGCCTGTGAAATCAGCTCTTTGTGCCATGACCAAGCTATGAAAATTCCTTGGTCTCTCCATGAATTAAGTAGGTCCCTAATTACGGATTACTCCAGAGGTAACTGGAGCTACTGACTGGAACTACTCAGTTTCTTTTGGTCATTTCCTCAAATGCCTCCTTTCGTGTCCAAACCTACTTCATATTTTTCTATAATAGGACAGACAATATGAACTAGTTAATATTGTAATAAATCTTGATTAATAATTTATCTTTTTTAGAAACATTCTGTGATACTAGAACAGTCATAATAACTGCTGTCTTTTAATGACTGTAAACCCTGTGCATTTATAAAGTGCCCCAATTAACCTGATTATTTTAAAACACTTTTATTTTTACATCAAAACCATATTTTAGTAATCTGTTTAACAAAACTTTGAGAAGGCCCTAATGTTCTTTTGAATGCCTCCAATTAATATGTCATCCAAAGAAGAGTACTTGGTCCATTATCCTTTGAAATACAGCAAATGCACAAGTTAACTCAGTCAGTAAACTTTTGTAGTTATGGGCGTCAGCGTCAATTACTTTTGATTGGCTCCAATACTACCTGCCAGTAGTTTTGGGACAGGTCTAATTTAAGAAATTACATTCCTTCTACCAGACCCTAAAGTCATCTCCACAGTTCCCTCTTGTGGCAGTTTCTTCTTAAAAACAATATCCAACAGCTTCTCCCTCAGTCCTGGAAGTTTTACTCCAAAAAAGAAATTGATCCCTGGGGGCCTCTTTAAAAACAACTAGTAACAAATAATTTAACTTGTAAAAAACTCAAAGACTTCCTCCTGTTAATTGTTTGTTAGATGAAACTTGCATTGTTCTTTGTAAAATATTGTGCTAGGCATATGATCTTTTTAGAAGCTCTGGTATGCCTTTATTGTACACCTCAGCCAGGTTATTGTGAAAACATAAGTCTTTAAGTACAAAAAATATGTAGATTTCTTTTTCCAATCAACGTAAGGATAATAGCTCTTTGTTTAGGCATACTTTCTATAGCATTAGGCAAAAAATCTGTTTGAGTCTCCGAGTAAATATTTCAAAACCTTCCCCTTTCCATGCAATTGGAAACTGTTTCTGTTGCCACATGTTAGCTATGTTAACTTTGCTTTTTTCCCTCCTAAAATCCTATCACTAGTTTTTCTCTCTTATGTGTGTCAAAAAACAAAGACAAGTTGAAAGAACATTAAAAGTCTTCCTCAAGAAGTAGCAGCATAACAGTGTTCTTCTTGGTTTGAATCAAGAAGAATAATGCTACACTTCCATAAAATAAGGCACACTGACAGAGACGATCAATTTAGTCCACCTTATTGCAAAAAGCCTAAATAGTAACTGAAACTGCAAACAAGGTTGTTATTATCTAGTTTTACTGAACCCACTAGCCTGCAAGCAGGAAATAGGCAGCCCTTTGAAATGTGAAGTGATAGCCCAGTTTCTCAGTCTATACCCCAAGGATGGATTGTGCTCACTGAACAAAGATCTTACTCAGTACTGTTTTATTTTCATTCCAGGAGCTTTCACATACCTTATGTACTGAACATCATTCAAACATTGCTTTCTATGTTGTGCAAGGTTTCTGTTCATCTTTCTGGTATCTGAGTACTTTACAGACATTAATGATGTTACCTTCACCGCATTGCTATAAAGCAAAATATCAACACCATTTGATGGAGAAGTGAGGCACCAAGATAGTGAAAATCAAAAATGCCCAATAGCTTTGGGTGCCCAATTTGAGATCTTTATAGCCTAGTCTTTTCAGACATGTTAGAGTTCTGCAGCCCTTTATGGATGCATCCACACATGCAAGCATGTGTGCTTGCAGGAGCTCAAATAGTAGCAGTGCAAATTTGAGCTGGGGCTTTTTGCCTCAGTGTATGTGCTTGAATATGCACTTTGTTTCATAGTTTCATAGTTGGTAGGGTCAGAAAAGACCTGAACAGATCATCAAGTCCAATCCTCTGCCATGGCAGGAAGAAGTACTGGGGTCAAACGACCCCAGCAAGGTGTTAGTCTAGACTCCTCTTAAAGACCCGCAGGGTAGGAGCCAGCACCACTTCGCTTGGAAGTTGGTTCCAGATCCTAGCTGCCCTGACCGTGAAGTAGCACCTCCTGATATCTAGTCTGAATCTACCCTCTGCCAGCTTGTGACCGTTATTCCTAGTCACTCCTGGTAGTGCTTGGGAGAACAGAGACTCCCCCAATGCCTGCTGGTCCCCTCTGACTAGTTTGTAACAGGTCACTAGGTCCCCTCCTCAGCCTTCTCTTGTGGAGGCTGAACATGTTCAGGTCCCTTAGCCTCTTCTCGTAGGGCCTGCACTGCTGCCCCCTGATCATGTGAGTGGCCCTCCTCTGGACCCTCTCTGGTGTTGTGGAACACATTGTGCCACTTGGGACAAAATAACTCTGCCTGAGTACTCCTGGATTTGCAGCCAGGGGGAGCTAGAGCCCAGGGCCAACACCTGTGCTGTCCCCAGTAGTATAAAAAGCTGCCCTGGGAAAGTAGCTCAGTGATACTAGCTCTCAGGAGCTTTTGGGGCTCAGCCAATTGGTGCCTGGGGACACTACCCCTTGTGCCGGCTAGACTGCTGAAGGAGCCCTGAGAGTTCCCTGAACCCTTTACCCACTGCAGCAGTCTGGCAGCGGGGGCTGCTAACTGTGACCTGCTGCGCACCTGACAGACCCAGATGGGGATTGCACAGCTAATAGAGGCATCTGTCCCTCTGGGCCAGCTGCCAGCGGGCTGTGGCTGCAGAGTTGGCCTCTGTGCAGCACTACTGCCACATGTGCCCTCTGCCCGGCACACTACAGGAGGGATGTGGACAGCATTAAGAGGGTCCAGAGGAGGGCCACCTGTATGATCCAGGGACAGCAGGGCAGACCCTACGAAGAGAGGCTACAGGACCTTAACCTGTTCAGCCTTCACAAGAGAAGGCTGAGGGTGGACCTGGTGGCTGTCTATAAACTCAGTAGGGGCGGCCAGCAGGGTTTGGGAGAGACCCTATTCCCCTTACCCTGTTCGCCGGGGTAACAAGGAATAATGGCCACAAATTGTTAGAGAGTAGGTTTAGACTAGACATCCGAAGGCACTTCTTCGCAGTCAGGGTGGCTAGGATCTGGAACCAACTTCCAAGGGAAGTCGTGATGGCTCCTACCCTGGGGGTCTTTAAGAGGAGGCTTGATGTCTACCTGGCTGGGGTCATTTGAGCCTGGTTTTCTTTCCTTCCCAGGGCAGGGGGTTGGACTTGATGATTTACAAGGTCTCTTCTGACTCTTCTTCTATGAATCTGGGAAGCTATCGGCCAGAAGATGTTCCGGGTGTGGCGACCTGCTTTGGACTGTCAAAGCATGTTTTCCTGCATATTCTCCTGTCAAACTGTCAGCCACAGCCAGCTGGGTCCAAGGTGCTGGCTCTGAGCAGGGTCCTGCCACTGGCCTTCCTAGCAGGAATCTGGTGTTTCCTATTGGAAAACTGAAAAATCCATGAGAAAAACAAAAAGTCACTCTGTAAAATATCCCAAAATCCATGTTCCTCCATGAGTAAAACAAAAGACCACTATAAGGAGAGACAGCGTGAGACAGGGATCAGTTGGACAATGAGATAGATAGATATAGAGAGAGAGATGGAGAGATATAGATATATAGACAGAGGGAGTTAAAGCTCACTTATCAGAATAATAAAGTGAACTCTAAATACAAGTTTAATGAATATATATCTTCCTGTCCTCCCACAGGGGCAATGGCCCCCATATAGGGGTAACAGCCCCTGAGCAAGAGGTTGAGTCCCTACACAAGGGCTACGGCCCCTACACAGGGGCCAAATGGCCCTTACAGGGGCTACCATCCCCCCCTTGAAAGGCCCACATGCCCCATCCCAGCTCCCTGTTGCTGCCCCACCTGGCCCCATCCCCCACTGGCTGCTGCAGTCTTCCTGATGGCTGTCCTGCCCATTCCCACCCCCCACTTGCACCCCCAGGCCCCCACGGATGCCCCCCAACCCCAGGCACTATCACTTTAAAGAAGAAAAAATGAAAAAAAACCCTGAAAAAAGCCTCTACTTACCTTAGGCGGGGGGCGGGGGCAGGGGCCTCTGGAGCCTCCTGGCAGAGTCTCCCAGGCAGCAGCGGGCAGGAGAGCCCAAGGTGGGGCTGCTGGGGCTGTCCCTCTGCTCTGTGCTGTGTGGGTGGGACCAGAGACCCTGATAACAGCTGACCTGCTGGTAAGTCCTGGGGGGGGTTGTTTTGTTTTTTAACTATAGAGATGCTGGGGTGGTGCGCTTGGGGGTCTGGGGCCAAGGAGGGCAGGGTTTGGGGGGCTCAGCAGGAAGCGTGGGGTCGGGCCAGGCAGGGAAGTAATTGGTGGGGAGGGGCAGGCAGGGAAGGGATCAGGGAGCTAGGGAAGTGGGTGGGGCCAGCGAGGGTCCCCCCCCATGGTCCCCTCCCCTCTCCTGTAACCCCCAACCCCTTACTTACAAAGGAGTTTGAGATGGGCCAAGAGGCATATGCGTGCTCGTCTGGATGCACCCTATATGGTCAAAGCACATATAAATTGCAGTTGTGTCCAGCATTCTTGGAAATGTGACTTGGGCATCTCAAGTGTGACACTGCAGAACCTGAAGAAAATGCAGGTAGTACACACCTGAGAAAAGTTTGTTTTAAGCGACATAGTGAACAACTATATTGTTTTGTGAATGTAATGCAACTGCAATTTCTGTAGTACTTTAAAAATGATACTTGGACTTTCTGTTGTCAGGTGCCACCAGTTTCTTTTGGTTGCTCGTGTCCAGATCCAGCTTGCATCTGTGAAGAAGAGGTATGGGGGTGGTATTACACCTTACTTTTAAAACATGTTACATCTTCATGTAAAGGTAGGAAAAGATGAGCTAAGTACCATGTGAACATGTCAGAGTAGTCCACTTCAGGTGAGAATTATCCTCATTCGGTGTTAGGGAATTTGTGTTGCAGCCATATTAGACTGCTCCACATGGCCAGTTCAAGTCCTTCTGCAACCCAGGAAGCACCACTCCTAGTGGATGCTCTATCCTGCTCCAGAGTAACAGTGGGGAGAGCTGGAAACAAGGGACTCCTAAAAGTAAGAACCCCTCCCTTCCTCTCTCCTGCTCAGCATATCTCTCCCCTCCCCTGTCTCCTGGGGCTCACTCCATCTCTCTTTGGCCCTCCCCATCTCACAGGGCTTGTCCCTTAGTTCCCTGGGGCTCACCGCTCCTGGCCCAGTCCATTGGGGCTTACCCACCCCCATGTTCCCTGCGGGCTTATCCCCTCACCCTCAGCCCAAGACAGTTGACTTCAGGCCTCAGATCTCTCCTTTCCCTAGCCTGATCCCACCTCCACATAGTGCAGCCAGGCCTGATACAACTCTGTGCCCCAGCTTGTGATGAAATGGTGCTTGTCCTGTGAGCAGAGGAAAGACTTGGGCAGGGGAGAGAGGGGAGGGAGACCAGGGGATCCAAGACTAAAAAGGAAGCATTCTAGGTTTCCTTTGGGATGGAGGTGCGTGATGAAAATAGCCAGGATGGTAGCTGCTTCTGAGGGCATAAAGACTGCCAAGTTTCAAGGAGATGGGTGTGGGGGGTTTCTGAGAAACTGCATCTCAAACTGGTCAAAGCAAAACTTGTATCACTTGATGGCAGCGGCAGCCTGCTGTCTTCCCACACACAAATCTGGGGGCCCATACCTAATGGGAAGGCTGTGGAGCTGTGCTGAACTTTTTCCAGGGGTGTAGGACCCTGGATCTGCGTGTGGGATGACAGCATGCTGCCACTGCTGGCTAGAACCAGGACCAGCACCAGCACCTGAGTCTCCCTGATACAGTCCATGCCAAGCATCAGGAAGAACCCAGTGCTGGTGTGGTCCCAGCTGGCAGCATCAGCCTGCTGTCATCCTGTATGCACATCTGGGGGCTTGCATCCCCTGGGAGGGCTGTGGGGCTGTGGCAGACTCCTCCCGGGGGGGCACGGGCTCCCAGGTCTTCACGTGGGATGACAGCATGCTGCTGCTGCCAGCTGGGGCCAGCACCAGCATCAGGCTTCGCAGTATCATGCCACGTGCAGATCCAGGGGCCCTTTCCCCCTGGGGAGGAGTCTGACGCAACCCCACAGCCCTCCCAGTGGGTGTGGCCCCTCAGATCTGCGTGTGACAGCATGCTGCTGTTGCTAGCTGTGGCCAGCGGCAGCACTAGGCTTCCTGGCATTTGGCAGGGGCTGTGCCCAGTGGCGGTCCCACCTGGCAGCAACTGCCTGCTGTCATTCTGCATCATCCCGGGGCCTGTGCTCCCTGGGAATAGCTGCAGGAAGTGATCAGGGAGCTGGGGAATCCAGCTGGGAACTGGGGGAAAGTTCAGGGACCCGAATATTCCCTGGTTCAATTCCCCAACCCCCTGCTCAATTCCCCAGCTCTCTAATCACTTCTTAGCAGGCTGCTGAAACCCCATGTGCAGATCAGGGGCCTGTGCCTCCCATAAAGCTGTGGGGAAGTTATCAGAGAGCTAGGGAATTGAACAGATATTAGTATCAAAGAGCAGTCCTTCCCCTTCCCTCTGTTTAGCTGCCACAAGCCTGGCTTCAAAACCTTTCAAAACTTTTGAAACATTTCAAGTGCCTTTGTTTTGTTTTGATTTTGCTGTTTTAAGCTTGAAATAGCTTCGAAACGAAACACCCGTCAACACCTTGGAGGTGTTTAAGACCTGGCTAGACAAAGCCTTGGCTGGGATGATCTAATTGAGGATGGTTCTGCCTTGAGCAGGGGGTTGGACTAGATGACCTCTTGAGGTCCCCTCCTAGCATCATTTTCTATGATCCCTTTGGGCTCACTAACCTGTCTTCTGCCCCCTAGGTCTCTGTTTTTCTGCACTGCAGGTGCTGTCCCATGAGAGGAGAAAACCACCTGCCTGATGCCGCCACCACTCAGGACTGAGCTCACCCCGCCGAGGCTGCAGCAGGTGAGCAGGGAGATGCTGAGAAGTCATGAAGGGTGAGGAGGAGGATGACATGTGAGCAGGATTGAGTGGGGAGCTGGTGAGTTCTGGTTTGGGTGGAGAGGGTGGCAGGTCCTGACTTATGCTGGGGGGCAGGGGTGTTGGTGAGCCCTAATACAGGTTCGCAGGGCTGATGGGCCCCAATCTGGGCTGGGGGGTGGCCCTAGCAGGGCCTCAATTCTGAAACCTATACAGCCCTAGAAAGCCAGTGAGCAGGGCAAGCATGGAGCTGACTTGCAGCTCCTAGCCACACCTCTGGTTACCAGACTTCTAGAAACAGATCAGCTCCATGCCTGTTAGTGAGGACATTAACACTTAACATGCAACTGTTCACAGAATGTGCTAACTTTAATACAGCTTAACATTTCTTAGGTTGGTACCTACTAATTGTAACATGTAACAACACTGAAACTCAATCATTTGGGTGTTTTGAACACTTATATCTTCAGGCTTTATCATGGAAATACATCTACTACAGATGTATCTGGGTGGACTGATGAGGTGTTTATTTTATTTATATGAATTTTGTAATAAACTGCACTTACCCATAAAAGTCAGGGTTCTTAAAACAATATATCTGTGCTGTTTGTAATACTGTATCCAATTTATATTTGCAACTGCATTGGGTGATGGGGGTGCTGAGGACTGCTTGCAGTTATGAGGCATGTTGCATGGGATCTAACATTAATCTATGTGTATACAGGTTGTTTGAATTAAATCATGAGTTGTTCATACCTCTAGTCAGGACGCAGTTATAAAAAACTTAAAATTATGTAGGAAGAACGGGTTAGCTTTGTTGTAGCCAAAAAGAGAACAACTTATGGATGGACCGTCATCTTGCTGATTAGTAGCTGGCCATGTGTTGTCTTCGTCGACACATTTCATAGAAAGGGTGGTTTAATGAAGGACGGAATTGGGGAATAATTCATTCCGTGCCATGAGGTTAACCACAAGACTTACAGAAATCACAGAGCTCACTGCTCCTGCAGATGTGCTGGAACTCTATTTTGAGACTGGATTTTTTTCAACACTCTCTATTTTTTTTCTCTCTCTCTCATTGTGAGGCACGCACCTATCTTGTAGCCAAAACTTTTAATAAAAAATAGGTTTATTTTTGCTGTTTCCAAAATCTTTAGCAACCTTCCAGCAATTCAGATCAACCAAAGTCAGAGCAATAAACCCAGAGAACATGGAAATGTGTGCTTTGCAGATGATCTGTTTTTTCCCCCGCTTCTCTTTTCTTTTTTTCCTTGTCTTGCTCTCTTTTTCTTTTCCTTCAGGATGTCTTCTGGGGTGATTGCTTCCCGACCTTTTTTTACAGTTATGTGCTGAATAGGTCTCCCAGGAGACCTTTACCTCCTAATTGCACTAAGTATCAAAATGGTTTCTTTGCCTTATATGGAGTAGCCCCCCTCTCTAGAATGTTCTTAACTTTTGCAACCAAAGATGATTTATTCCTGGGTCATGTACAGATACTTATGAGAGACCACTTTTTTTTTTTTGCAGTGACCCAATTTGTACAAGATATAACCACTCCTTAATTGAACTGACTACACAGTTTTCTTTCCATTGCTTTAGATGAGACAGAGAAACATGTTGTCCTTGACTACATCAGAAACTGCACTAGTTTAACTCTAGTTTAATCAAATTAGCTTAAAAATAAATTTGAGTGAATTTCGGTGTGGACACTTTTCTATATTGGTTTAGGTTAAACCTGTTTCCAACAGAAATAAGCCTGGTTTAAATCAAAGTGCTTACATTTTCCAAGGCACATCAGTTTAAATCAATGCACCTTTATGTGGACAAGACCAAAATATATTTTCTGGGAATCAAGTTGAACACTTCTAGCAACTGTATTTCATGTATGCCCATTCTTTTCTTTCTTTGGCTGCAGTTATCACAGAGGGTTTTTGTTTTAATAGGAAAATAAAGTAATATGTTCCCAGTCCTCTATTCTTTTTTTGTAGAACATGTAATCCTAGGGTTACTTTTGTGGGAGTGCTTTGTTAGAGTATTGGCACAGCTTTTGGGCAACCTCATGTGCTGGGCAAACTGAAGACCATGATATGTGGACATCCCAAAACCTCCTTAGGGAGTCAACAGATGTTGAGGATATGTAACAGCTTTGGGGGGTAAAAAAAAAACTAAGTCTGATCACTAGCATTTAGTTCAACTACATCAGCTTAAAAAATAATTTAACTAAATTAGAATATTAGCTATGAGTTTGTCCAAGTTGCTTCTATGGTGAACTGGAGAACACTTCTGGGAAGCATGTCTTCCACTCCACCCATGTCAGAGCCTGGAAATTGATGGCTGCAGCTAGTTTCATGTGTCCCTAGAAGCATGCCTGGGACAGATCGCCTGAGAGGCCTGTGCTGATCTCTACACTAAACAACTACATTTTTTAATTTCTGGGCTCCAGTGAACACTGAATAGGAGTAAGCAAGTATGCTTCTCTTAGGCAGGACAGAGACATAGTAAAGACTGAGACTCACACTTGACTTTTTTTTTTTGCTATTCCAGCCACAAAACCACCCAGGCTTTGGGTTAGGCTGTGCTGGTGTCAATGGCTGCATATACACGAGACACTGACTGTGCAGTGGTTACTGTGCAGTCATTTAGTACTCGTATAAACCTTCCATTTACTACGGGCAATGCTGTACTAAATAAGTCCAAAATGACTCCACAGTAACTGGAGTTACTGCATAGTAGTGTTGCCGAATGGTTTTTTTCATGATGCTGACTGCACAGTAGCTCATTACTACTGTGAAGCATGTCATGTCACGCTTCCTACCATGTGATGCTACTATGTAGGAATAATGAGCTACTATGCAGTCAGTGTCTCATGTAGATGTGGCCAATGGAAATAAGGTGGGGGAACAGATATGGAACAGGAAGACATTAAAATAAGAAGGGGAACTTAAAGTACCATTCACAAAGGCTTGAAATAGCAGTAGTAGTATTTACACCAGTTGTTCAAAGACAGTTGTTCAACGGCCCATCCAAGTCCTGTTCAGGACTAACCTAAAGAAGAAAAGACTGAATTCACTCGTATAAATGGCATAAAAATGGAAAAGGTATTTTCTACTTCTTTTACATCTCTAATACAGTGTTTATGAATTCCTTGTAAATTCATTGTTACATAAGTATTATAAGTAAAGATGTCACTCTAGGAGTGTAAACCCAAAATCATATTTTTCAAAGATTTTGGGGAGTTGTTTGGCATTTCTGACAATCGTTATGAATCGTATAGAGAACCTAGTTTTGAAAAATATGAGTGTGAATGTCCCTTTGTATTCTATGTTTTTGGATGTAGATAACCATATGATTAAATTATTCTGAGCTAAATGTGTTTGGGTATATATAACATGCCAATTACTCCACAGTAGTACAGGGTTCCTGTGTACATACCATTGTACGCTTTCATTTACTATGGGGTAAAATCATACACCTAGGTAGTAGTGCTGTGTGAAATTTCCCTGGGTGCTTTGTTTTCAAGTCGTTTCAAGCTTGAAACAATGAAACTGAGACAAAATGAAGGCTTCAAAACAGCCTCAAAACAAAATGAGGGCACTCAAAACATTTCAAAAGTTTCGAAACGTTTTGAGTTTTGAAGCTGGGCTTGCCTGCAGGGAAACAGAAAGTAAGGAGAGGGAGGGGATAGAGGGGGGAAGGACTGCTCAGATATTGACTGTGTAGCTGGCCAGTGACTGTGATCCTTCCCTGAGGTCCCTTCCAACCCAAGTGTTCTTGGGGAGGGACAGAAAAACAGCTTCACCTTACACACGCACACGCGCGCGCGCGCATGTCACGAGTTTTGCTTATCAGCTGCTTGAGGTGCAGTTTCCCAGAAACCCCTATACCTATATCCTTGAGATCTGGCATGCTTCATGGCCTCAGCAGGGGCTACCATGCCTGCCTGCAGTTTTCACCCTACTGTGCCTTACACACACACACACACACACACACACACACACAATCACACATATCGTGAGTTTTGCTTTGAACGGTTTGAGGTTCAGTTTCCCAGAAAACCCTGCACCTATTTCCTTGAAACATGACAGGCTTTGTGGCCTCAGCAGGGGCTACCCTCCCTCCTGTTTTCATTCAAATCAGGCAAGAAATAACAAAGTTATAGGCAGCTTCATGATTCCCCATTATAGTCTATGGGCAAAACATTGAAACAGCAAAACAGTTTTGACGAAATGAAATGGAATGGTGCTTTGAAATGAAACAAAACTCAAAAAAAAAAAAAAAAAGGTCATCCCATTGAAATGACAAAACAGAAGTCAAAACAAAACAATGCTGTTTCACACAGCCCTACTAGGTAGTACCAATTTATGTGTTCATGCCCCTTAGTCGACTTTGGAATGACTTTAAATAGCAAAAAGTTTTACATTCTTTTGCTGGTGATGAGATTTATACATATAAAGAACTCTGAGGTACAAGAAAATAAGAAACAGTGTGAATGGAACAGGTATGTTCATAAGATATTACATGTCAGCCAAGTACAGACGGTCAGAAAGCCCAAGGCTGAATCGATTAAATCTTCAGTTTTGAGTCTAAGCTGCATAGACTGAATGGATAAGCAAGTGAACAGACATTCATTTTTAACTCTGGAAATGCAGCCACATGCCTGCAGTGGCCCAGCCAGAAGCCAGGGGGGCACTAGCGCATACCTCCCTGCTAGCCCACCTACCCTGTAAGACAGGTTTGCAGGGTCGAAGCAAATCATTTTGGGAGACTGTTAGTTAACTTGAAGCTGGAGGGGATCTGGGACAGAAGTTAAGTAAATCAATTGAATCTAAATCAGTTAAGTCTGATACTACATTCATCCAGATTTATTTTAAACTGGTTTCAGCCATTTTGAAAGCTGCACTGAACTTCTGTTCTGTTATAGATTTGAACCGGTTTCCGATCACTTTTAGCATTTTATGTCATTACTGTCTCTAGCCATACCACTAATTATCACAAATGTATGTCTGATTTTTATTCAGAGAATGTAGTGTTTGGTATAGTAAAGGAGAAGAAGACTTCCATATCTCTTGAAGTGTTTGTGCCATACAGAATGCAGACAGACATCATCCTTGTGCTGTCATAAAAATGTTTATGGTGGCACAAATCATGAGCAAACAGATGTCCTAGCCCCTTCTCGTGCTCCAAGCGCCCAAATATGTTGCTGCAACTACGAACAATGTGTGCTCTTGGAGGCTGGGGGGGCACCCGCAGGTGGTGGCGGCAGTTGGGGGTGCGGCAGCAGCAAGCAGGGAGCTCCTGCAGGTGGTGGGCGGGGTGGAGTGAGCGGTGACTGCCAACAGGCGCTGTCAGCAGTGTCAGTGGCACTTTTGGCATGGGGTGCACCGCCAATCTCAGGGGATGGATGTGCACCCACTATGGGTCACCAATGGCTGCAACCAAAGGTAGTCATAGTTTGTGATGCCTTAAATGGGAGGATATCAGTTTTTCTTATTGTATACCAGGAAATCCCACTGCAGGTGATTTTCATAGTGTGCATAGCAGGATGCTGTGCCTCAATTCAGGGCATGCATCTGCAAGTGAAGGAACCTGAATGGGAAGTTCCTCCACTTGCCAATACGTGCCCTGATTTGGAACGTAGCACCTAAGACTGTTGTTTTGCAGGGTCAGGTCCCTGAAGCCCTGGGAGTGGCAGGAACCCAGTACTGCAAGACAGTGGTCTCAGGCAATGTCTGTAGACACCAGTAAATTGGATCAGCGGGCACATCCAGATCTGACTTCTGTTTATACCCATAGAGAGGAAGTTGTTGGTATCACTTCCCTGAAACTCTTGAGAATGTTTCTGGGAATAATAGTCCTGCTCTTCAACCTACTCTACATGTTCCAGACTGAGATGTTTTCCTACTTCTGCCCTTGATCTGTCTCCCAAGTGTTTTAGTGTGTCAGCAAGGAGCAGATCTACCACCTAATTTGTGAATTTAGTCATTGGACAGGGTATGGGTCTTGGTGGCATTTTCCAGGGCACTGGAGAAGCAGCATGGGCATACCATAAGTGAAAGTTTATAATAATTTTTTAAAAACTTTTTAGGAAAGTCTGGGCCTAATTCTGCTCTTACTTTTACCAGTGTAAGTTAGACCCTATTTTAGAAAAGTAATTGGAGTTACAACTGTGCAGCCAGAAAGAGACCCCGTGACTGCAGAGGGTAAATGGTTCCATCTGGATATGCAGCACACAAATTATGATTCAGGAATGTGCAGAAGGAAGTTTTGAAACTCATAAGAAAAACACAGTTAGGTGGTAGCATGGTATAAAGCAGGAGGAATTTCTACTGACATTTCATATGCTCAAATCAGAACATTTAAAATTGTGACCATTTGAACAACAGGTTAAAATACTCACATGATGAACATGGTAAAGGATACCATGTGTCTCGCATTTGGTAAAGATACCATGCAAGAATGCAAGTGAAGTGAACCTGTACTTGGTCTAGTGAGATGTTGGATATTCTAACACATGCAGCCAGGGTCTGTACCTTCAACTTCCTTGGTTTCCCACTTCTCTGCCTCATTACAGAGCCCTGCTCTTCCCAGACACAGCACTGTAAGACACTACTCCATCATCGTTTACTGTGAGCAGTATTCACTGATCCATTACAGTCATGATCCTTCCAAAATTCTCATACTGGTATACGTAGTGATTATGCTACTGGGGTATCTGGAAAAATAAAATCAATGAAATAAACTTTCATATCAATTGTATATGTCTTTTATAGCTGTTTAACAGAATTCTACTTGTGTGAAAATTCCATGCTGGATCCCTATCCATGAAGGGGGTCCTGTAGTCACAGACAGTATCATTATGCACCTTTCAGCATAACACTGAACTCTCCTGTATAAAAGTGCAGTAAAACCATATTTTATGTATGATTTTTTTATGTTGCTCTTTTAAATAAACCATAGGAGGCAGGGCCTGCTCTTGAATCCACGATGAGAACCGTTAAATCAAGTCTGCTCGCCCTATTCCAGGCTGAGCACATAAAACCCTTGCTTGTCTTGAAAAGTTAATGTAACTCAGGAGGTTTTACAGCACTATTCCTCAAGTTTTCTTGGCTCTTTAGGTTCAAGGCACCACTTGTAAAATGTCAGCTCTTACTATCTGCTCATATCTGAATAATTCCTCTGTTAAAAGAAGTTATAAAGACCACAACAGCTCAGAAGGATTTTTGAAGCCATAGATTGTTACTCAAAATGTCTGGCTGTATCTTGTGAATCATGTGTAGGTGTTTGCAGAGCTAATAGTGGTAATATTCTTCAGCAACCTTAAAATGATCTTGCATTACCCTGAGCACCACGGTTGAGAAATGCTGGTTTAAAGCATGTTGGATATTGACTTGAAGAAGAGGCCTTTTTCAGCAAAAATATTGGGTATGGAGGGAAACTCTCCTTCTAAGTTTATGCTTTTAGAGCACTAAGGGGAGAGAAGAAAGAGTTGGTTGATAAGGAGGTGCCAGGTGCTCTTCCCACACTGGGAGAAAAAGTTCTTTAGAAGATCTCTGATGTGAGCCCTATTTCTTCAGGTTTCTCAGTGTGCAAGTATTTCCATTGGCTTTGTCCATGTCATAGCATCATAGAAAATTAGGGTTCAAATAGATCTCAGGAAGTCATCCAATCTAACCCTGCTCAAGGCAGGACAGTGCCCAATTAGATCATTCCAGGCAGGGCTTTCTTGAGCTGGACTTTAAAAAGCTTCCAAGGATGGAGATTCCAGCACTTCCCTAGGTAACCCATCCCACTCTTCTAGTGAGAGAGCTTTTTCTAATATCCAGTCTAAACTTCCCTTGCTGAAACCTGAGACCAATGCTGCTTGTTCTGATATCTGCCATCACTGAAAACAGTATAGCTCCATCCTTTTTGGAAGCCCCCTTAAGGTAGATAAAGGCTGTTATCAAAATGTCTTTCTAGTGCTATACATAATATTTTGTCTCTGTGTTAAGTACCTTTCAAACCTTGGAAGAGATTCTGATTTGAAATCACTTTGTGAACTTGAGCTAATCTTTTCCTTCTAAATTAACCACACTATGAAAGTGAGATTCTTTAGTGCTGCTTTACAGTAGAATTTAACCCTAGCCCTAGACAAGGTCCAGAGCACCAAAGGTTTTACATGATCCTTTTTTTTTTAACAAAATGATTGCATCTTTATTTTAGTGTAAATAAAGCCAAAGTAATAGATTTCAATTTCACATTCAGTGGAGACAGAACATAAAAACTTCACACAAGGAGAAATGTTGCAATGGAGTACACTATTCTGTATCAAATTAGAAACATATGGTGATGAAGAATACAGGACATTTTGCCTTTTGTCTGTCAATGAAGTGAAATGCAAGAAGTAAAGCAAATGGAGAGCTTGATTCTGCTCTCATTGAAATCAGTTAGATATTTGCCATTGACTTCAGTGGGGGCAGAATTTGTCCTGGAGTTTCTGCAGGAGAAGAAATCCTAGTGATGATTTCAACAGTGATTTAATATAGATTATACCCAATGCTGGTTCTTTCTGCACTCTCTTATTTCCTTTCTGATCATCTCAGGATATGGGATTGAGAGAACTGCATTTAAAATACTAGTAGCCCAGAAACGGTCTTGAATTAATTACAGGAAAATGTTTTTTTCAAAGGTTGTGAATAACTTCTGAAGGTGTAAAATAGAAATGGACAGTCAACCCTTCTTAATTTTTTCTGGCACAGACTAACCAGATTTTTCAATTTTTATATTGGAGTTAAGTTACCTTAGTGTGATATAACCTTAATGAAAAAATAGGCTCCAAATCACAAAATTTTATTTTCTGCATCCCTTACTCTTACCAGCTCTCTAGTCCTGCTGTTTCCCCGAGCCTCCTTCTATCTCCAGTTGTAAAAATGCAAAATATAATGGACAAAATTAGGGTGGTCATCTCTGGTAAACTGCATACATTTTATGTCACAATCTTTAAGCATTTCATCTTTTTCTGATGTCTTCATTACCTTTCAGGGTCGGAAAGCAACTTCTTTTGTACTATGCCCAGTATCATGGAGTCCCACTCAGGATGCTGGCTTTTGGGTACAAACATATATATGATGATCAACAAAAAATAAAGCTTAATGAAGTATTGCTTAAGGCAAATACAGCTGAAAGAGGCCGTGTGAATTATAACGTTGTGTAATCCTAACTAAAGCTCCTGAGGAGGTTAGGTTGCATAAAAAAGCCTATTCCCAAATTATTCTTATTCACCTGGTATTGGTTCTCTCTTAATCTGAAGCTTTATTCAGAAAATGGTATCTTCTTTTGCAATGGATCTGCCTCTTGTGTGTGTGTCCTGGGGAGCCAAATAATAAACGGGACTTACCAGCAGAGCGGGACGACGAGCATGCGATGCCGCTGGAAAGACCCATGTGGCGTGTCAGCTGCCTTTTTGTGCGGATACGCCTGGCCGGTGACGTCATTGGGAGCCGCCGGCCGGCAAACTTAAAAACGGCAGCTGGGGCAGCGGAAGGAACGGAGGGCCCCACGGGAGAGCAGGTACCAGCTCCACCAGCAGGAGGGGCAGATAGGCCCTGGGGTGAGCAGCCACCGACTCTGCCAGAGAGAGCGGCTGCGACCAGGACGATGGAGGAGGTGGGAGAGGGGCCAGAGGGGTGAAGACAAGCAGTGTGGTGGGAGGCTGCTACGGAGGCAGAAGGTGCAGCAAGCATGGTCGCGGAGGACCTGCCAAAGCACCAGAGGGACGGCAGCGTGGGCCCCGGGGGAAGTGCCGGAGCGACGCTGCAAAGGCTCAGCCATACAACAGTGGAGAAACCCTGGGACAACCCCGAGAAGGTGCCACCATGTGGGGATCGCCGCCACGTCACGGTACAGTGAGCTGAGGAAGGCACCAGGAAGCGGGAGTCAGGCAAGGCTCGAAAGGACCAGTGAGGTCTAGCTAGAAGGCTCAGCTGAGCGAGGGCTGAGCAGTTCTGATTTAAGTTGTGTTAGGGCAGGGGGTATCCCCAGCTGGGGAAGGGAGAACCAAGTTGGTATCCCTATTGAAGGGGATGTCTAGGGTATTATGGTGAGGCCAGAACCTGTGTAGCGACCCCGTCCAGGGTCAAACAGGGAGAGGCCAGAGGGACCGTGGGCCAAACATAGGGCTAAGCGCCACGACAGGGGCAGGCCAGGAGGAATATAGTACCCTACGGCTGTAGACCTGACCCGTAGAAGAAGAACGCACAGAAGGTGGCGTGAGGCCGGGATGTAGGGGTGGCAGAGCCCCGTGATGTGACTGCTGAGGGATCCTGGGCCGCGGAGCATACCACGAACTGACCTTGGCACTGAACGAAACATCAAGTCATGGCAGGTGAGAACAAGGCGGGGGACCGGGCCGAAAGAAAGCTGCTTCGATCCCAAAGTGATCTCGAGAGGGGAGCGACATCTTCCTGCAGAAGGGGAACCACCTGAGGGCTGGGAATTGAAACCCGGCGGTCACAGTGTGCATTCCTTTTTTTTCCTGCTTCTGTTGCATCTAAAATAAACGTTGCTACAGATGTATACTTTTTAACACTGGCCACAAAGCAGCAATGAAAATGAGCTGGATTCTGTCCATTTTTGTGCCTTGTGTATAATATTGTTTACATTATAATGTGCACATTAGTGCAAAATGATGAAAACCATGGAATTCTACAGTGAAAACTCAGGTATAATGTGGCCTACCGAACCTTTTTATATTGGTGCTGGCACTGAGAAGGAAGGGACCCAGATTGATTTTTAGCTAGCAAAATCACCTAGTAATGAGTTTGTGGTTGATAGGGTAATTGTTGAAAGCCAATCCACAATTTATTTATGACAAAGGATAACTCTATTTCATGCTAGAACTGTAGACAACACTATAAAACTGAGTGTGTGTAGAGACAAACATTAAGCTTTGATTTCCATGATTAGAATTTTTCTTATCTTCTTCCCCTTTATTCTTATTTGAACAATGGCTATTTTAGTCTATATTTCCTTCATTAGAAATCACATTTGAATTTATATAATCCTCTGCCAACCTGGGAAATTCTGACTGCTACAAACAAAATTGGAAACCTTAATTGTCATGCTGGCTGTAGGTAGCAGGGTCAAAGTTAGGAGAAGCCACATGATCCAAAGCCAGGACATCTGTCTGGGAAACAGTGTTGGAGGTCCAGGGGGTCAGGCAAAATGTGAAGTCAGGAGGCTAGCTGGGTCAGGTAACCAGAGAATCCATCAGAATCAATAGTAACATAATCCAAAGGTGCAGCAGCCTAGGTACAAGATTGTACCTTGTTGCCCAAACACTTCTTCTTCCAGGTCAGAGGCTTATATGGGAAGGGGTAAAAGGTCAGATGAACTTGGCTGGCCATTCTGGTGGGAGGGAGTGGGTGTACACCTAGCCTGCCCACCTCTCCCACCCTGCTTCTGGCTAGCTGTATCAGCCTTGGGGCACATCTACTTGTGACAGGGGTTTAGTCATTAGGGTTGCATTCTATACCCCCTAAATTGAAACAGTGTGTTTTTAATTAGAACAGTGGGGTTTATTTTTCTGTCACTGTTATGGCAAGGGGCCTAAACTTTTTTTTTTTTTTAGCAGAGCCTGCCTGTGGCTGGGGGGTGAGCTGCTGGTGGCCTGAGCAGCCCCAGATGTGGAGGCCCCCATTCCTTCCCTCCATGGTGGTGGTACCCCCCAGGGCCCAGGTGAGTTGCTAGGAGGCTGGCTGCTGCCACAGGTTGGAGGCAGTACCCAATCTGATCCAGTTCTTCCCTGACCCCAAGCTGGGGCAGTGCCCAGCCTGACTGTAGTGCACCTGGGTGGCTCCGGAGGGTACTGCCACTTTTCAAGGAAGGACTGCTCCTCCCCCCCTGCCCCCACAAGCTCAGGGGCCACTCAGACCGGCCATGGGAGAGTCAGGTTCCCCTGGAGAAGAAAAAGAAAAGGATCAGGCCCCTTGCTGTTTCTGGCTTTAGCAGACACCTGCTGAAGGTCGAAGCAGCAAGAGGCCTGATTCTTTTTTTCTGTGGAGCCTGCCCACCTCTCTGTTGGCCAGGGAATGAACTGACTAATAGCTACAATTCAGCATTGAAAGTTAAACTAGATCAGAATGTAGTTTAGTTTGCAGTGATGTTAACTAATTTAAAACTACCAGAACTCTTGCACGTGTACAGTGTGACTCCAATAAGCTACACAAAGTGACATTTTTGCCATGTATACATGGTAATGGCATCAAGTGTACAAGCACCCTTAGTCGTCCATTAGGGAGGTGGTAGATCAGGTTAGGCCTCTATGCGAGGTTAGCGAGGCCCTAGGTTCAAGGTGAAAGCCTGCCTTCAATGTAGCCAAGGCTCCCTGCACCACATTTGACATGGTAACATAGTGGCAGGTCTTACAACATTACTAATATCACTGGAGCCAGTATAGGAATTAAAAAAAAAATCTCTAGTGTTCTCAGGGCACCTATTTTTTTTGGAACTATGCTTTAAATTGTTTGTTTGTAAAACTGTAGCCTCAGGATCTATGGACGGCTATATTCCATGAAGTCTTTCATTCTTCTGAATGTGATCCAGCATATTTTGGCTCTCTTGTCTTTTTTTTTTTTTTTTTCATTTGACTTCTTTATATCTTAACTGTACAGATATTTGGGCCAAACGCATTTTTCCCTCCTCCTTTCTCGTGTTTTGCCAATATATCTTTTAGCATATACCTAAGAACAGCTTTTGTTTTGCTCACTATACTTTTAGCTCCATTTCTAGTTTTATAGTTAAGTGGTTTTCAGACTTTGTAGGTCACATGTCACATTTCACAGGGATGATAGCAATACATTGGAGGTGATTCAATCCTTTCTGTTTAATTTCATGCTAGTGTCTGGAAGATGTTATCTAGGTTAGCCAAGCAGAAGAATATTGTTCCTTTTGTAAATCACATTTAATTTCTGGACTTTTGGCAATCCCACTGTTACTTGGTGTACTATATTGGTTTTATTTTTACAGATATTTATCAGGAGCTGAAGTGTGTATAGGACAGATAAATTACTAGTGTTACCCATTCAATGTGGGTTCATGAGCTGACTGGATTGTCTGAAAAACAAGATTTTTTAAAAATTAGATGTTGTATTACAAGTAATGTGAGATTTCTAGATGTACATTTTGAAATTTTTGGATTATTACACATTTTTCCCATGTTATGGTTAATGTTGGTTCTTCAGAGAAGATACTTTTAACGCATTATTGTTACTGTTGACATGTAATTTATTCTATACATTGCTATTCATTTTATTGTTTATAGTATTTTTATTTGAGGAGAAGGGAGTCAGAAAAGCACATACATAATGTATTAATTTAGTGTAAAGCTAACACAATGAGAGTGTACGATGCAACAAAAAAAGAAACATAGCTGAACCTGTATGTCATGGACAGGTGCAAAATCTGTCCATAATAAGAGTTGCTTCAGAGGGTGTTAATAATGAATATAGCAGCACTTCTATTTTATGATTGCAGCTGGTAAACTCTCTAACCTCTCATGTATTTGCTCAAATATAACATGATTTATGAGTGTGCTAATTTTAGTTATTTATTTTCCTTTCTACTTTATCTTTCTGTATGCAATGGTCCACTAGAGTGTCATGACATAAACTATGACTGTCTATGTTGCTTATATACATTGACAGAAATGAACAAGAGCTGGAATAACTGTACACTTGGCAAGTTCGTTTTGTGCAAATTGGCTTATGTGCAAGACATTATTTACACCAGAAATTTGCTTTGTGCGAGGTTAGCAGAGTTCCAGCCTGCAGGGGGCTGGAAGGAAGTGGAAGGAAGGCGGTGAGATAGGGTACCATGTGCATGTACTGCACATGAACGTGGTCCCAGGTAGCCTTGAGAGCAGCTTTGTCAGGTAAGTGGGGGGCAAGATGGGGATCGAGGCCTCTGTAGTGAGGGAGCTGGGCATGGCTGGGTTGGGGCTGCTGTACAACCAGGCAGTGCTTGGGGCCTGGGCCTCAGTGTGTGGCTGCAGGACCCCAGAGGGGAGGAGGATGGGGCCTCAGGTAGCTCACTGGGGGAAAGGGAGGGCCAGCTCGGCTGTGGAGTCTCTGAATCAGGGAAGCAGGGCAGCAGGTAACAGCAGGGCTATGTGGCGAGCCTGATGGCCCAGCTCTGTCCTGGCAATGCATCCTCTGTGCCTGCCACCGCTTGAAGTGCAGAGCTCACAGCTTCTCCGCGAGGCCCTGCTGATCCCAGCCATGCCATGTTGTGCCTGCTGTAGCTGCAGAGCCTGGGGAGGGAAGCAGGCCAGCAGGGAATGGTGGCTGCATGTGCTATTTCCCCCTGAGGCCTGTACAGCCCAGTGGGCCCAAACCAGCGTGGCTGGCATCAGTGGGGCTGTATGGAGAAGCTGCAAGCTCCGCACACAGGGGCAGCGTGGGATGAGCAGCAGCAGGCGGGGAGATCCCCGCATGGCTCCTCTGCTCCCTGATGCACCAGACTGTGGGGGAAGGAAGCAGGACAGCAGGGAACCGTTAATTCCCTGTAATAATGGATTCAGTTTGTGCGAATTCGCTTTATGCAAGGGTTTTTTGGAATGCAACCCCTCACATCAAGAGAGACCCGAGTGTATTTGAATTAGACTTAAAGCAAGGTAAATGGGTTTCATACATACATACATACACAAAAATAAAACAACAAAGTATGGTGTGTATAGTGAACTAGATACAAGTATTAGCAATTGATTTGAAAGTACTGTAAAATAATTTTTAAAAAGGTTTAAATGTATTGCTCATGGAAAAATAATGTTCTGTGTAGGGAAAAAAATCTTCTATTAAACCTGCAAGGAAAGAATCTAACAGTGGACTATCCAATCTTAAAATGCATTATTTTTAGCATCAAAATTCTATTACTGATCTTTTTCTCTAATGGGAATCTGCAAAGACCAAAGAAACAGACTGCAAAGTTTTATTTCAAAATAAATGTATTTTAAAATGAAACAGTTGAAATAATGACTAACTTAAATATGGAATACACATCATCTGGAAACACTGTAGTTTTAAGCCCCATTTCTATTTTCATTGAATTTAATGTAAAAAATCCTGCTGAATTTGGTTAAACCAGAATTAGGCCCTGGGTAGCAAAACTTGGAGAAGGGCAGAAGAAACCCCACTTTAATTAGATTTAACAAGTCAATAGATACTAGTAAAGAGTATCATCCTTTTTCATATCTACATGAGAAGAAAGAGGTAATTAGCTATATTAATCTTAAGTCAGGCAGAGAGCAGGGCAGGGTAGCACCTTAGTATATGTACAGGAATTATATTTAGATTGACTTAAACAATTGTACAGGTGTGCAGAAGGTTTAAATTGTCCCCAAAATGGCACAACCAATTTAAGTTTGTTCACTTGAAGAGGTGCACTAACTTAGGTTGGGATCAGGTTAACACAGTCTAAGAAAGGGTTAACCCAATCTTGTGAACATGTTAATATGTTCATACCATGGCCTTGGGGTTGGGAAAGTCCAGCCACTTGCCTCAGTCCTGGGGCTGCGCTATTCCCACCCCACCAACCGTGACTAGGTTTTTTTCAGTTCCCTGACTTCCCTCCCCTTCCCCGAATGGGGCAAACCCCCACGTGGATTCACCAGCCCTCCCTCCCCCGTCCTGCCAAGCTCCCTATGAACCTATGAAATCCCTTTGTGTACTTTGTAGCTCTCGTGATCTCACCTGCCTTTCCCCCTCTTCCTGAGTTCCTTGCACTGGTTTCCCTGTACTGTTTCTGGGACTAGCAAATGGCTTCATGCACTGCTTCTGGTCTACATTCATACAGATTAAAATAAACCCATGAATGTAGACTGGGTGCAGAAAACAACTGTATGCACCCTTAGAGACTAACTTTAAGGGGACCCTCTGCCCTGCCTTCTGTCAAATATATGTTAGAAGATTTATCTAGTAGTATATTAATTGCTTTAAATAGGTTGCAGTTATTAGTACATTTTCATAAAGTACATAAAAATATTAGTACATTTTCCACCTGCAACCTTTTTGGGAGGGGGTGCAAGATTGGTACAAGATTCTAAATTCAATAGGATAAGAGTAACATTGCGGTTAACAGTATGGACTACTATTTTCAGTAACTCTTTTGTAATTAAAATGTGTTCCTCAATTGCCTTCTAAGGAAGCAGGTTCAGACTAATGATGATGAGTGAAAAAATTAATTAAAATTTTGCCATTAAAGACTTGTGCTTGAAAAACAATAAGTGGGAGCATGGTTTCTGTTTTGTGATTCTCAGTAATAAAGATGTTCTAACAATCTGAATTTAAAGTGACAGTAACTACAAAAGTTTGTACAGATAATAACCAATTACAATCCACATGTAAGGATGCCAAAGTCCCATTTTTATATTGGATATAATTAGCTACATTTACAAATGTAATAATAAATAATTTCAGCTTTGCTGTTGAGTGAAGAACTTAGAAGAATTTTTGGTAAGGACACAGGTTTCAGTTATCCTTATAAACCTATAGGGATGTATAACTTTATAGGTAATACTAAAATTTTAGCAGTTAAAATAAAAGCCTTGCAATGGGATATACACCTGGACTCAGGACCATTAGATGCTACGCTCTTAAAAATGCAACATGATTGTTCAGTAAAACCAGTCATCAACTTCCATAAATCTTACCAAGCTGTATTTGAAACAGCAAATTTTTGAGTAGTGGCAGTATTTATTATAGTAGCATTATTTATTAACAGACTTACTTTTATTTAAAAATAAATAAATAAAGGAGAAAAATTATAAAACACTCATTTTTATATGGCATGGAGTGAGTTTAGCACTGGTAAGAGTGAGGATAGATTGCATGAAAAACAAGGCAAAATCAAACAGGATTAAAAAAGAAGGGCCTTGTTATAAATTAATTTAGGCAGCTCCTAGAACTCTTAACCCTGGGATTGTGCACACATTAACACTTGAAACTAATTTTAAGCTCACTTTAGTCCATTCCAGGGTGGGTTTATCTGTGATCTGTGTTACCCAGCTCGTGTTCCATTAATATGTGACCACTCCCCACAGATGAGCCGCCCAAGTTGTGGTCGTCCAGCATTTTGCGATACAGTATCCTCTTCCCAACTCTCCTGTTCCATGTGGACAACCATTCCACCCCTGAACTCAACTGTCCAGAGGGCAGTTCAGGAGCTGAACCAAAGTTCTAATTTGAGTATATAAGTATGCTGGCAAATATCTAAAACTATAGGCATTTATACACATACATTTGTATGCTCTGATGCGCTAGAGATCCAGCACATTGGAGCAGACTCAGTTAATCGTGTCAGCTCTTCATGTGAGCTGACACGCCCAGCACAGCATTGTGTGTATTTGTATAAATGGCAAAATGCGCATCAGCACACAGAAAATGGCAACGATGCGCTTTTGAATTAAGACACCTTCAATGTGTTTTACTTCCAAAGTGTGCTGCCACCATTTTCTCGGCACTGACACATTTTGTTTTTTATACAAATGCATGCACCGCAGCACCAGGTGCTTTTAAAAGAGCCCGGCACTACAGAGCAAACACGTGTGCAAATGCCCTAAGTTCCCAGAACTATGAAATACAGGCTTTCTTAGTCCTTGGTATGATTCATTAGTCCTTTAATCCTTGGTGCAATTAGTTTGAAGATTCTGGGACTTGCTGAATAAGGAGACCAGGCGAAAAGAACCTAAAGAGTTGAGTTTTGAAAGGAACTGAGTGGGAGCCTGTTGTGTTGGAGGAGGGTGAGATCGAACAAGGTGAAGGGAATTGATGATACTGGGACTGCCAGGAATTGTCTATGGGACAATGGGTATATGGTACAATTTTTGCAAGGGGGTGAACATATGGTACATTAATGCATCCTTACACGTGGCTTGTAATTGGTTATTATCTGTATAAACTTTTGTAGTTACTGCCACTTTAAATTCAGGTTGTTAGAACATCTTTATTACTGAGAATCATAAAACAGAAAACATGCTCTACTTATTGTTTTTCAAGCACAAGTCTTTAATGGCAAAATTTAAATTAATTTTTTCAGTCATCATCTTCAGTCTGTTTCCTTAGAAGGCAATTGAGGAACACACTTTAATTGCAAAGGAATTACTGAAAATTGTAGTCCATACTGTTATAAGTAATGTTACTCCTATCCTATTGACTTCAGAATCTTGTACCATATACTCACCCCCTCCCAAAAATTGTCTATGGGACAATTACTGGCATCCCTCTCCAAGGAGAAAGTGGGACTTGGAACTAGGATGGCAAAAACTAAATTATCTGTTTGTTTTTTTTCTTATATAGTCATCAGAGATTTTATATTTTAAAGGTAATTGTCATTGCTCTACTGAAAATAAGGAAATAATGCTGCAATGTTATTTCCAGAAAGAAATTACTAGTAGTAATATTAGGTTGTAGTTAGAGTGACCGTATGTCCTGGGTTAGCTGGGACAGTCCTGGATTTCAGAGGCAGAAGCAGGTCCCTGCTGGCTCTTGAGATTTATATTGGGCATCCTGGAAATGCAGGTGTTCAGGGCACAGTTTGGCCAGGAGTCAGAGCAGCATGAAACACCTTTCAGGTGGACAGGTTTCTCTCTGATCTGTGTTACCCAGCTCATGTTTCATTAATGTGTGGCTGTTCCCCACAGATAACCCACCCAAGTTTTAGTCCTCCAGCATCCCAGGATGTAGTGTCCCATCTCTCACCCCCTGTTCCATGTGGGCAGTGTACTAGATGTTCTGGATTTCCTTATTGTCAGCCTAGTTGCAGTACAGTTCTATTATGGTAGGCTTGAACTGCTATAAATAAATAACCCCTTTGGAGATGGTATTCTGGGTACTATCTAAGTGCAAGAGCTTGAGCAGTCACTAGTTAAGGGGACCTGGGGTAGGATGACAGTAACTATTGTGTTATAGCCTTGCTTTGCATCATTGGGAAGCTGTTAGCCAAAGTCATCATTCTAATGCTGCAGATCCTTGTGGAAAGTCTACCCTGAGTCTCAGTATGGTTCAGATCTAGTAAATCCACAATACATATGCTATTTTCCTTGAGACAACTACAAGGAAAGTTCTGTGAACAAAGAAAATCTCTGTACCTAGCATTTGTCAATCTTACCAAAGCTTTGATTTTGTCAGCAGAGATGTTTTGTTTTAATCTTGAATATGATTGGCTGCCCTCCTAAGCTTCTGAACATCATCATGTCCTTCCATGTCAGTGTATGTGAAACAGTGTAGGCCAGTGAGTCACATTCAGAAGAATCTGAAATCAAGGCTGGTGTCAAACAGGGTTGTGTCCTAGCTCCAGTGGTTTTGGGGATTTTATTTCCTGTGTTACTCAAATATGCCTTCAGCAGCTCTTCAGAAGGAGTATATCTCCAGACCAGATCCAATGGGAAAGTCTTTAACCTCACTTGTCTCAAAATGAAGACAAACCAAGAAGTTCCCATCTGTGAAATGCTCTATGCTGATGTTGCAGTGATTATTAGTCATTCAGAATCAGGACTGCAAAGTTTCAAGGATCGCTTTTTTCATGCTTGTGATGTTTTTGGGCTGATCATTAACTTGAAGACAGTAGTCGATGGCTGGAAAATGGTATTTAGAGGTTTGCTTTTGAAAATTGATTTGTAGGTAAATATATTTGCATTACAATGATGGTCTGGGGCAATGGCAAGGGTTAATTGATTTCCAAAGGGCTGGTTCTCACACAGTTTCATAGACTTCAAGGCAGATGGGATGTCTAACCCAGGCAAGCAACAAGGCCAATGGATATATACATTGCCCGGGAAATTGTGGGCATATACCACACTGTTCCATAACATTAGGTAACGTAGCATCAGCTCACAAGGCCGAAGAGTGGGGGCCCTAAGAGTTCTGGCTTTGGGGGAAACAGACCAAATTAGGAAAAGACCTGGAAAGTCCAAATTAGGATCAAGTTTCCCTCTAAGGTGTGTGAGTGCACAGTCATGCATGAGTAAAAGTCTGGTCGTGCACAAACTTTTTCAGGCTGCTCACCCACTGGTAATGGAGCTGGGCTGTGTTGTGGGACACTTAGTATAGGTAAGCTCCTCTGCTAGGCAAGGCAGAGGCAGGGGCTGGCATGGGCTTTGCTGGCTCTGGGGAACTACTCTGCTCCCCCGCATCACCTTGGGAAGTGAGGTGGCACGTGGCGTCAGGGCTGGGGAGTGGAGCACTTCTTGGAACCGGCAGAGCCTACAGAGCAGTCCCCCGGAGTCAGTGGAGCCTCACTTGGGGCAGGCAGTGGCTCGTCCCTGAGGTGAGGCAAGACAGGGATGGAGACTGGGGCGGGGGCTGGCGCAGGCTTCTCCGGCTCCGGGGAACAGCTCCGTGGGCTCTGGGAAGTGCTCCACTCCCTGGCCCGGATGTCACATGCCTCCTCACTTCCCAAAGCAATGCAGGGGAGTGGAGCAGTTTCCCAGAGCCTGCATCAGCATCCAGGCCCCATCCCCTCAGCCTGCAGCCTGCAGCCTCCAGCCAATGTTCCCTCTAAGAAGTAGCAGTCCATTAATGTGCTGCTTCGGTCCATGAGTGGGCTGCTTCTGTCCATGAGCACAGCGCTTTGGTATGTGAGTGCACTGCTTCAGTCCTGCCTCTCCCTTTTGGTGCGGCATGGGACACTTACTGAATGTAAGCTCCTCTTCACCCAGGGCAGGGGAGCTGGGGCCTGGGGGGCTGAAGTCTGTCTGCCCCAAGTGAGGTTCCGCTGGGGGGCTGGGGCCTGGAGGCTGGCATGGGCTCTGGGAAACTGCTCTGCTCCCCTGCATCACCTTGGGGAATGAGGCACATGGTATCAGAGCTGGGGAGTGGAGCAGTTCCCACCCCAGGCTCTGCCCCAGCCTCCATCCCTGCCTTGCCTCACCTCAGGGAGGAGCCGCTGCCTACCCCAAGTGAGACTCCACTGGCTCCAGGAGAGTATCCGTAGGCTCTTCAGGCTCCGAGAAGTGCTTCACTGCCCGGCCCTGATGCCAAGTGACTCCTCACTCCCCAAGGCCATGTGGGTGAGCAGAGCAGTTCCCCAGAGCTGGTGAAGCCCACGACAGCCCCTGCCTCTGCCTCACCTAGGGAAGAACCTTACCCTTACTAAATGTCCCATGCTGCAGCCCCGCTCCATTCCTGGTGGGTACATGGCCTGAAAAGGTTTGCCAGACTTACTTGTGCATGGCCGCGCATACGTTCACCTTAGAGGGAACCTTGCTTCCAGCTGCCCCAGACCCCGCTGTCTGCATGGGTGAAGAGTAAGGAGCTTACCTTTGGTAAGTGTCCCACGCTGCACCGGAAAGGGGAGGCGAGACCTCCAGGCTGCTGACATCTGACATCTGATATCCAAGAGAGAGCCTCAGAGTGAAGCTTGTGTCCTGGCTAGATGTTCCTTGACTTTGATAATAGCCCTAGGATGGGTAACTATAGAATTGCTTGTATTATTCTTTTCTGTTATCACTGTGTATCAATAAATTTGCCTATTATCGAATGGAAAGGTCATAGTCAATCTGAGAGTTTTGGGTCCCCCTCAAAAAAGGCATCTTTGTCCTAAATCCAGTGCCAACAGGAGTCATGGGTCAACAAGTTGACTGCCCTGTTGAATAATGAAAGCCTGAAAGCGATTAAAAAATTCACTTAAGATTCACCATCTCATAAAATCTTGGCTTGGAATCTGAAATTAATGCTTGCATTGGAAAGGGAAGCAAAGCCACAGCTAAACTTCAAAAGAGAGTTTGGAAAAACAGAGCATTCACTTTATCAACAAATATGTCCATTTACAGCATTTGCATACTTAGCGCTCTGTTGTACAAGCAGCAAAATATGGACTCCTTATTCCAAGGAAGAAAGAAAACAATAGTTTTCATCTTCAGTGTCTCTGCTATACCCTGGGCATAACATGACATGACAAAATCTCCAACTTCGGTGTTCTGGAATGAGCCAAGATACCCAATATGTTCATGTTCCTGAGACAGACATGCCTGTGTTAGTTAGAGCATATGAGTTGTATAAGTGATGACTGAATCCCCAAGGACATACTCTGTGGTGAGCTGGCCACTGGTAAACATCAACTTGGATGGCCCAAATTCTATTTTGTTGAAGTTTGCAAGAAAAACCTTTGCAAACTTCAACCATCCCATTGATGCCCAATGATTGGAATTAATTGCTTTGAACTGCTGCAAGTGGAAAGCTGCTGTGAAGCAGGGCCTACATTTGCTTTGAGATGAAGAGGGTCAATGATGAAATAGAGGAGGCACCAGAGGTTGGCAAGACAAGATGGTACTCAGTATACTGGCACAAAGTCAACCAAGTTTGTATGTGCAACTTGCCAGAGGGTCTACTTGTTGCACATCGGACTCCTGAGCTACTCAAGAAGCTATGGTAACCCACCAAAGGTTCAATCTCCATGGTGTCTCAAGATCAATGGTTGCCAATATAATTCTTGATACTATATAAGAGTAAGAGCTTAAGCAGTTACTAGTTAAGGGGAGTTGGAGTAGAATGAGAATTCCAACTATAATACATAAAATTTCTGTTGTAATATTTGCTAATTCTTTCCATTTTCCACTGTTGGGCATTCTCTTTAACAGATGTCAAAACATTTTACATGAACTTACTGCTTTTTTACTGCTACTTGACTATTTACTTTCTTAACAGACCAGATGTCTCAAAAATGAAGCATGAACAGAAAAAGGTATCAGTTAATCATGCAAAAATATCAAACTTGTCAAATTGGAGAAGACAGTAGAAGCCTTGAAATCATAAGGGTGAATCCTGCAACTCAGAAAGCTCCCTTGGTGAATTAAACACATCACTCTAAAGCTGCAATAAGCTGATGGAATATATAAAGTTATTTTAACAATAGGTAAACAGAACGAAGAATCCTTTTAGTAGAATCAGTAACTGGATTTGCTGGAGACAATGGAGACCCAGCAGATGACTGTACCTATTGTCTTCAAGCCACCGGAGGCCACTTTTATACTTAAAACATAAGATTACTATGACTGATTATGTCACTCGTTATGGAATATTTTCTGATGTCTTTTGCATTTTACAGAATAAGTGCAGAAATCATCTAAACAACATTGTCCTGGGAAGATCATAAGAATGAACAGATGTAATGAAGGAAGTAAATTAAAAGGCATTTTGATCCAATAAACCTCATTTTCAGATGAAGTGATCTTCCCTTAGTCTCTTTTTATAGAGACAAAACTCCAAATTTTCTTCAGTTCTCATAGCTAGCTTGAGGAAATGGAGAGTTATTGAAGAATCACACTGAGTCATGTTGGTGAGACAGTCAGAAAAACGAGAAGTAGAGTCATAACTTTTATCCAAAATAATTGCTGAAGAAGGAACAAGGCTGATGCATTCTTTGGTGGTGTGGTGAGAGGCAGAATAGGACATAGCATAATAATAATAAAGACTAGGAAGGAGATATTATGGTTGTCCAGGTGCTGATATTTGGATGTTGTATAGCAGCATCTGTACAGGAAGAGAAGTCAGTCTCATTTAAAGTATGGAAACTGGAGGTCACTGGTTACTTTGCATACTAGAACTTGACTTACTAGTACCTTGAAAGTGGGCAAAACCTTTGATTATTACCTCTGCTCTCCCTTGACTTTTGCTGGAATGAGGAAAGAAAAAAGGAGATGGAAGATGTTTCAGTAGTATTCATTCTTTTTGCTGTCAATCTGTTACAGATTCTGTTTATTTTCAGTGAAAATAGCTTAGGAAAAGATTGGTATTTTGGCTTTGTGTTCACACTCTACTTCCATAATCTGTGTAAGAGAGAGCCTGACCTTTTGCTAGAAGAGTGAAACATAAAAATCTTCTCATACATACAAGTCATTCTCAACAAGTAATCTCACTGGTATCAATCAGAACCTGTTGTTATTAAGTTTAATGAGGAAACTTGTTCAGTTGCACACACTCAATCTGAAAACAATAAAGGCATGGCTTCTATAAGCTAAATCCATTTAAAAATAAAAATCCTCACAGTTTTATTTGTTGAAAAAATGAATTGAGCAGATAGACATGTGGCCACCCACTTGGTTGTGCAAATTATTAGAAGTGAAAATAACTTGTGACAGAGTGCCTGAAGGTTTTGTTTAGCCCATCACACATGGCCTCAATAACTTTGTGAAACAGCACGCCCCTTCCCCCAATAACAGAAATCTGTAAAGCATTTTTCAGATTAAATGTGCACTGTTTTTCCTTTAAGTTTTGGGAGCAAGTGGCTGAGAACGACATGCTGAGTGATTTGGAAACAGTCTGCATCGTCAACAGAGGGAGATGCCTGCTGCTTTGCAAGTAATGCAGAAAATATGCCAACCATGCAGATCTCTCCATGGTAATAATTTCAGAGTTACTTGATGTTTACATGTGCTATACACTAGGCTTTTCCAGGCCACTATAGGAAGGAGGGTAGATTTAAAGCACCTTTGGAAAACTATTACAGTTCAAGTCATATTTTATTAGGATACAATATCAGATTTTGAATTGACATTTGTCTCTTGATTGAAGATAATGAGCTCTCTAGAAATGATGTGCGCTTGCTGCCCTGCTGCATGTGTGTAGGTGAACAGGTACTTGGTTTGTCTTTGCTATGCAACTCTAGTAAATCTTAGAGTTTGACTGTTTGACATACATTTAAAGAAACTGTCATTCTGTCATATGGGCAAGGCTGTTTTCTGATGGGGAACTGATTGTGTCAGAAAATGTTGGCAAGCATTTTCATTTACATTTGAGGAATGAGTAACTCAACCTAGGCAGGCCTGCAGCACTTCACAGTGCCATAGGCTGCCAGTAAAATTAGCTTTACACTAACAGACCTGAGATGATTAATAATAATAATAATACAAAATAAGAATGAGAGGATGCAGTGACCCAAATATCTTAAATAATCAAGAAGGAAACCTCAAAAGGTGCCTGGAGTAAATTTTAAAAAATGCAGTTGAAATGTGACAATTAGTTGACATGCATTTGTGTTCAAGGTAGACAGCTATATATGGGATGTTTATCATATCCTGTCAGCCTTTGCCTATACATGGACAGACATTCTTCCTGGTTTGAAGGGCCTTGAGAGCAGAACAGTGGGATGTCTTCAGTCCATAGGAATGTAACAAAATACAGTTAGGTAGGCATTGTCTATTGTAAGCCACGTAGGTACTCCTGGGTACCATCGTCAGGCTGCAATAGTGGTCCTGCTAACTAGGAAGCAAGGCGGTTATTCCTGCTTCCAAACCTGTGAGGAAATCCTCCACTATCTCGCTGAGTTCCTTGAAATATACTTCTGGTTAATAAGGATTGTGCTTTTAGTGAGCTAATGAGAAGGTAACATAGTAGCAGTTTTAAACATTTTGTATATTTAAAAGCTGATAACTATCTCTGCTAGGCAGGAAGACAAGGGTAAGGAAGAGATTAAAAACAGAAGATTTGACCATTTAAGAGTTAAATGGTCAAATTCCAACAGGCAATTGGCCTATTTTAGGTGCCTTTTTTGAGATTAAGATTTGTTGGCATTAGGTTAAACCAGAGCACACTTGAAATGGTGAAAGAAAAGGTGAACTTTTATTAGTCACACTTCAGTGTATATCAGTAATAATAAATAATTTTACTGTGGAATGGCCAAACACTAAGACATTGCACGGTACTTTGGTTGTCTAAATGTGTATATTTATTTTATTATGATACCTCTAGCATTTGTTTTTATAACAATCAACATGTGTTTTCTACACACGAGAAAAGCATCAATTCATTTATATCAGTCAATGTTAATGCATACACATTTGCCATATAAACCTGTAGGTATTAGAAAATCAGAAATAATGAACTGGGCCAATTGAAGACATCAAAATCAGTATTCCTGTGCTTCTAGTTTAGATCAGGATATACCATAAGCAGCCTTTGACAGATGGCAGTAAATACTACTTCTTTAAATAGCACATTGGATCTGAACTTGATTTTGGTAAGTATGTGAATATAAAGTACTAATAATACAATGCTGCATAATCTGGAATTAATATATAAAATATAGTTATGAAAATCATGTCCTTATTGTTCAGATTTCTGTGTATTATATCTTGATCTCTTGTGTACAGCATTTTACTTGAGAAGAATTTAGATGCATAACATGCAGAACAAATAAAACAAGTTACACATGAATAAATGATTATTAATAATCATACTTCATAACTAGAACACTGTAAATTAGAAATCTTAAAACTGAGAGTTAGAAAGTCTTCAGACATTTCCCTCCACCCCTGGTATTTTTTGAAATACCATTGTTAAATAACATTATCAACCTTAAAAAATATGGAATGGTTATAGCATCATCTTTCTAAAAGAACTGGAAAGATAGGGGAGTGGCTAAAATTTATAGCACAATCCTTTGTAATTTCTTCTTTTTATTGTCACTCAGTATTCCCAACATAAAAATACACTGAACATTATCATTTGGGTCTCAAATTAATGTAATGATTTGATAATGTAATCATTTACAATCATGAAGGTTAGAAATTTTTTAAAATAAAAGAAACTGTTAATGCATAATCAGTTGATTCCAGAAGTCTGGCCTTTTATAGCCTTCATTTTAATACTGAGACTTTAAACAGAAAAGTTTAAATGGTGTAAGGTTTTTCAACAGCTTAAGCATCAAACAGTTTTATTAGAATATGGTTCTCATTTGAAATAAATAGAATATTAAGATTTCTCCAGCTTTCAAAATAATATTGCAAAGTCCTGGTATTCCTCCTCAAAGTACTCCTTGAGAGAAAATAGTCTTCCAGTTGTCTACAAAATATTTGTAGCCCATATGCTGATAATTGATGGATTCTAAATGTTTTCATATAGCTTATATCTGTAAAGCTATAATTTCTTATGTGCCACTGACATGGAATTCCCAGGAAATAAAGGATCAGGAAATAAACTGAAAAAGCATGTAAAGATTTTTTTCTTTTTGTCTTTGTGAGACACAAAATGTTGCTATGTCAGCAAGCAAAATGTAGAACAAAATGATTTAATCATCACAGAATACTGAATTCACTTAAAGCTAAATTATCCATCATCATCATACATACAATAACACTGCTTAGGGCAACCGTGATTATTTGCATTAAAATAATATCTTGCTCTTTCCTGCTTTTTACATTCAAACATGGATATTATTTGTGCTCCATATCCATGTATTATTCTGCATGCTATTGTATAGAGTATGGTATACAGTTTTTCCCAAAGTAGCACAGAAACTGGAAAGCATAAATAGAGACTTTCTAATTTTTTTCAGAGCAACATTGATACTGACACAACTACTAGGAAAAAAAAAGACAGTTAAATGTTCTGTGAAATGGCTCCTATGTCATCCCCATCAAATGTCAGAAGCAATCACTGTCTGGAATTTTTAAAGATGTTGGTACTGCATTTATAGAAATAGTTGCTGTGCTTGTTAAATTCCACATATGGGTTGTTACGTTACATGCCAGGACATAGTAGGTATTTCTAGTTAATAGAGTTTGGAACGGAAAAAAGCATTGTGGTTATTCTGACATTTTCCCCTAAAAGATTCATTTGAAATGCTATGCTATTCATTTGAAATGCTATTTGCTTTACTGGTCCCCTTATCTTATGGATATTTAGCAAGTGATTTATTCGTGACATTGCTAGCAGGGGTGGGAAAACTATTCAGAATTCTCCAAGATGTGGACCGAGGTAAATAATATGTTGTAGTATTTAAACATCTGATCATGCAAACCACAAAAGACATGTAGAGGAAGGAGGAACTACCTAGAGTGCTGAATGTTTAGAATCTGGAAATTGTTGGGAACAAGGAAAGAATTTTTGTCGTCTTCTACTACCCAGACAGCTGAATCACTACCTGTAGCACAACCTGTCCTTTGTCTTTCCTTTCCAGTATTTTGTAACTAATTAGTGGCAGATAACCCCAAATTTACATTCAGTATATGCAGTATTACATGGCATAGAACAGTAATCCACTTACAATAGTGAATTTTTAACAAGGTAGTTTCTGTGCCACTTGCATTGTACCACATATGGTGGGAATAAGGTGTAAGAGACTGGGGCGTAGGCAGTCTTTCTTAATGGTTAAGCCACTAAGGGGAAGGAGGGCCTGGAGCTGGGTCAAAGAGCAGGAGCTATATACCAAAGCCAGAGGGAGATCCAGAAGTAGCCCATAACACAGTCCAGGATCTGGGGAGTCAGATGCCAAGTACCAATCTGCAGGGCCAAACTGGGGTCTTGATCCCCCTTCCTATAGTATTGTTGCATATTATCAGTGTGATCAATGTGTCTGTTTTATTTCATATTGTAATTTTATTTCATTATGTCATCATTTATTTCATGTCTGACCAATCTCATCTCCTTCTCTGACAAGGTGACATATAATCTGGACAAGGGAGAAGAGATTCAGATCATATATCTGGACTTTAAAAAAAACCCCTTTGATCTGGTGTCCCATGATCTCCTCATAGAAATATTGGTCAACTGTGACCTTGGCTAAACCAGAGTCCAATGGCTGGGGAATCGGCTCCAAGGCCAGACCTAGTAAGTGGTAGTCAATGGATGTGAATCATCATGGTGCTCCATGACCAGTGGTGTCCCCCAAGGCTCCAACCTTGGACCTGTTCTCTTTAACATCTTTATTAATGATGTGGACACTGGTGTCAGAAGTGGACTGGCCAAGTTTGCCAATGACACCAAACTTTGAGGTACAGCATCCACACCTGAGGATAGGCTGGTGATCCAGGCTGACCTCGATAGGCTTAGAAAGTGGGAAGATATAATCCTGATGACATTCAATACTGACAAATGCAAGGTGTTTCACCTCAGGGCGGGGAACCCGCAGCACACTTATAGGTTCAGCACTGCTATGCTCGCTATTACCATGGCCGAAAAAGACTTGGGGGTCATGACTGATCACAAGATGAACATGAGCCACCAATGCATTGTTGCAACTGGTAAAACAAACAGAACTCTGGCTTGCATCAATAGATGCTTCTCAAGTAAATCTCAGGATGTAATCCTACCGCTGTACTCAGTCTTGGTGAAGCTGCAGCTGGAGTACTGCATCCAATTCTGGGCTCCACAATTCAAGAAGGATGTGGAGAAGCTTGAGAGAGTCCAGAGGAGAACCACGCGCATGATCAGAGGGCAGGAAAATAAGCCTTATGAAGAGAGTCTGAGAGTCATGGGACTCTTCAGTCTGGAAAAGCTGAAGCTCAGGGGTGACCTGGTAGCAGCCTGTAAGTACATAAGGGGTGTGCATCAGGATCTGGGGGAACACCTGTTTGCCAGAGCACCCCAAGGGATGACAAGGTCCAATGGTCACAAACTCTTCCAAGACCATTTTAGGATGGACATAAAGAAAAACTTTTTTACTGTCTGAGCCCCCAAGGCCTGGAATAGACTTCCTCCAGAGATGGTTCAAGCACCTACTCTGGACTCTTTTAAGAAATGTTTGGATGCTTATCTTGCTGGGATACTTTGACCCTAGCTGACTTCCTGCCCCTGGGGCAGGTGGCTTAACTAGATGATCTTCTGAGGTCCCTTCCAGCCCTAATATCTATGAAATATTGCTCACAACCCTATTTATAATTGAACTTGTCAATAACTGGAAATGGAAAATTTGGTTCCACAAAAAAGGTGTTTTAATTATTTTAGCTGAGAATGGAATAGTTTACTTTTTAATTTAAAATCTTTGAAAGTTTGAGATGTCTCTTTTTCTGCAAAAGGAAGAAAGGGACAATTCTTCTTGCTAGAGCTACCTTTGATTTTTACCTCACCTTGAACTCTTCCACTAAAAACAACATTAGAAAAAAAATAAGGACCCCCCCAGAAAACGTATGTTTTTTTTATTTTTGACTACACAGGTGAATGCATTTCTATTTCCAGCTGTGTATAAGCCAGATGTCAGGCTCAGAAACTTGATTTCCTTTCTGATCAATATTCCAAAATGGCTTTTCCATAAGCCTCTTTATTAAGAAGGAATAGTTCTTTTTTTTTTAAGAGAAAACACTCATGCCTTTTCTATCAAGAACACTTCTACAGTAGATTTTAACGTATGTGTTGTTTTCCTGGAGTCTGAGATAGGTTACCTAGGTGTTTAGAATGTGATAATGCTGGTCTGCATTTAGAAGGACTCATAACAGGGATCCAGAATAGATAAACATGACAAGGGAATTTCCATATCCTTAGCCAGCCATTCAGAAACAATAGTTACAGTATGTTTTAATAATAAAAAAAAATCCTGGACAACTGGACTTGAACTCTGTTCAGTCTGCAATTAATTTTGAATAGGAAAGGTCCAAGTGATTTTGGCTTTCTTATTAAATGAAACACTGGGATCCATTATCGTTCAATAATCAAGATTTCAGATAGGAAACATTGTGATGGAAAAAGCTATTATATTGTCATGTTGTTTTAAAGGCTGAGAGTTTTCATTTGGAAGTCTCCATTACAAAGCTATTGCTCATTGTTGGCTAATTAGGTAGAATCTATTCTTTCAGGGATAGATGCTTGCTCTTCTTGCCATAATCCCTTGTCTCATCATCTAGGAAGGTACAACTACAAACAATTATTTAATACTGACTCATGACTTAATGATGGATTAGTTGGCATGTAATACGAAAACAATAAATTTAGAAGTTTTAAATTTAAATGTTTTCCTTTCCTCAACCTTTGTTGCCTGCAACAGCAGCAGAGTTTCAGAGGTATTGGAGAATTCCTTTTTCCTTGCCTCCTCTCTTATACCAGTTGATCTATAAACTTTCCTGGTGTATGGGCTTAATATTGCCTCCCCATAGGGTTGCAAGAGTTTAACTTCAGAGCAGAATTTGAGGGAAAATTCTGATATTCTTACTTGTACTGAGTTTTATACCTAATTATACAAGTAACCCCACTGAAGCCATTGAGTTTAATGGCAGGGTATTAGAATCTGGCCATTACTGGGCACATCTATATGAGACGCTTACTGCTCAGTAGCCTAATGACACTGAGTAGTAGCGTGCCTGTCAAAAACCATGCAACTAAGCTACTGTTCAATATTATTAGATAACTGCTCAGTAACTGTCACAAAAAGAACTGTGTACTTGGCACTGCTATGCAGTAAATGTAGTAAGTACTTCATTAAGGATGTACTAATCTAAATGCTGAGTACCTATGGTACATTAATGAACATGTAGATAGGCCCCCTTTTTTTTTTTTTTTTTTGCTCTAATATGAAGTGTTCTCTTGTTGCACTTTAAGGTATACGTCCAAGAAGCATGGAGTAGTTAAGTCACAATTTTGAAATGTGGATATCAAGAGCAAGAGGTTCTGAACTGTGTTTGTTTACTGGAGATGGGGTGCTTGTCACCTCTTAATCAGGTGTGATACAGACATGGTTTAAAATCTGCTGAAGCCAGAGGCTAAGCATAGATGGTTAAGAAGCCCAAGGCTGATTCAATTCAATCTTCACAGGTTAGTCTAAGCTGCATAAATTGAACTGATAAGCAGGTGAACAGACATTCACTTTTGATTCTGGAAATGCAGCCACATGCCTGCAGTGGCTCAGGCCATAAGCCTGGGGATGCTGGAGTACGTGTCCTTGGTTGTCTGAAACAGACAGCTTGGGCTAAGGCTAGCCTGCCCACCTTGCAGCTAGGGGGTTGTGAGGGATGATTCAAAGTTTCCTGGGATGCTGGAGTACTGAATCTGGAAAGGATCTGGGACAGAAGTTCAATAAACTGATTTAACCTAAATCAGTTAAGTCTGACACTACATCCATCCAGGTTTATCTCAAACTGGTTTTGGCCATTTTGAAATGTTTTATCTGCACTGAACTTCCATTGCATTATAGATTTGAATCAGTTTCTGACTTATAATGGTTTATGTGTAATTTCTGTCCATAGCCAAAGAGCTCTTTTCAATGTATTTGAATAGGCATTAGAAGATGTTGTCATTATGGATTTGCTGCCTGAACTTAGGCCTCCAGAATGACAGCAAAAGTAACTTGCCTGAGATCAATCAAGAAAATTGTGGAAGAGATGAACAGTATTTACACATGCAGTCTTATTTCTTAATGATATAATCATCACTTTTCCCTTGTGAGACAGACAAATACAATCATTACTTTTACTCGAGCTTGGAAGCAGGCACAATTTTGCAGAACATATGAATTCTGTTTTGTTGTAAAGGTATAAATGACTTTGTCTTGGAGGACCCACATACATTCATAAGTGGGCAAGGAAAAAAACTGCAGTAAGTAATGTAAAACTAGTAGTAGGTAATGCTTGTGGAACCACTGCTGTTTGTAACTGTTGTTTTGTCTTGTAGGTATGCATAGCCTCATTTTCATGAAACAGTGGCACTTCTCAGGACCTGCAATTGTAGTGAGGTTTTTATTTTGCCATATATGTCTCTAAACATCTGCAAGTCTTATGATGAGCGACTGAGAGCCATGAGACTCTTCAGCCTGGAAAGGCGCAGGCTCATGGGTGATCTGATGGCTATCTATAAGATTATCATGGGTGCTCACCAGGATCTGGGAGAACGTTTGTTCACCAGAGCTCCCTAGGGGATGACAAGGGCAAATGGTCATAAATTCCTCCATGACTGTTTCAGGCTGGATATAAAGAAGAACTTCTTTACTGTCCGAGCCCCCGAGATTTGGAATAGGTGCTTGAACCACCTCCAGTGGTAGTCTACTTTGAACGCCTTCAAGAGACATTTGGATGTTTATCTTGATGGGATCCTATGATCCCTGCTGACTTCCTGTCCCTGGGGTAGGGGGCTGGACTCGATGATCTTCCAAGTTCCCTTCCAGCTCTAGTGTCTATGAATCTATGAAAGTCCTCGCTGATTCTGGCATCAGTGTCTAACACTGCAGGCATTATTCTTTTCTGTTTTTTGTTGAGCAAAATGTCAGTGGGTTGCAACTCATGCTTTATTGGTGCCATTTTATAAGTTAACAGTAGTAAATGTAATCATTAAGTAGTCTTCAATCTTTTTACTAGACCTGTTTTTACACTATTTTCTAGTGGCCCATTTATTTAGGGATAATGGGCACTGGCAGTTGTACGTCTAAACTTGTACTTCATTGCAAGTTGCTGAAGCTCTTCACTAAACTGTGGCCCATAATCAGGCATTACAATGCCATTGTAGCATGCCTAGTAAAAATTGGTTTGCTATGCATAGTAATCTGTTTAGTTGCATTGTCTTGGAGCACTATCTGAAGGAAGTGAGAATAGCAATATAGGGCAGATAATGTTTATCCCACACCAATTAAAGAAATCTGTGCCTACTTTCTCCTTTTTTTCTGTTCCACCAGGATGGGCTCTTTCAGTTAATGTGGCCTGCATTTTTGGCATATGTGACAAGTTTTTCACCTTAATATCAGTCTTAATTTGAAGGCAATATAAAACATCTCTGTTCCTTTGCTGTGATAGTTCAGTTTGAGTTATCTTTACGTATCCTCTGGAACCAGAGAGCTCCCCCTTTAACAGATAACAAGCCTGGGAATATACTATTTTGCCCTCTTGATCTGATAGCCTTAATTATTTTCTCCAGCAGTACACAGCAGTAGCTCTTGTAATCACAGTCTAATGTTTTCTGTGACTGGAAGATTTTCTTTATCAAACTGACATGTTTATAATCTAACACTGGACTTTGGTCTCCTAAACTTCATTCAGATTCCCTAGAGAGTGTCTGAAACTACCTAATTTATCTTAGGTTTGCACTAAAGTCACAAATTCTACATTTTCAACTGAAAAAATAATATCTATATGTACACTGGGGTGTTTGCCAAGCCCCTTTTGGCAATGCCAGTAAGTGGTATATGGCTAGTTTCAGCTAATACTGACCTTCCATAAATAAAGGCGTGCGGTTTTTTACACCCGTGGATTAAAGCCAAATCATCCTTCTCATTTCAAGTATATTTATTTCAGTTAATATTAGTACCCATGCATAAGTCATTGGTTTCTAATTTTGACCATACTGTTGTAAGAGGGCTGCATCAATACGCTCTTTGTAAATGTGCAGACACATTAGTTTTATTCTCATGTCATCTCAGGACTATGCCATGTTTAGTAAATGCCTTGAAGGTACAGACATCAGAACAAATTGTGGCAGTATAAAAATAGGGAAAGAGACTTCCTGAGTGTCAGCTGATCTGTAGCAATTGTTTCACGTGTCCATTCCTAGCCCACAGTAAGTGGAAGCGAAACCAAGGCATCATAACCCTTCCTACCTAGTTGTTTCACTACCTATCTAGTTTACCATCTTCAAGAATCTGTTTGTACTTTTCTTGTTTCCTGGGCTACGGACAGACATTACACACAAACCAGTTTAAGTGATCAGAAACTGGTTTAAACCTGTAACAGAACAGATGTTCAGTGCACATAAACCAGTCTGAAAATGGCTGAAACCAGTTTGAGATAAACTTGGTTGAATGCAGTATCAGACTTGATTTGGCTCAAACTGGTTTATACAATGTCTGTCCCATACGCTTTGCTGGTTTAAGTTAAATTAAAGTCCCCCAGCACCCTGGCATGCTCTTTGGCTGCGTAGGGCTCTCTGCTCCACAGCAGGGCTGGCTCTCCCCTCTGCTGCCTCACTGGAGTTCACAGTCTCTGCAGGCATCTGCCTGGTTTCTGCTCCACCCCTCCCCTCCCCACTCTGTGCAAGTAGGCATTCTTCCATCCCTCACAGACACCTTAGCATTAGCTAGCAGACCACATGCTGGTTACAGTCCATGCTGTGGGAGGTGACAGAGGCAGACAGACTTTTTGGAGCTATTCAACAGGTAGCTTAATGTCCTTCCTTGGAAAAATTGTTTAAGAGCTGTTTGCTCCCCCTCATGACTTCATGCTAAGCAGGAATTCCCCCCCACCCTCTGCCTTGCGGAGAAGGTATCTGTGTAATAGCCAGCAGACCACATGCTGGGTCTGTGCTGAATCAACAGGTAGCTGGTAATGTCCCGCTGTTTTCTTAATGGGGCGATAAACAGAGAGAGGGGTGACACTCTTGTCAGCCCCTTCCCTCCCCTCCAGCTTGCTTGCCTGTCAGTTTGCTTCAGACAGTATACAGAAGCAGGGAGGGAGATTGAAAAGCTCTGTATTATCAGCAGATGCATGTGTTGCACACCCCCCCTTTGCCTCAGTGCTAGCTGGGGGCTGGCAACACTCCTGCCCCTTGAGCTGGGAAAAGCCTGGGACTGCAGGCAGGCTAGGGGTTTACATCCCTCCCTAATCAGAGCCTCCTGCTGGTACCTGGACACCCCTCCCCCCTCAGATCAGCTCTGCAAGGGAAGGGAGGGCTGCTGTAGGGCCCTCCAGCTTCCAGCCTGAGCCATTGCAGGCATATGCCTGAATTCGCTAGTACAGAGGGATTGTCTGTATGGTTGGAAACTGGTTCAGCCTAGCCATATTAGATTAACCTGCAAAGGTTGTGTTGGTGTCACTGGACATAACCCTAGGTAACTCAGAGGGATGGAAGACCATGAGTGTCGATGAAGCCACTCTGCTCTGGGCCCAGGTGAGCCAGGGCCCCCCCTTGCCAAACCTTTGTAACCCTTTCTTTGGCTCCTGTAATCTCCTGTCCTTCTGGAAAACAGGCAAGCTGAAACTGTTATCTGTGGAATGCAAGGGCACCGCTCGGAGAGAGAAGGGAGGAGGGAAAAGGGAGGAAGAGGGGGGCCAACTAGTGGAAAATCACTGCAGAAAATTGACCAGGGTATAAAAATACACTGTTGCAGGGCTAGGTTCGCAGGATTTGAGACAATACAGTCTCCCTGCACCTTTTACTTGAGCTCAAATAAACTCTGTCTACTTCTCCCCCCGTGTGTTTATTTGGTGCGACGCACACTGGGCAACGAACCCAATTGTTGCCTCCCTCAGGCACCTTGTGCCGGCAACAGTTTTTGGTGCCCAACGTGGGGCTCGAGGCTAACATTTCGCCTTTCCCGGATCCCTCCTGGGGTCGACAACTTGCGGCAACAACCGACGCCCAACGCGCACCGGTGGTTTCATCGGGGGCCTCAGCAGAGACGTGGTTTGATCGACCCCGGAGGGCACAACAGTGCAACGCGCTCAAATAGTGGAGAAGCGATCGTGGGCGACGGTGTGGAACCGGTCCCTCAGACAAGGTAGGATAAGCTCAGCAGTCTGAGCATTGCCCATTAAGACCTGGGGACACCCAGTGTCTCCCTGTAGGACCTGGGGATGCCCAGTGTCTCCCTGGAGTATGGGCAGGGACAGAGTATGGTTGGCAGGGCATGGTGTACACCCTTAGAATGCATTCTGACTAATTGGAAACTGTTTAAGTCAGATCTAATGACTAAAAATAATCTTAAAAGGTTTTGTACAGTGGAATGGCCTCAATATCCACTGGAGGATCAGGAAAGGTGGCCTCCGGAAGGGTCAATTAACTATAATACAATCCTTCAATTACTCCTGTTTTGTCAGCGGACGGGTAAGTGGAATGAACATTTGTATGTGCAATTGTTTATGGCTTTACAAAATAAGACAGATATTTGGCAGAAGTGTAATTTAACTCCAACAGGATTAGTAGTTGTCATTGTTGAGTTTCAGCATTCCCCCCCAACCACTGTAATGCTAGAGTCGGCGTCCCCTTCAGCTTTAACACCTCCACCATATAAAGATCAGATGTCCCCGGTTCCAGAGATCCCTCCCTCAGTGGGATTTTATCCTTTACTTACTGAAACTGTAATAGCCCGGCACGGGGCAGATGGGCGTGCAGCCCAGACCATGCAAGTATACATCCATGTACCTTTTAATCCGGTGGACCTGGCGGCTTTTAAGGCACAGGCTGGAGAATTTTCAACTAGCCCAAGTAAGTTTATCTCTGTCTTTGAGGGATGTTTAGCTAGTCACAAGCCTGATTGGGATGATTGTAATAGCCTTATGTGAACCTCATTATCTGAAGTAGAGCGGAATCAAGTTATTTCCAAAGCAAGGGAGGAGGCACAGTGGAGGCATGAAAGGGATCCCGTCAGTGTTCCTGGTCCGGCAGCTGTGGTTCCCCTAGCAGACCCTAGATGGGACCCTAGCAACCCTGTGGATCATACCCGTCTTACCTCTTACAAAAAAAGGAAGACTTAATGGGTATGTCTGTAGCACAAATCCTGGAGACTGCAAACAGGGCGTATACCCTCAGAAAGGAAGAAGAAAAGAGACAAGTTAGAATTCTAGTAGCATCAGTACAGGCTGGAGTCAGAGAAAGACCACAAGAAGGTGGGAGAGGCAGAGGTATAAGGGGTCGTGGGCACGGGCACCCTGGCCCACAAGAAAGACGCCTGGGACGGGACCAGTGTGCCTTATGCCGGCAAGAGGGACACTGGAAGAATGACTGCCCAGAGAAAGGGAGAGACTGTACTCCTGTAATGGCAGCAGAAGGACAGGAGTAGGGGTGTCAGGGAAACGGACCACCCCACCCCCGGAACCCCGAGTAAAAATGCAGGTGGGGAATTCAGAAATTGATTTTTTGGTAGACTCCAGGGCAGCACGGACTGCTGTAAATCAACCTCTTCAACTTCCCGTAGCGGACTCTCTCACCGTGGTGAGTGCCACAGGAAGAAAGACTCAGTGCCCAGTCTGAGCACTGCTCCTGAAGAATGTGCTCTGGGAGACCGGGCTCTTTCTCACAAATTGGTCTACCTTCCAGATTGCCCAACACCCCTGTTAGTACGAGACCTGCTTTGTCGATTAGGTGCATCACTGCCCCCTAAAAATGTATGGATAATGACCCTCGCGATTGAACCCTCGGCTATGAACGCCTCCCCACCCCAGAGTGGAACCAGTGGGAAGACCGGGTATACCCTTTGGTGTGGGCAAGGGGGGTCCCCGGAAAGGCTACACATCGAACCCCCATTAATATCCAACTACTGCAAGGAAAAGGTCCCGTACGAATCAAGCAGTACCCAATCAAAAAGGAAGCCAGAGAGGGACTGCAGGAGCCTATAGACCGTTTCCTAAAGTACGGCATACTGCGAGAGTGTCAGTCAGCCTGGAACACTCCTATCTTGCCTGTACTAAAGCCTGATGGCACATATCAACTGGTGCAGAACCTAAGGGCAGTTAACGAACGGGTTAAAACTATTCATCCCCTTGTCCCAAACCCGTATACCTTGCTGGCCTCCATAGGGGGGCAGTATACTCATTTCTCAGTCCTTGATTTGAAAGACGCTTTCTTTACAATTCCAGTTAACACCCCCTCTCAGGAAATATTCTCTTTTGAATGGGAGGACAGAAAAGGGATAAGAAACAACTTTGTTGGACAGTATTAGCCCAGGGATTTAAGAACTCTCCTACCCTTTTCGGCCAGTCCATAGCTAAAGAATTGGAGGAGTGGAATAATGAACGTGAAGTCCTCTTGTTACAATATGTGGCGATAAACAGAGAGGGGGTGACACTCTTATCAGCCCCTTCCCTCCCCTCCAGCTTGCTTGCCTGTCAGTTTGCTTCAGACAGTATACAGAAGCAGGGAGGGAGATTGAAAAGCTCTGTATTATCAGCAGATGCATGTGTTGCACACGCCCCCTTTGCCTCAGTGCTAGCTGGGGGCTGGCAACACTCCTGCCCCTTGAGCTGGGAAAAGCCTGGGACTGCAGGCAGGCTAGGGGTTTACATCCCTCCCTAATCAGAGCCTCCTGCTGGTACCTGGACACCCCTCCCCCCTCAGATCAGCTCTGCAAGGGAAGGGAGGGCTGCTGTAGGGCCCTCCAGCTTCCAGCCTGAGCCATTGCAGGCATGTGCCTGAATTCGCTAGTACAGAGGGATTGTCTGTATGGTTGGAAACTGGTTCAGCCTAGCCATGTTAGATTAACCTGCAAAGGTTGAATCAATTCAGGCTCCAGCTTTTTGAATGTCAGTCCCTAGCCCTGGAGAAGGCATTCATTCTACTGTGCTCTATTTACCCCAGTCTACTGTGATCTATTTAAACACTTTGAACAAATTCGATCTGCAGTATGCTCTGACCGCAGTCTGAATGTAGGTTTTTCTTTGGCTAGCTTTAGCTGAGAAACGCTGGTGGTTTCTGCAGTGATCTCAGACCACTTCTGATGCTTTTTGTTTTGTTTAAATGTTCTCTCAAATCAAAATGTCACCATGGTAGATCTTAGTGCCCTCTCTACCAGTGATTTGCAACAAGGTTGCCACAGCATTTCGGGGTGCCTTGAGATCCTTCTAGGGGTGTTGTGGGGTGACACGCAGCGTTAGCACTGTTAAGTTTGAAAACACAGTTCACAAGATAAACTCAGAGCGATTTCAAATAGAAATCCATAGTTGTGATCTTTTTGGGTCCTTCATAACAGAAAAAAAATGATTAATTTTCTGTAGTCAAAAAGAGTGAAAACTGAGAGCTGGCATTTTCCAAGATGTGCCTTTACTCTATCCAGGGGTACCTTGGTTTAAACAGGTTGAGAATCACTGCTTTATACCATTAAGAATCATTGCATTTTCTTGTGCGAAACACCTCAGGTACCAAATATAATCTAAATGGCAGTCTGAAGAAACAGCGCATCTCAAAATGGATGTTGTGTGCCTCGTTTTTCTCAGGGCACCTGCCAGGACCTGTTCATGCATCAGATGTAGAAAAATATTTGGCCATTTCCCCACCACCACCAAAAAAACCCTGTTTTTTCCTTGTATTCAATGGAAATTTTTCCTTTTTTTAACATGCTAAAATGAACAAAGTGTTACAATGACCAGGAAGTATACATACTCTCTTGATTGTTCTGTTTACTCTGATTCCCAGAACAATGCACCTGTCTAACTATTTATTTTAGCATATGTCTAAAAATAAAAGGGGCTTTCTAAGCGACACTATTTCATGAGCTCTTTCAGCACTGTGAGCTTATTGCTAACGTTTATTATTGATAGTATGCAAAATCTGAATCAGCAGCCCTAACCTGGAGTGGCCCTTACACCCTGTGCCATCTGCAGCAGTCTGGCAGTTGGGGCTGCTGCCTGGCTGTGACCTGCTGCCACCTTTGACAACATCCACCTCTTGGACCTGTGGCTTCATGCCTGTCAGACCTGCTGAGGACCACGTGGCCACCTGCGCTGTGGTATGGCACTGCTGCAGAGCTATCTGCACTTCTGGTCCAGCTGCCAGGGGACTGTGCCTGCTCAGCTGGCCTTCATGTAGCACTGCTATCGTGTCTTTCCATGTCCCTGTTCTGCCATCCAGACAGCTATTATCCAGAAGATGTGCTTATTGCGGTGGCCATCTTTGAACTGTGGAAGCATGATCTCCTGGCCAGAAAGTCAGACACCTTCTCTGCTCTCCAGCTGGGTCCTAGTGCTGGCTTTGGGCAGGCTCCTCTGCCTGGGTTCTGCCACTTGCCTTACCAGCAGGGATCACCAGTGGGGCTTGTAGGGATGTGTGTGTATGGAAGGGGGATTTGTTGGGGTGGGGCAGGGTTTTTTGGGGGTGGGGTTCATGGGGGGAGCTTCCACATGCCCACCTAGTTGCCCTGCCTCATGGTGCACAGCCCCTGCTGCCAACAGCAGCAGCATCCAGCAGCAGGCCTTTGGGGTGCTTATGGCCCACCACAGGCAGAACCCTCCAGTGGCTTGTGGCACCATCTCAGTCCTAGGGGCTATATGTGGTGCATGGAGTTGGCCCAGCTCGCTAATGCATACCTTCACCCAGGACCAGGCTGGATCCTACTGTCTTCCAGGGCTCCCAGCACTGCAGGCAGGAGCTGTGTGCTATTGGACTAGGTTGACTCCCACCTCCACAGGTCGGGCACATGGAAGCAGGAGTCAGACTAGGCTGATGGTGCACAGGCCATGTAGAGGCTGGAGCTAGCCCAACCCAACGGTGCATGTCTCCTGCCTGCAGTGCCAGGAATTCCATATGGTGGCAAAAGCCAGCTCAGTTCTGCCTGAAGGTGCATGCTAGTGGGCCAGGCCAGCTCTGTACACCATATATAGCCCCCAGGACTTGAGCAGCATGACACATTGCTGGGTTCTTTTGCATGTAGCGGTCCCACCTCAAGGGCCAGCTGCTGGATATTGCCATGAGCAATGGGGGAGAGGGATGTACCATGGTGGGGGACCCACCCCTCCCACAGAGTCCCCCTTCCATACAGTATGCAGTGCCCCCCATCCCCCCATCCCTGCTTAACAGAAACAGAGACTGGGTTTGCTGCCAACCATGCCCTGTCTATTTCCTAGAGCAAGCTGGAGCAGCAGGGCCCCATAACAGGCATGGAGACACTCTGGCTGGGTGCTAAAATGTCGTCTTGGAGGACGCAGCCTCCAGTTGCTTTGAGGCATGCTCTAGAAGTGTGCCCTGTGCCATTTTTTTCTGGCATGTTTTCTTCAGCAGTGCCCAGCTGGTAAGTCTGTTGGGGAGAAAAGGGTGTGGGAGAGGGAACGGGTTGGGTGGGGGAAGATCGAGGCCCCTGGAGTGAGGGAGGGAGGGAGTGGGTTAAGGCAGGAGCCAGGTGCTGCCCAGCCAGGGCAGGGTGTGGGAGAGAGCCACACAACTCATTCAGGGAAGAAGGGGAGCCAGCCCCCGGGGGAGCCATAGGGGGGAATGTGCAAGGGGTGAGGGCAGGCTGCCACTGGGATGGGGCCAAGACTGGTGCTAGGTTCTTCCTGGTGGGGTCTGGGCTGGGGCTGCACTCAGGGAAGGTGGTAGCACTGGAGTGGGGTGGGGGCTATGGGGTGGGGGGGGGCTACAGTATGGGCCACTCCAGAATTTGCTGTAGCCCCCCTTTCTAACACTACTGCTGTTGCCCTGAGCACAGCCTCAGCTCAGCCCCTCACCACTGGGAAGAGCCTGGTGCTGGCTCCATCCGCATCTCACACTGGCAGCCTACCCTTGCCCTGCACACAGATCCAGGCCCCCCCCATGTCTCCTCTGGGGGTGCACACAGCAGTGGAATATAGGCATCCCCCTTCCCACAGCCCCCAGATGAGCTGTGTGGCTCTGTCCTGTGCTCCGTCCTGCCTCTGGTTGGTCAGTGCCTGCCCCCACCCCAGCCCCACTCCCTCCCTTACCATAGGGGCCTTGATCTGCTCCCTCATGCCCTTTCCCTCCCCCTGCCCCTTCCCTCCAACCAGACTTACCAGCTGGATGCTACTTTCTAAGCTGCCAAGCTGGCCATGTGCATGCTGTGGCTACATGCACGCACAGGGCATTTGTTGGTGACATTATGAGCCACATCAGCCAAAAACAGCCAATTGCCGATGAAGTCAATTTTCCTTTTATCAGTGCTTATACAATATGGACTGATGTATTGGTGCACCTGTGTGTGTGTGTACACACACGCACGCACACGCGCACACACACACACACACACACATAAAGACTTGCAACTTTCACCACTTAAAGCTATGTTGTTATTTTAGTGGAGCTTAAGTTATAAGATGGCTAGCAAATACAGCTTCAAACAGGTGAGCCTGTATACTGACAGTACTTTTTAATTCATGTCACACCAATCAGTTTGAGCTAAAAAAAGTGGAACCTAATTTATTTACCTGTAAAAACAGATATAAGAGCAACTATGATATATATGGAACATCCTGTCAAAGAGCTTCTAATCACCAGATCACACTACTACAGAAAATTCTGTAAGTTTAGTTTAATTATATGGGCAGTTAGATTTTGGAGAAAGAATATCGATGATGGGGACCCAATTATTTGTAGAAGCTGAGGTATGGTCAATTGAGTTTCTCCTTTTCTTTGACTAGAATAATTTATGGACAGCTGCTATAAAGAAAAACTTGTTTTATTAAAAATGTGTTGCTGGTATTAAAGATTAATGTAGTACTATTGATTTATTTTTGTCTTTGATCAAAACTGTATTATATATTGAAATAGTAGTAGCTTTGTATAGCTACATACTTGGATAGGTCATATTAAAGTCAAAGTTCACTATTTGATATGGGGGCTTAGTGGCTCCAGTGGCAGGTGACAGAATTCTGTGGTGAACAGGGATATTCTAATGATTCCTGGAGCTCTGAGTATATTGTCTCAATACACCTAATATGCCATTTAAAAAATCCAGCATGTACCTCGAGTGCATATGTACACCTTTAAGGTGTCAAGCACAGATGATATAGTTTTAATACTCCTCCCCCCCATGCATTTTGAGCATATAGTTCAGGAGCTCACGGAATTAATCCTTGATAGATTTATCCTCACAATACTCTTAAAGCTTTGTAGTGCATGTCACTAAAATACATTTTTTTAAAATGACAGTGGATCACTGGCCCAAATATTCTTTCGTACACAGTATAATATTAAATGGAGTAGATTTTTTTCACATTACTTGGATTAATATTTATTGTCAAATGGATTTTCACAAGTATTTGGTATTTAATTATTCTTGTCAAGGTACAGATTCCACTGTCCCTTTTGCTGTTGGGTAAAAATGCCATGTCACAGAGTTGTGGTTTGTTTTTTTTTATTTGTCTTTGCTACTTGTCAAGCAACAATCTGGGGTGGAGGGAGAGACTTCAAAATAATTTCATAAAAACTTGACACAACTCAGAAAAGAAGGAAATGGAAAGTGGGCTGCAATATCTGCCAGTTGGCCGGTACTCAGTCTAGAGTGAGACAGCTTGTTCTGCCAGTCACCAAGAATGCTAGTGGTCAGCTAGCACGTTACCGAGCAAGCTCTCTGGATTCCAGATGAAGGAAGGCCAAGGAAACCATGATTTCATTGCTGGCATTCACCATGTGATATATTGGACTATTTTAGGTTAATCTTTCTGGCCATAAATTGGGAACAACTGTGGTTAAAGCATCCTGTATTCTGTGGTCAGTAGTTGGTGTTGGCAAATTCTGTGGTAACATACTTGGTAGCTAATGCTTTTTATGAATTCCAGATTTTCTTTAAAGACTGGAAGTATGGCTATGCATTCTGCACTACATCAGGGACCAGGAAGATTATTTGGACAAGAGTTATGAGAGGCTGGTACTGAAGAGGCCAAAGGGCAGCGAAGAGAAGTGGCAGTGTGTGACTACTCAAAGAAGGAGGCTCTGCAGAACTGAAGAGCATCAGATAGAAGTCAGAAACTGCGTTCAAGCATTCTGTGATGGAACTGCTAAGGAGTAAAGGCACAAAAGAGGACATCTTCAGGTCTGAGGCAGAGCTTCGAGGGAAGTACAAGGCACTAAGGACACTGCACCAAGGAGGAAGAATTGGTGATTTTCTTCTGTGGGTGAGAGAGGCACCAATTGGTTATCCAGATTTGGGGGCCCAGGATGTGTATTGCCTGCCTGAAACCTGTATTCAGGGCATCACAGAGAGACTGTCAAAGCTCATCCATCCTTTGGACTGCTACCCCTTCCTGCTTGTCCTTGTAGGTGACAACCCAGGATGCAAAGAAGAAGGATCTACTCAACAGCTACTTTGCCTCAGTCTTCAAATAAAATTAAACTGTGGCCAAACACCTCATGAGGATTATTTGGATGTGGAAGGAGGCAAGCTGAGGAGCAGATAGCAAAAAGGAATTATGTGGATATAGTGTATCTGGACTTCCAAAATGCTTTTGACAAAGTCCCTCACGGCCTTCTCATAAACTGAAGAACATGGGCTAGATTAAATTACTATAAGGTGGATAGATAACTGGCTCAATAGCCATAAGAAAAGGATAATTATTAATGGGTCCATGTCAGAATGGCAGGTGGTTTTGAGTGGAGTCCCACAGGAGTCTGTTTTCTTTAAACCCCCTCCCCCTGCTTCTGTCTCAGTATGTCGGCCTGGCTAGCATCTGACCATGCTGCCCACCCCTCTGCTTGAGCAATGAGCAGGGGTTTCTTTGCAGGGAGGAAGAGGGGTGGGTGGTAAACCTCCTCTCCCTCCACCTCAGCCTGCTGGTCTGATTGGCATCTGGGCACCTCCCTGCTCCCCTCTCTGCTCGAGCAGGGCAAAGGCTAAAGGACTGCTTTGCCCCTGCCAGGCAGACAACAGCTGGCGTTTAGAGCCAGGTTTTCCATCTTCACCCCCTTCTCAGCCAGCCAAAGTAGTGATAGTGCTCCAGCTAAGAAGCAGAGGGGTGGGACCAACTATACTCCACTGGAGCAGACAGCACAGCCCAAAGCTGCAAAGCATTCTGGGATGCTGGGAACTTTCAAGTTTTTTGATCACTTGAACTGGAAAGTGGTCTGGGACAGAAGTTCCATAAACCACTTTGACCAAAATCACTTAAATCTGATACTACGTTCAACCAGGTTTATTTTAAACAGGTTTCTGACATTTTGTAAGTGGTTTAAGTGCACTGAACTTCTGTTCTGTTACAGGTTTGAACTGGTTTCAGATCACTTAAACTGGTTTATGTGTAATTTCTTTCCCTAGTCTTTGAGGTCAGGTGGGAATTTGACTCCGTGATCCAATTGGTATGGACTGTGCCTTCCTCTTTAGTAGGGAGCTTGGTCCTCTACCTGGGGTCTCTTGAGCATATATTGATATCATTTCCTGAAAGCAGGACACTGGCTGTGATGGTCCCCCTGCTCTACCTGTGGCAGGTTAGGGTGGTAGTCTTACATAGAGTTATGTTATGGATTGTATAGGATGATTTGGATAGGGATGATTCTGCATCAGGCAGGACTAGATGACCTCTGAAGGTTCCTTCCAGCCCTACTTCTCTAGGATTCTAGGGTTCCTCCTGGGTAATTATGGCTTTGGAGCATACATTGTGTGATTGTCATCTGGTTACCTTACTTTTGCCTAGAAGATCTCAATTCTCTCTTTTCTCATGCCCACTTTATATGTTCTTTGGTATATGATATGGAGGAATGCCTGCATGTTTGTAGCTTGATTTAGGACATTTATGTGAACTAGATGGTACAAATTTCTCATTCAGCTACTTCAATATATGCTGTATTTTTCATTGATTCAGCAAGGAAACTTCACGGAAGTGAAGGTTACCATGTTATCTATGACCAGCCAGTGAAACCTGGCTTCTTATTTGTGCTTTGGAACATGTGAACAAGCTGCAGTAGGTTAAAGGAGTCAGGGCTTTAGAGGTTCAGTTGCTCTTTGATTACCCCATAGTAAATGTGCCCCTTATGTTCCTGTGCATTTTTCATTACACTGTAGAGATGGGGGGAGCTTGGTTCTGAAAGAGAGAGACTAGATGCAGTGCAGAAGCTTGAAGAAATAAGAAAGAATAACAGACAGAAAATTAGAAATAACAGGATCAAAAATAAATGAGAAAAATGACAATAGGGTTATACATAGATATCTCTATACATATGTAGATAAATATTAATGGGAAGGAAAAGCTTCTATTTCTAAAAATATTTTTCATATTACATATGTATTTGGCAGAACTTCTGATTCTTCCATCTCTAATGAGAATCCAAGCCTGTGTACAGGATCTTTGTAAGTAATGTTCTACCTCTATTCCCTACTGCTATTTCTTTTTCTTCTTGAAATTCCCATGGGTTATGTATTATGTTTTTATTCTGTCTTTTGAATTTTTTTTGATAAGAAGCCCTTCTGGTTTTTCCTGGATTAATTTGGATTTCTCATCTAATAGTTAACATTTTATATGCAGTTCTTTTCATCTTCAAAACCCTTTCCAAGACATTATCTAATAATCCCCACAACACCCCTGTCAAGTAAGTAAATTAGTATAATGATGTATTTTACAGATGGAAAAATGGGAGCAGAAAAGTTAAGTGATTCAGTCACAAATATGGTAGGTATCAAAGCTGAAATTAAAATTTACTGCTACCGGATTATTGGTCCTGCATTCAGGTAACTAGACCACGCTGCTTTCTCATGTGTAAAAATATAATGATCACTTGCTCCTAAATTTTCTTATTTTGAAATTCTTGGTTAGCTTTTAACAAGTAGGAATAGGCTTGTGAGTAATTTGGCACAGTTTTAAAAACTTATTAAAGACAAGCCTGTTCACTAGAAGGGGTTTCTGGAGTTTTTCCAGATCTACTGAGACCATTTTAAGATCCTCATGCAGTATAAAGGATCTCTTAATTATTCTACCATTCATCTTACAATAGCACATACTGCATTAAATGTAATGTTACTTTCAGCAATTTTATGGGGAAATAAAGTAACGGTGAGATGTATACAGAATGAGAGAGACATAGAAGGAACTACATTTTAAGTAATCAACACTCATTTTAGGAAAACAACAAAAAGCCTAGGTTAAATAAATAGGAAAGAATGGGGCTGGTCAAATAGAAAGTTAGTAGATTTACTGTAGTCTGATACACTCAGCAATACTACTCATGCTTTGCTTTGTGCTTTCAGTCTTATACTAGTAAATATATTTTAAAGAATTTGTCAGGAGGTATGTAAAGAATGGTATAGCGACTTATATAGCATAGCTTAACTCCCCCTCAATCCCCAGTAAATCACTGTTGGATATGCATACATATCTATGGAACAATCATATCTATTGTTTCTCGACAGCCTTTCCATTTTTGTCCTTACCCATGAAGTGCTTATGTTAGTTACATCAGTGTAGGTTTTGCTTTATGCTGCGGGGGAGAGAGACGGTCATAATTCCAGCATGTTTTTTAGAAAATGTCTTTGCTTTCTACTCACTATTTAGATCTCACGTATTTTAAGATTTTACTGCTTGGAAAAAGCTGTAAAGCTTTTCCCTTCCTCCTCCTGCCCCAGCAGAAAAACAGTCCTTCTAAGTTACAAAGCTACTCGGCAACCTAAAACAGCCCCTCCTTCCCAGCACCATCCTCACCCTCCCCTTCACCCCCACATACTATACTTTAAATATAGCCTTGAATGCTTGCCAGCTGCTTACCCAGTCTTCACAGAGAAGTCTGTAGGGGAATCATCTTTCTGCCTTCATTTGGAAGCAGTGAGGAAATAATCATGGGGCAGTGGAGGAAACTTCATATTTTGAGCACTATTATTTAATTCAATCTCTTCTTTGCTCACTTGGCCAGACAGCCAATCCACCATGAAATGCTCATATAAGAGATTTTGTAACTTGGTGAGGTTAAAAGGAATCCATATTGAGTCTCTAGGGACTCAAGATGAAGATGGCTTATTCCATAAACTTCTTTAGGTGTCCAAATAAAACTACGATAGAAATTCTGGACTGACTTATGGTAGTTCTGTTGGTAGTTCTGACTTATGGTAGTAAAGGGGTTTGGACTGAAGCAGTTGCTTTCCTTTCAGGATGCGGGGGAATTGAGTTAAGGGGTCCAATGGCAAAGTGATTCAATGATAGGGAGTATTAGGGAGAATTCATCTTAATGGATGGATACAACTGTAAATTTATTAGAAATATTAGTCATATATGGGAACGAGACATAGACAAAAATTGACAATTGTTGATCTTTCTTATGTTTTGTAAAATTTCATTGAGCAAATTTTGGCTTTTACTTGTGGTTCAGATTGGTTCAATGAATATTTTAGAGGAATATATTTCTATATATTACTGTCTATAGGTTACTTGTGAACTATTTGCTGTGGATTAAATTTTTTCCATTTAGGTGAATAGGAATTAGCCGAAAGGAAATTTGACCCTACATATCCCACTGTTCAGCAGATGTTCACTATTTGGTATTTCTGGTGTGTGATTGACATCACGTGTAAGCCATATTTTGTGCTGAGTCAGTGTTGGTGGGATATCAATGAGAATTCATGATGGCCACCCAAGAAGTTTTGGAGACAACCATACTAAAGGCACATGCATGCAAGTATTTGGAAGTGTTTTGCTTTCCACAAGCACTGTGGTGAAAAAATATACATGAATCTAGTATGGGAAATGAGAATGTGGCATATACTATTAGCATGAAACTGCAATTCCAATTAATGTTTCTAAATATTAGCCCACTTCACTGCGGCTGCTTTGTTAATCTCCTAGCTGCAGGTTTGCACAGGTGCTGTGGCTGACCCCAGATGCTTGACACGTCTTCTCTTCTCTAGCTGAGCTGGGTGGATAGCAGCTGCAGAGTCAGGTAAGGGCCCACCAAGCAGATACAATACGAAACTCTACCCTGGCACCCAGAGCTCTGCTTCAGAAAATTGATTTCTTCAGCTTAAGCCTCTGCCAGGGTACAAAGACTAGCAACAGATGTTGCATTTGTTCTGGGACAATTTGTGCCTGCGTTTGTCCAAAACAGAAAAATCCTAGGATTGACACATGCATTCATCGCCCTTCCATTCAAGGTTTAGGAAGTGGCTGAATGCACTACCACTTTTCAGCCATCAATTCAATGATGCATTCCCAGGCAAAATTCAGACATGCTTCAAAGTGTCCCAGGACAACATGCTAACACTTCTTATCCCATGAATCTTTTTAGGGTTCATCCTGAGATAATGGCCACAGATGTCTGAACAATTGCACTTTGTTTCCAGATAAAATGGTTTCTCTTAGGACAAATGCAATGTCTGCTTGTGGCTAAGTGAGAAACTGGGGAGCCCTGAATGCTCATTATATAGCAATACTTTCTCTTTCCCCCAACAGAGGCTCAAGCTGCAGAAGTTTTCCATAGTTCCTTGCTTAAAATGTATGCTTCAGAATGCAATTTCCAGAAACTGTTTTTTTTGGGGGGGGGAAGGTGCATGCTGTATGTGAGGGAACATGGTATTCAAAAATATTGAAATGGACTGAAGAGATGAGGCAGTCCTGGAGCTCCCAGGTGTGTGTGAGGATTGGACATGCTCAATCTCACCTTTGGATATTGGAGCATGCTTTATTTTCTGTACCCTATTAATTTACATAATGTGTAGGAGAATGCTACTTCAATCTGCTATTTCAATCTGAACAAAGTGAGCCCCTTGGAGGAATTGTTTCTGTGCTGCCTAGAGTGAAAGGCCTGAGTTGTTCTTGGATCTTTCAGAGACAAACCTTTGCCCCCTCTATAAGGACGGGAACCAACTGACTGATACTTCAGTCATCTTTTACTGCCTCGAAATTTTCATGAAAAGCAATGGAATGTTCTTCAGACTATGCATGTAAGAGCAAGCACATGGTTTACTACAAAGGTCAAGAACTAGTCCATCCTAATAACTTCACAGAACTTAATGGAGAAGACCTATTAGGTCATCTAGTGCATTGCCTTCCCAGTGCAGGATTGTTCTCAACAGTATATTTTTTAGTGCTTTGTTCAGACTGCTTGAAGGTCTCGCAGGGTTTATCGTCTTGGCATTTTGACAGTACACACTATATTGCACTTCCTGATTGTTTTAGAAGTAGAAGGGAAAAAGTATATGAATTCCACATACTCTAAGTACCTGACACTGAAACAGAAACATGTTAACAAATTACTTAGAATTATGGAACATTTTAACTAAAAGTGCTAAAATACACAAGGGCAAAGCGGAACTATAGAAGATGAACTTTTGCAGCTGACAGTTTTTTAAAGCTGGATTAACATTTATGTTCCTAATAAACTGTATCTATTTTTTTTTAGCTGAAGTAAATTTTATATTTCTCCTGTCTCTCTCCCCTTCCCACTTCTATCTGTCTGTCCTCCATGTCTTTACATATGACATTTATATAGCAGCATACTATTTCTCTCTCCCTTTGGACTACCCTTGCCTACTGCTTCCATACCTTTTATCTCTTGACACCCCATATTTTTTGTGGTCTGTCTCTCTCTTCTCCCTCCCATTCCCCACTAACCAGTTTCTTGTCTGTCTTTGTGTCTGTCTTTAATCCCTGGACTTTTAACTTATTTTTTTACACCATCATTTCCTCTTCCTCAATACAGAAAAGGAATGTAGTTTTGCATTCAGGTTTTTCAACGTAATACTTTTGGTGTCTGTAATTTTCTTCGTGGCCTAGAGAGCAGGGGTTGTCAACTGAGGGTACGCGTACCCCTGGGGGTACTTTGTAATGTCCCAGGGATTACGTGGGGACGTGTGGAGACAAAGCGCTGCCACCACCCTGTGCCGCAGTCTCAAAAGAGCAGGGCTGCGGCAAGGCAAGAGCAGGGCCACACAGACACTGTGCTGCTGCTGCTCCACCTCTTGCCATGCCCCTGCTTGGTGTCAAGCTGCTCATTACCCCTTCGCCCACTCAGCATCTGGCTGCTCACCATCCCCCTTTCCCCCCGCTCACCATCCGGCTGATAACTTCCCCCCCCCCCGGGGGTACAGTTACTGAAAAGGGGGTACACTTATTTTAAAAAGTTGAAAACCCCTGGCCTAGAGCGTTGTCTTCTTATTTAACAAAGAACTCAACCTGGGTATCTCTGTTCTCTCAGTTTTATATTTAGAGACAAGGAAGAACAGCAGTTCCTTCTCTACCTTATTTAAATCATTCATTATTTTATATACTTTTAGCTTGTCCTTTTTTTTTAATTATTGCATCAGTGAAAGTCAGCTATTGGATGTTCATGATGCAAAAGGAAACAGCTGTATTCCAAATCACTATAATGAGATTTCTGGCAGGAAATATAGGTGTTAACTGCTGCTTATTTAGCTGTTAATACAGATGTTATTTCTACCACCAATTAATTGACTGAGAAATGGCAGGGAATACCCATGCGAAGAGTAGCCAACCAGAACAAAATAATAAAGTGAATCTGAAAACATTGCAGAAATCCTGTGGTAGGATAGAAACAGGCATGTATTTCAGGGGTGGGGGTGCAGTGGTATGCTTGCACCCCCCTTTCCACGCTGAATGTCACTTGCTTGCAGCTTTCCCCACCTCCCCAGCCCTAGATACCTAGGCCCCTTGCAGGTCTGAGGTGCAGATGGAGCCCTGGGTTGGAGTGGAACGACTGGGGAGATGAAGTGGGGAGCAGATGAGGAAGTAGGAACCTGCGCACTGCTGCTGCTGTTCCCAGTTGACCTGGACGTGAGAAGGCCCAGGACCACTTCTGTCTCACTCCAGCTGGTGGCTTATGGGGTACCAGGTCCCTGCTCTTTCTCCCTCCACTGTTTCCCCTACCGGCCTGAAAGCCCCAATTGCATGGAACAGCTATGTGGAGTGCTGGGCAGCACTGGAGGTGGTGGCATCAGAGGGTGTATATAGAAGAAATGTGGGGCATGTGTGTACAATACTCTTAAAAGGGTTAAATTCTTTTGCACTGCTTTAATGGCATTGGTGTTTGCACATGTCAGTGGTGTATTGTGTGTTAATTTCAGCCACTGTAGAACATTCAGTAGTGTAATGTGCCTTAAATGACTTTGTGGCGCAGCAAATTAAAACACCCCCGAGGAGTTTTATTTTGCTGCCCTACCGCTGCAGAGTGAAACACTGGGCTCTGTGCAGCTCAGGGGCTGTGCAGGCAGCCTGGCAGCAACCCAGGAAGGCAGGCTCCACCAAAGACAAAAAAAAATCATCTTTTTTTTTCTTCCCCTGGAGCCTCGCTGCCAGCATGAGCTGCTTGGGAACCTGGTCCTTCCGTCTGCAGCTGCGGTGCCCCTCGGGACTGCCCGAGCCAGGTGCCCGCAGGTGGGTGCTGCCTGGGGGGGGGGGGCACTGATGCCACAGAGGGAAGCAACAGCCCTCCCACCCGGCCCTGCAGCCCAGGGACCACTCTGTCCACCAGCAGCTTGCCCTCCCCTCTCTGCCACCAGAGAGGCAGGTAAGCCATGAGTGTACATGACACAGGGGTTTACTTTGCTGTAAATTGAAGTGGTATTTTTAAAATCCCATGACTTCAATTTAGGGCGAAGTAAACCCCCATTTCATCTACACACACCCAGAGTCCACATAATACTCTTTATCCTCTTCCCAGTGACTTCTGGAATGGTGGTGCCTGAAGAGCTTAGTCCTTGATTCTGTTCCCATTAAGGTCAATATAGCTAACTAGTGATGTAGCTGAGTAAAATGTTTCACATGTGATGGCTCATTATGACAGCATGAAATAAATGTTTACATAAGTGAAAAAATTAAAATATAAATCTAAGGCTGCACTCCTATAGTTTGCTGCAGCAAGAAGGAAACTCAAAGTCTGTGCATCATTCTGACTCCATGGGATAAACTGGGTCCTAAATGATGTCCTTAAAATGGTGGCAAGCCAAATTTATTCCTTGTGAAATCCCACTAAAATCAAGCAAATTTGTTCATGGGAACAAATGTAAAATACAGCAAATAAAATCAAGGTGTGGTAACTCAACTATGAAAACCTGGTGTTGTTTTTCTGAAGGTAAAATGTCTCTCCACTGCAGTAGTTATTTTCCCTAAACACCAATGGGAGAGCCTCAAGGCTTTTGTTAATTCAGTTAACGTTGAGCCCTGACTCCTTTTTAGGAACAACAAACAATGCATATAAAATGTAAAGTGCTTCTGGAGTTGGCAAGTTTTTAAGGTTCCTAAATGCCTATCCCAAAACTATGCATAAATATGCTGCTTTTTTCACCCCATCCTTTCTTAAACCACAGGAAAATTCACTGCTTACAGAAAAGGAATGAGAACAGATCATGTTACCAATAAAACACTATCATGTACTGGCTGCAAATTGTTGCCTCAGTGGAAGGAGTTAAAGCAACACTCGCATCCTGCCTTTGGTAAATGAAAAGATTACATTGGTTAATCCCACTATAAAGCATCCTTGGCTAATCCCACTCTAACGCATCTGTGCCTTCAGTGAGAGAAACTGGTTGTAATTAGAGCCATAAGGCATATTAGTTTTGTTGTTTATAGCAACAGAGATAATCATGCGGCTAGATTAAAATTAAGTAAGAAAAAACTTTCAGGTTTGGCATGAATATTCCTAATTCCTGAGGAAAAGGCAGCATATATAGGGTTTTATTACCTCACAGATGAATGAGATTTAATATGACAAATGCCATGTTGTGATGACAATGTAGCCTCTGTGTTCATGAAATGGCAATTTTTTATTTAACAGTTCTAGCTCGGACTTTCTGCCTTGTGCTTGCTGCACATTGAAGCCAAAATGGCTTTTAATGGGGGGGGGGGGCAGGGGGGAGGCATGGAAAGATTGTTTTGATTAAAAAGAAACCAGAGATGAAATTAAAGGCACAGTTCAGAAGTGGCTATTATATTTTTTGGCAGACATTTCTTTCACATTTTAGCTTTTATTTAAAAGCTGCTGTAATTTTAAACACTTATATTCATATCTGTAGGGAAATACCCTAAAACAATGCATACATTTTATTGAATGAGTAAAAAAAACCATTCTTTTAGGATCAGGAGCAGGTGAGACTTGTTCTAATGGATCAAAGTGAGGTTGTTTTTGATGTTTTCTACAAAATAAAATAACTTCTTGTAGTATGCCTGAGGAAAGTTTGGCTGATTTACGGAGCATTTTTGAGTTTCTTCTCCTCAATGTGGAATGTCATATGGGAAGAATGACCAGTGCCATTTTGTTGCATTGCAGAAGAGATCTTGGATACAACTATCCAGGGGTTCTGCGTGTGGTGGGCTTACCGATAGCTGCCCGGCATGTCTGGGCTCCAAGAATGTTCACTGTGATTGGTGAAGCCCTTCTATCAATCAAGCGAAAGCTCGGGAGGAACTTGCCCTGCCCCTACCCAGGTGAGGCAGAGAACCCAGACCTCACTTTGCTTCAGTCTGATTGATCTGTTTGCAATCTGGGGATGGAGCTCTCAGAGGGTATAAAAAGAGCAGCATGCCCAGCACATGGGTAGCTGCATCAGGGGATGGAGAACCCGTGGCTCAAGGCCAGGCAGTCAGTGCCGACAGCACAGCACAGAGTGGTCTAGGAGGGATTGGGACCTTGGAAGCTGCTCACGGCAGCTCGGGTCTGGGCCCTGGCATGGAGCCAGCAGTCTGGTGCAGGCAATGCTGCATGGAGGGTCCGGGAGTGAACTGAGCCCCAGTGTTGCACGAAGTGGCCTGGGCCTCCAACCCTTAGCAGAAGGCAAAGCCCCGGGAGCATGTGACAGTGCTTGGGGCTTCAAACAGGCCAGCGGCCCAGAAGAAGTCAAAGGCTCAGAAGGCTCTTGCCAGTGAGGAGCAATGTGCCCGAGGGGCCAAGGACCATTCACTCTAGACCTCAGAGTCATGAGTTGCTGAGGAGAGGGGAGGAAATTCCTCCTGGTTAGAAAGTGGTTCCTGGAGGGCAGGTCCCAGGGGGGAGGGCCCTATCTAAGTTTATGAGCTTCATTGGGGTTTGTGGAAGGATGAAAGGGCATTAGGGTTTTCCCTTCCCACTACCAACTGGAACACAGCCCAGGCCTTAGGAATAGCCTGGGATTTGGGGACTTTTGAAGAGTCAAGTTTATTTTTGATGTTTATGCACCTTAAATTTTGTGAGAGAATGCCTCATATTTTGTAACATTGCATCTTATATTTTGTGTATTTTTATAATTGTATATTGGTAGTTTAACAGAGTGTAGAGTATACTTAGCCAGGGTTCTGCTGGCACCCCTTCCTTGATACTTACTCGTGCTTACCTGTACTTACCTGTTTCAGATTAACTGCTTACCCATGCATATCAATGCTTCTTGAGGTGGTGTAATCTTTCAGCTTTCATTTGCAGTATGAACGACTGGTGCCTCCTGAGTTGGTGGGGCACTTGATCCCACAGGCTGGGGGGAGTCCCCCTCATGGCTGATCCTGCTGACCGGGGGGAGGGTGCTCCCATGGCAGTCAGTCCCTCTGACCCGCAACTGGCAGTGGTGCACCCGGCACTTCTTGGTGCTCCACTGGCACTTCTAGGTCAGCGGGATTGGCCGACATGGGGGGACTGCTTCTCCTGGTGCACTCCCTCGCTGGTGCTCTCGGGGGGGCACCAGCTTTCTTGCTTGACCCCCCGTGCCTGAGAGCACTGGCTGACAGGGGATGCACCAGTGCTCTCAGGGTGCACGTGCACACCCTACACATCGCCACCAATTTGTGGGATAGAACATTCTAGGACAATTGTACATCTGTGTATATATGTTTCTCAATATCGATTTCTTTAGATTTTGTATGTATTAATAAATCTGTACCTAGTTAAGCATTCCTTGTTCTGGCTTGATCTATAGGGAATAGAGGGAACTGGTTTTCATTTGCAGATCCTTCTTGCAGCACTCCTAGCCACCCATCCCTTCTATTTGGAGAGGGGAGCACATATGTGGGTGCACCCGGGTTATGTGCATCTCCCTTGAATAATGTAAGCCAAACACGGGAAGCCTCAGGTGGGGCCAGGTGATAAAGCTCTAAAAATGTGTATTTTGACTGAGTATTTTCTTGCCACTTTACCAAGTAAACCAATTTTGCAATCTGAAATAGCCTTTCCCTTCCCACCGTTGAACCTGTGATAGATGGCAAACCTACTGTGGTATATGAATATGAGCCAACAGTGTGCCCTCATTGCCAAGAAAGCTAACAACATTAGTAGGCTGCATTACTAGGAGCATTGCCAGCAGATCAAGGGAAGTGATTCTCTCTCTTTTTCAGAACTAGTGAAACTATATCTGGAGTACTGTGTCCATTTTTGGGTCCCCCTCTACAGAAAGGATGTAGACAAATTGGACAGAGTCTAATAGAGGGCAATGGCAATGGTTAGGGAGCTGGGGCACATGACTTATGAAGAGAGGCTGAGGGAACTGGACATATTTAGTCTGGAGAAGAGAAGGCCAAGGGGGGATTTAATAGCAGCCTTCAGCTACATGAAGAGTCACTCCAAGGAGGATGGAGCTAGACTGTTCTAGTGGTGGCAGATGACAGAGCAAGGAGCATAGGTCTCAAGCTGCAGCAATGGAAGTTCAGGTTAGATTTTAGGAAAAACTTTCTCACTAGGAGGGTAGTAAAGCACTGAAAGAGATTATTCAGAGAAGTTGCTGAATCTCCCTCTTTAGAGGTTTTTAATACCTGGGTAGATAAAGCCTTGGCTGGAATAATCTAGCTGGGGCTGGTACTGCGTTGAACAGGGGGTTGGACTAGATGACCTCCTGTGGTCCCTTCCAACCCTAAGCTATGATTCTATGATTTGTAGTCAGAGAAAAACATACTTGGAAGCAGGTTAAAAAGCAAATTAAAACCAAAAACCTATTGTTTGTGTTTGTAAGAGGAAAGGATCTGAGAATGATGGAGATCCCAGGGCTGATAATCACCCATCACTTACCTCAGGCAGGAAAAGGAGCATCTGGAGCCCAGAGCACTACACTGTGCTTCTGCAGTGACTGCTTTGTCTGGATTGGTGGCTGGAAAGCTCAGAGCAGTACTTCCAGCCTTGTAGAGAGGCAACTGAGGAGAGACTGTGGCGTCTTCAGGAAGAAAATGCTGGAGGATTCTCTGGTCAGCGCCAACCTGCAGCTAGCTGTGGGAGAAGGCTGTACATTAACAGGCATGTGTAGTTGGAGGACCACCCATGAGCACAGAGATTCTCAGTGGACAGTCAGGATGACTTGGCAGATTCAGGAGTGAAGGCTTGGACCCAAAGCAGGTATCTTAACTCATGGGAGGTGTGAGACTTGGGACTACTGACCTGCTGGGAACAGGGCAACTTAAGCCAGCTGGTACAAGTGCTGTTCCTAAACTGATTCTGCCATTGTGGGACTGATGAAGTAAATTGAGGATGAAGAATTATCCATGAGTGAAGGATGGAAACAGCTTAAGTTGACTGTTGTTTCAGTTTGTTGTGAGGATCCCTGAATGAATTGATAAAAGGCGGGGAGGGGATCAACCCCTGATGAAAGAGAAGATTTAATTTGATTTTATTTAGTTCATTCTGGACCATTAAAGTGCTCTGACAGAGCGGGGGATCAACCCTAGGGTACAGGGGTGGACTTAAGTAAACTCTTCTGTTTGGGTCAAGGTACAGGGGTGGACTTAAGTGAACTCTCCTGTTTGGGTCAGCTAAAAAATTGATGCAGGATGTCAACCCTGGATGTGAGAAGGGGTGGCAGCCAATGTACCTTTATTGCACAATTCATGAATGGAGGAAACTGGCTTAAGTTACTTTATTTTGGAAGGCTGTTAGTCCATTAAAAGCAGAAGAATCCTGTATGAATGGTGAGATTAGAATAGGCCTGGTGTGCTGATTGACTGTCAGGGGATCAAGTAGAAGGGGTGTGACCCAGATCACAGCAGACTAAGGAAGGCTTCTAGATTTGCTGCAAGGGGTCAGTCCTCAAAAGAAGTCATATGTTGAAGAACTGGTAATGGTGCGGGGTGTAGAAGAAGCGGAGCCCCATGAAGAAATTCCTCCAACAGGCCCAGACTTATCACTCAGTGGAACCAGCTCCTTATTGGAAAGAAGATCAAAGATGTGGCAGGTGAGAAAACACCGGAGAGCAGCTGGAGGATACCATTGACCCCTCCCCATCCTGATGTCATTCATTGGGAAGACGCCAGGCTGGAGAGGGCCTAGGCTTTACAGCACCTACCCTCAACAGTGTTGCAATGCCCAATAAGGCTAAACTTATTCCACACTTACATCACTTCTTCCACTGTTAATTGGCTTGAGACTGTTGGACATTGGAAGGCTTGAAAGCTGGTTAAACACCGTGCTTTGTGGATATGCAGCTACCTCAATGTACTGGCAATTTCCTTAAGAGCAGAGAGAGTTACGACTGTATACTGGCCACAGAGTAATTATATATGCTGTAGTGTGGGAGAGGAAAGAAGTACTCCCCAAAATACCTGGTGATCAATGTAGATAATCTGCTTCTTAGAATATGTACTCCTCCTTAAAATATGGAGTATTAAGAGGGAAAATATACCACAGCTCATTTAATACAAAATAAAAAAAATGCCTTAAATTTACTTTTCATTGTTGAGGTTTTTCTTCTTTTTAAATTTGGAACATATACTACTTATTTCTGCTGCTTGACGTATCAGGCTTGTAAAATTGAATTAGGTGAGTGGGGTGGGAAACCTGAGCAAATACTGGGTTTGTGTTCCTTTGTGTAAATTGACAAAACTTACACCATTTATTGACAATTTGAACATTAAAACCAAGAAATAAATGGGCAGAGAGACAACTATCCACTCGTGCCCTCTGTGCAGTTCCTTCAACTAAGGGTTGACATGCAATTGGCACTTGAAGCTTTACATTAAGTATTCTGTGGATTAACACATCTTTATTTTCCATGTCTTACTGTTCTAGCAATTTTCACAAACACTTACATCAATATTTTTTAAACCAAAGTATTTGCTAATAAAGTTATATAATAACATTGCAAAATATACATTCCAGTTTTTCTTACAGAAAACATGCCTTAAAGGGAGCAGTGCTAAGGTTTTATAAAAACGGTAACAATGACAAAAAACAACAAAAAATCTACTGGAAGGAATCGCTCCATATTAATTTTGTCCTCTATTCGTATACATAGTTATGGCAGAAATCACTATGGTCAGTGGCAATTTTGTTGCAGATTATAACATTTTCCACCCCATTTAAGAATAATTGTTTTGGTTAAATGGTACACTCAAATCTATACTAAATGGCAACATGGGAACTAGAAGGAACTTGTAAACAAAGGAAATGGAAAGTTTGGTTCAGATATTACTGGCTGAGGAAAAAAGGCTTGCTATCAGTTTAAGTTTGTTTTGGGTTCTCAGTCTACTTGGAATTAAAATGTAGGTTTTCTATGCTTGGAAATGTAATAGGAAAAATCCCTGAGTTTGCTCTGCATAGCAATATTGGAATTTAAAAGTCTGTAATATTATTCCATATTTTTTGAGAGTGATACATTTTGTTGTTGTTAAAAATATTATATTTTGAAATATAGATTTCAAAGAATGTACAGTCTGGCCTAACCTACCCTACCCTTTTTCTTTGTATGAATGCATGAAGGCTCTGCAAGGTCCTTTTCACAGACAAGTTTATATAAGGATTTGTGGGACCAGCCATACAAAAGGACTTGTGCTGGGGCCAAATGTGTTTTTAAGATTATTATACTTAAAAGAAAAAGTATGGGGGAGAGGATCTCTTCTGCATCACAGAGGAGACTTGGTGATCGAAAGCTAGGAATAGATAGCTGTAGGGATGTCAAAGTATACTAAGGAGAAAAATAGGGAATAGTCTTTAAAGTTAATTAGGTGATGGGAATTTTCTGGAGGAGCAAAATTAAAACAGTTGCATATTTTTCTGTAAGGATTTTGCTCCCTAAATAGGTAGGGCAGCCTTACATGTATTACAGACTGCAGAACCGTTATATATATACAAAACCAAGGCCGCCTTAGTTCTGCCTCTGATATTGAGTAGCACCACAATACTGGAGTATGCAGAGGATCAGCAGTCTATACTATGGTATGAATTATTTTTCATATCAAGGAAATTTCCTGTAAATGTCTTTACTTCAATATGAGCCCATCTTGAGCATTTAGTTTAAGAGAATAATATTAAATGACACTCATTTCTTTGTCTCAAAAAGATCTTTCTCCTTAATTTCTCCCTTAGTTTAGTCAAGCATATTGTATATAAAATAAGTTTGGGAAGATTGTTAAAAAAGGCGGGGAGCTACTTGTCATGCCACATGCTTTTTTCCCTCCAAGTTACAGCATAATTCATGTTTAGCATGTATGTCATCACTTCTCTCTCTGGTAGTGTGAAAGTGCAGATGAATGCCAAGAGAAAGATGGCACAGGATGGTACTTGTTCACTTCAGCACTGATGTCATGTTCTGTGCTGGCACAAAAGGGATGCTTCTTTTCATCAGAAAGTGTGACTGCTTTTCAACAGTGGTTACACATTGGTGCAGGTATATTGTAATTAAGGTCTTCAATTTCTCAAGATGGAAAATGTTATAAACAGAACATTCTTGGCCTCAGCTCTTCTATGTAGATGAGATGTTTATGAGGAATTTGTCCAATGGCATAACCACCAAATTTAACTAATGGGAACGTTTACTCAAGTAAATTACTCCAGAGTAAACCCACCTTGGACAGGCATCTATACATTCAGGGATTCAGGACCAGATTTGCTGCTCCTGGCAGAAATCTCTCCCTGGGTGCTAGTCCAGGGACTGGAAGGAAACAGCTGTCTCCTGGTGGGGGGCTGGAAGCTTGCCCCCTGCCCCTGGGAGCTGCCTGCTGCTGGGCAGGCTGCAGTGGTGAAGCCCAGGCAGAGACAATGTCCGCAGCAGGGAACACCTGGCCCCCGCTCCCCAGTCAAGGGCAGGGTGCTTGGTAAGAGCTTCAGGGGAGGGGCAGATCCCTGCACCCTCCCCTATCTATCAGAGGGGCAGCTTGTAATGAACCCCAAGCTGGGCAGGGAATCCTGAAGCTCTTTCCAAACCCCATTATATTATATGATTGGGGCAGGGGTTGGGACCTGCCCCTGACTGGGGCACCCCCAGGCTTTGTTGGGAAGTTTGCACATGCAGCTCAGAGCTGGCTGGGGACTGCCTGCAATGAGCCAGTCCCCAGCCACCTCCAGGTGGTATATACAGGTTTCCCTGTGGAGCCTGAGGCTGTCAGGGACAATTACAGGGGGGTGACTAGGAACTGGGAACAGTTTCCTAGTCCCCGTTCCATGGTCATAGAGTTGGGGCTGGGAGCTGCCTGCTACCAGGGCAGGGGGCATTGTCCCCTTAGTTGCAGAACCTGCCTTGGCAGCAGGGAGCTCCTGGGGACAGGGAGCAGTCTCTCGCCTCCAGCTGACCAGTACCAAATTTGCTCCTGGTTGGCTGTCTACATGTGCTCTACTGTTCTGTAATTGCTTGGAAGTTAATTTGCTACTTGCATTTGCCAAATAGAGGAAATTACTGGCAGTAAGGGTCAGCACATGTAGACAATGACACTTACTACACAGTAATTAGCTTTACTGTGCAGTAAGGCATCTCACATAGATGCCCCACTCAACATGATTTTGGGCAAGCCTATCTACTGCTTCATATGACATATTTGTTTTCTTCAGAGTTTTTTTAATTTATGCTTTCTCTTCCCATTTTCTTCTCTTCCTATCTAACAGTATCTCAACTGACTACAAGTCAAGGAAAGTTCATTGTGCTAGGGTAAGTTTATGATCCATGAATCTTGATCTGAAGACACTTTGGTTTGGCTCAGTTTGATTTAAATTTATGTCAGTGAGAGTTGGTTTGGATTTTGTTTTTCAGAATTCTTTTTGGACATTTAAGCCTCAGTATTTTTACATTTTTATTAACAGAAGTACCAGCCTTTACAAGTCTATCACAAGAACACTTTAGATAGAAAAAGAGATGCTTCGTAGTCACTTGTGCATATGCTGACATTAAGGTTAAGTCTATATATAGCCTCTGTAGCAAGGTCTTGACCACCGCCAAGAAAGAAGCCCTTTTCATTTGCACTGGCTCTATATGCACACCCCTAGTATGCAGCAGTCTTGAGCACAGACCTCAGCATCTGCCTGGAGACGGGGGATCTTGCCAGGAGTGGTGGGTAGTGGGGTACAGTGGTGCAGTTGCACCACTTGTACAGTGAAGGTCATGGACTGTCAGCTTCCTTTCTCTGTGACTCCTTATGTCTGGGTCTCCTGTGGTGTTCAAGGCATGGTTGGAACCCCAGGCTGGAGTGGGGCACCAAAAAGGGAGCCAAAAAGGGAGCAGGTAAGAAAGAGAAGCTTTATCTGCTGCCTTTGATGCTGTCCCCAGCTGACCTAGGGGTAAGGGGTACTGCCTCCTGTCACACTCAAGTTGGAGCAAGAAGGGAGTGGCTGCATGGGGTTCTGGGTTCCTGCTCCCTCCTCCTTCACTGCATTTCATCTGCTGGCCTGGGGACTCCAGCTGTTGGAAGCCGCTGGGTGGAGTGCCAGGTAGAGCTGGGGATGGTGGCATAAGTGGGTTTATCCCCTCCCCCCCTTTCCAGTGCCTGCTCCTGGACCATGGCAGATGCCTGGGGAGGAGGCCAGACAGAAGGCAGAAGTCCTTAGCAGGGGGAGACAAAAGTCTTACCTGAGTGTAACCTATTCTGGAGACTTCACACTATGGAAAAATCAGACCCTAGTTTTTTGTTTGTGTACTTTTCTGTTTCAATTCTCTGTTTCTATTCCTTGAACAAATAAGCTTACAGATTTTGTTCTTCTGTTAATGAACTCTGATTTTTTTTCCCTTATCATGGCTTTTTCAAAAAAAGAAAAATAAAAGTTAAGAACTTATAATTGTTTCCCAGGGAAAGGAATAAGATGTATAATACATATTCAGTGGTGAGTATGGTATCTTTACCACTTTTGTTCTACTATGCAGATCTTATTATTTGGTGAGAAAAACTGTTTTAGTTCTTAACATTGTGGTCCATTAATATGTAGGGCTGTGAAGTCATGAAGGAGAGTACAATTATAATTTTTTTAAACAATAAAGCATTATATTACAAATGGCTTATTTTGGTTTTTGAACATCAGAATGACCAAAGTCTTTTTCTTCCATCCCATTGATTAAATGAAATGTCATCCAAGTAGACTGCATACTTTGATGAAACTGTATTTAGTAAAGAAATGCTTGGTGTTTCATATAAACAAGGAGAGTGGGTCTCTGGCCCACAGGATTTAGCTGTATTGGTACCATAAATTCAATGATGTCTATGTTGGCGGACATCATTGCCTGTCCTCAGTTCCAGAGTCAGGGCCTATGTAAAGAAATGTCACAAGGAGGAGAGACAGAAGCAGATGCAAGTTGGGGACAACGAGAGGGAGGTTCAAAGGTTGTAATAACTGAGTTAGTTGAAAATGTTCATTTATATTTTGGCTGTTATACATACTTTGGCTATTTTTATTATCTTTTAAAATAGGGCAGTGGAAGTGACTTTTGGGATTAATGACAGCAAGCTTTAGAAATAGACTAAGGCAAGGCATTCTACACCACTGAGGCAACACAGAAGAATATTTTAGAAATACAAGGTACTTAGGTATATTATGATCTTAGGGGTGCTGTGGCACAATGGAATAAAGCGTCTTGTTGCAGCTGCAGAAGGAAGAATTCAGGGCTCAATTGTGTTTGGACCTGTGGCTGCCTTCAATCAACACATCTGGAAAAGTACCAAATCATTCTTGTGGATGACTTAAAGGCAGTTGAATATGAATGCTGCTCATATCACCCCCTTGTATACAGCTGGCTATAAAAGTTAGTATACCTTACCTATGCTAGGGTAAGGCAGACCTTAATGACTGCTGACAATTAATTTACTTCCGTTTTGTCTTTCATTCACCTTTGAAATTGTTAGCATTTGGGACTGATCCAGCAACCCCTGAAACTTCAAGGGTACGCTTAGCTGTGAAGAGAATGATGTTTGGCTGCTATTAAGCAATGCAGACCAAGTGATTGAATGATCCACATAAAAGAGACCATGATATGATGCTTAATTCCTTTTGAACTGCATTGTCTTATACATACCATTAATGAATTCCATGTCTACAGTTATGGTTCACTTAATTTTTAATCCATTTCTAGTGTAGCACATCTATGAAATTCTCTTCTTGCTTTCAAAAAACACTTTTATTTTGTTGTTCAAATGATTGAGATTGCACAAAAATGGATTTATCTCCCAAGAAACAGGGTAATTTGACAAAATATTTCTGCTATTGAGAGAATTTCAATTAAGATTTCTGAGAGCTTTTACTATAACCAGACCTTCACTCCTAGTTTGTTTGATTTGGACTAGAGAATTTCTAGATTGAATGACATGCCTCATTCCAGTGTCTGAGTTGATGACTGTATTAAGATGGGCTGATGAATATTAATTTCTTCTACATAAAACCCTAACACTGAGACATTCTTGTTGTCTGCTTGTTTCATGAAATAATGAAAGGTTTTGGTGGTTTCGTCCAAAGTGTGTATATTGGCAGATGGATCTGACAGGCATATTTCACACAGCATGTGGTATAAACTGCTTTGTTTTTGTCATTTCTGGAGTCCATGGAAGATGCCTTTATGATCCTTTGACTGAACATACTTGATGCCACAAACTCCTTTTGAGACTCTTCCATAGCTTATTTGTAATATGCTGATTTTCCCCTATTTCTTCACAGAAGCATGAAGAAACTTGTTTTTACTGCTGGTATTTCTTTCAGTGTCCAGTTAAACAGCTATGCAATTTTTTCTAATGAAATGTTTTGGCAATCTGACTAAAATATCGTCGTATCTTCATTTCCCTATAGGTTTCAAGAGCTTAAGCAAGCACCTGAATAAGCTTTTGAAACTTGTCAGGTAATATAATTTTGCAATGTTATTATGTGTGTGTTTCAACTGGCACCTTGTATAACAAACTGTTTGTGGAACTGCTTGCCTTTTGGGGAGCCTTTTGAAAATTGGTCCAAAACTACAACATAAACACAAATTTATAGGAGGCAGAATGAAGTTTTTTTTACTTTTTTACTAATTTTGGACCAGAAGTGTATTGGCTGTAGAGGAATTTTCCTATATTGGTTTATGTTCTAGTGGTTTGTTTATGTGAAAAATGTAAATGATGGCAATGCTTTGTATTTACCCACTCTACAGACAGATGTCCATTTTACCAGATCTCATATTAACAGTTCTTAAAGAAACCAGTTTTTTGCTCACTGATGTTTATTTCCTTTCCCCAATAGTTATTGCCAGAAGCAATCTTCTGAAATTTAAGAGCCACTACCCATTTTTAAATAATACATGACCTTCGTCTAAAGGTTATATGAGGCCTGTATTGTGAGGGCCAACCCTTAATGGCCTGATTTCAGTTATATTCTTCCCTTACTTTTTTTCCAAAAATGTTTTATAGTTTATCTTATTTTAGTTCTCCTGGCTGAAATCAGAGAAAAATACTAATGTAATTATTTTCAAACCATAAATAAATTTTACTTAGATGGGGACATAATAATTGGTGTGCTGAGATTTAAGAAAAAGCAATAATTTGGATTTAATACAATTTGGTAAATACTCTCATATGTGATATAACCTGAAAAAAGTACTGAGTGAAATAATAATTACAAAGGTGACAGTGAAGGGCATTAACTAGTGGTATCTACTATACCTGTAAAGAGCAAAGGTCATCTTAATTTATAAAAAAGGGTTAGGGAGTATTAGTTTGCTTTGTCATGCCCTCTATAGCTAAATCTGCATTTACAGAAATAAGTCTGTAATTTGCTTCTGCTGGCTGCTAGTGTAACCCTGCTCACAGCAGAATAATGAAAGCTACCCTATAGGTAGGATTAAGGCCTGTTTTAAGAAATGGATCATTTAATCTTTAGAAAGGGTGATACGTGAGCTGTCACAAATATTGCTACACTAGTGCTAAATTAGTGACCTAATTTTGTGGGGGGTAATGTCACCCAATCAACTACTAACATTTAGAAATAGTTTAATCTTCCAGACGAAAATATAATTTATAGTGAAAAATACATTAAGTGTTGTCTTCTATAAATATGGAGATTGTGGTCTAAACTATTCCCCTGCTCCCTACCCTGATATCCTGAGGAGGTGGTGGCGGAGGAGGAGGAGATCTTGTCATCCATTTTTGTTCTGAATCTTGCTTTTCCATTTAACTCATTTCTTCTTAACACAAACATTGCCACGTCGATGTTAATCTCCATGTTAGAAGGATCCCAAGTGGCAATTAATGTTACAATTTTGTGGCAGCTAAACACAACACATTTCAGTGAAATATGTCTGCTATGAACTGATGAATTTTCCTTATTCAGAAAAAGGTTATGGGAAGACAGAAGCAGAAGATAAACTTTTTAATGTTTGCAGTGCCTCACACTTTCCTTCTTTGTTTTAAGGAATGAGGAAATTCTCATTTTGCTTCTTGTACTACCTCCAAACATTCACAAAAAATGCCTTTTAATCTTTTATTGCAGTTCATTGTAGGGATAGCAAGATATTAAAAGTTTCTAGGCATTTAGAAAAAGGTATTAACAAAAGAGTCCAGAGTAGGTGCTTCCACCACCTCTGGAGGGAATCTATTCCAGGCCTGGGGGCTCAGACAGTAAAAAAGTTTTTCTTTATGTCCAGCCTAAAATGGTCTTGGAGGAGTTTATGACCATTGGTCCTTGTTATCCCTTGGTGTGCTCTGGTGAACGGATGTTCCCCCAGATCATGATGCACACCCCTGATTTACTTATAGGCTGCCATCAGGTCACTCCTGTACTTTTCCAGGCTGAAGAGTCCCATGGCTCTCAGCCTTTCTTCATAAAGCCTATTCTTTTGCCCTCTGATCATGCACATGGCTCTCTTCTGGACTCACTCAAGCTTCTCCACATCCTTCTTGAATTGTAGAGCCCAGAATTGGATGCAGTACTCCAGCTGAGGCTTCACCAAGGCCAAGTACAGTGGTAGGATGACATTCTGAGATTTACTTGAGAAGCATCTATGGATGCGAGCCAGAGTTTGGTTTGCTTTACCAGCTGTGACATCACATTGATGGCTCATGTTCATCTTATAGTTAGTTATGACTCCCAAGTGTCTTTCAGCCATGGTGCTAGCAAGTGTAACGCTGCCGAGCCTATAAACGTGCTGCGGGTCCCTGCCCCACCCCCCCTGAGGTGAAGTACCTTGCATTTATCAGTATTGAATGTCATCACCCACTTTTTAAGCCTATCCAAGTCAGTCTGGATCATCAGCCTATCCTCAGGTGTGGATGCTGTACCCCAAAGTTTAGTGTCATCAGCAAACTTGGCCAGTCCACTTCTGACACAAGTATCTACATAATTGATAAAGACATTAAAGATAACAGATCCCAGGACAGAGCCTTGGGGGACTCCACTGGTTACAGAGCACCATGATTATTTACTTCCGCTGACTACCACTCTCTGGGTCTGGCCTTGGAGCCAATTCCCCAGCCATTGGACTGTGATGTAGCCAAAGCCACAGCTGGCAATTTTTTTCATGTAACTCTGGTCTCCCAGCCCTCTCTGTAAGTTGCAACTGTAGTATTTCTTATTAATTTTGAAAAACTAGTTATAGAGTCCTAAACAAGTAGGGATGGAATGGGCCTCTAGAGGTCATTTATTCCACCCCCCTGCCTGAGGCAGGATTATCCATATCCAAACCAGCCTATGCAATCCCTAATATAACTCTGCATAAGACTACCATCAACCCTGAAACAATTTAGATATAACACCCTAATCTGCCACAGGTAAAGCAGGGGATCCATGGCAGCCAATGTCTTGCTTCTATAAAATGTTGTCAATATATGCTCAAGAAATCCCAGGTAGAGGGCCATGTCCCCAGCTATAGAGGAAGGCAAAATCCCCCATAGTCCAAACCGATAGGACCATGAGCTAATTCTTTCCTAACCCCCAAATATGGTGATCAGTCTGACCCTGAGTGGAGGGACAAGATGGTTTTGCCAAAAACATCTGGCTTTGGTCCTAGCAGAATTGGCATACTCCAATTAAAGTCCCCAGCTCTGGCTCTGGCAACACCCAAAACCTCTAAGGGAGACTTAAAAACAACTTGATGCATATAGCAGGAAGTAGGAGAGGGAACAACCAAAAAATCCCAGAAGCATAGAAAATACCCATAGTAGAATATAGGCATAGCTATGCCTAGATCATCCCCAAACAGGGGCTGTCGAACCTGTTCTTGAATATCTCCAGAAATGGTCAACAACTTCCCTAGGCAGTCTATTCTACTGCCTCACTTTTCTCAATGTGAAGAAGTTGTTTCTGTGTATCCAATCTACACTTACTTTTCTGCAACTTCAAGCCAGTGGTCTGTATCCTTCTCTCTGCAGCAAGAGAGAAAAGGTGCTTTCCCTCTTCTTTATGCAAGCCCTTTGAATATTTGAAGACTGCTATCATGTCCCCTCTCTTAAGCACCTTTTCTACAACCTGAACAGGCCTAGATCCTTCAGCCTCACCTCATATGTCTTGCTTTTCAAACTCTTTATCATCTCTCTTGCCTGCCTCTGGACCCTAACTTCTCCGCATCCTTTTTTTTAAAAATATAGAGTCTAGAACTGCACACAGTATTCCAGATGAGGCCTAATCAGTGCAAAGAAGATAAGCATTATCACCTCTTGTATCCTACACCTAATGCTTCTATTGACTTCATTGCACTGCAGACTCATATCGAGTCTGTAATGTACCAAGCCTCCCAGACACTTTTCCCAGGCTCTGTCCTGGGATCTGTTATCTTTAATGTCTTTATCAATTATGTAGATACTTGTGTCAGAAGTGGACTGGCCAAGTTTGCCATCCAACCAGTTGTTTTTCATTTTGTATTTATGCTATTGATTATTCCTTCTTAAGTGTAGAACCTTGCATAGCTCTAGCTCAACTTTCCAGTTTGTTGAGATCCTTCAGAATTACGTGTGCATACTCCAATGTGTTTGCAATCCTTCTCAGTTTCATGTCATCCACAAAGTCGCTGAGACATGCTCAAGAGACTTTCTATGCCAGCAACCAAATCATTAATAAATACACTGAGTAATACTCGGCCCAGGACAGACTTCTGTAGGACTCCACTTGAAACCTTCTGCCATTCTGACATGGATGCATTAATAATTATCCTTTGCTTGTGGCTATTGAGCCAGTTATCTATCCACCTTATAGTAGTTTTATCTAGCCCACATTTCTTCAGTTTGTTTTTGAGAAGGTTGTATGCAACTTTGTCAAAAGCCTTGCTGAAGTGCTGAAGTCCAGATACACTATTCCCTTTATTCCCTTCATCCATCCAAGTTGTTACCTTGTCAAGGAGGAAACCAAGGGGTTTTTTTTTCTATGACTTTTTTCATAAATCCATGCTGGCTGCTTGTGATTAGTCTTTCTTCCTCCAGGTGCTTGCAAATGACCTTCTTTAGGCTATGCTCTAGTAACTTCCTAGGTATTGAGGTGAAGCTAACCCCTCTGTAGTTCCCTGCATCCACCTTTGGACCTGGCTTAGAGATGAGTATTATGTTCACCTTTTCCAATCCTCTGTACCTCGCCCATCTCCCATGTTTTCAGAAGGTGCCCCAAATTGGGGACAGGCACCTGAAGTATGTTCTTTCTCAGGATCAGGCCCCTGAAGCCCCAGGAGTGGCAAAGTCCTGATCCTCTGGGGCAACGGCCCTGGACAATGCCTATTTCTGTCAATCAGTTGTATCAGCTATGCCGGGACACATCATGGGACAGCTTATGTCTCCACAGAAACAATGCTCATTTGTAGCTTCTGAACCCTTCTGTAGTGATCACCACTGACAATACTGCTACTTCAACAAGGTTTGATGCTTACTATTTGAATACAATCTCCTATTTATACCTCATTGTTCAGAGCCTCCAGTTTCTCCCATATGATTTAACTTTTTTATTACTATTCTTTCCTAGTAACTGCTGTGCTGTTGATTGTCCGTTGGGGGGGATCGTCCTGTGTAACTGTTCTTATCAAGAAGGATCTATATGAACTATTTGTTCTGTTGTGCAGACAGCCATTCATCACATTGCTCAGGCACTCAATGAAGCAGAACTCTGTCACACTCTTTGGCTCTGGGTAGCTGCTGACTAACACATAATACCAGAAGAAAAACAAGCAAACAAAATAACCTGCATGGAAAAAGGGAACAAGCCTCACCAGAAATGAACTCTCTAAAAGTGGAGACTAATCCAGGACAGTTTAAGCAGCACTTTCCTCAGTTTCTTTAGACAACTCTGTGGCAAATATTACAAGCCAAAACAATACTTCATATGTGGAAAGACCATCTGGTTCTCCAGTGAATTACATCACTGTGCTAGTGTGTGTAAGTGACAGCAGTGTGTGCTTAGCATGGATGTGGATGGCAGCAGTACGGTTCTCTCGGAGTAATGTCCTAACAGAAGTTGATGGGGCTATCAGCCTGAAAGCAAATGGAAGATTTATTTTATTTTTATTTTTAAGTTGGATATGAGCGAGCAAGACCGTGCGCTGCCAGAAACAGTGATAATAGTAGTAAACAAAAAGCCTCCATCAGAAAAAGATAAATTGGTAGAAGTCAGGGCTTTTAAAGTAGTCAGCAGATCTCCATTAAGAAGATCTTTGAACTAAGTGCGTAGATAATAGGGCTGTGCGAAGCTTTGGGTGCTGATTCGATTGGGAGGAGATTTGGGCCGATTCGGTGGCCGAAACTTTAAATCCGAATTGAATCAGGGACCAATTAGGGAATTGATTCAGAAAAGATTTGAAGAGCTTTGGTGGTCCCTGCCCACTGCAGCAGAGAGCTGGACCCTGACTCTGTGCTGGTAAGTAGGGAGCAGGTGAGGAGGGGGCTGGAGGAGTAGGAGGGGACAATGAGGAGACACCTGCCAGGCCTCATCCCCTGCCTGCTCCTACAGACCCCCTGAGTGCTCCTGCCCACTGTCCCAGCCCCCCATGGCTGTCCCACCTGCCCCAGCTCTCGGTTGTTTTAAAAAAAAGCCCCCACTTACCAGCTGCTGCCAGGTGGGGGGGGGTGATTCCCATTGCCCCCCAAAGCCACACTGTATAGGGGGCTCTGCCATGATCCCCCCAACCACGCCCACTCTCCCAGCTCCCCATGGCTGCCACACCTGCCCTAGCTCCTGGCCCTTTAACACCCCCCCCAAACTCCACCCCCTGCACTCACTGGCTGAAGCAGCAGCCTCTGGGCTTCTCGGGGGCTCATGCAGGGCCCCCATGCAGCATGGGACAGTGGCAGGCAGTGGGGATTGCCCCCCCATGCTGGGCAGCAGCCAGTGAGTGGGGGCTTTTTTGGGTTTTTTAAAGGGCCAGAGCTGCAGTGGGTGGGGCAGCCATGGGGGTGGGGCTGGGACAGCAGGTGGGGGTTGGGGAGCTCATGGAAGAGATCCCCATGTGATGTGGGGTAGTGGAAATCACCCCCCACAAGGCAGGAGCCAGTGAGTCAGGGCTTTTCTTTTCAAAGAGCTGGGAGCTAGGGTGGGGAAGGGCAGCCATTGCCAGGGCTTGGAGAGTGGGTGGGGGATGGGGCCTGTGTGATTCAGAGATCCAGCTGATTTGACAACAGCCGAATCTCTGAATCAGATTCAGCTGAACTGATTCAGGACAGTGATTTGAATCACCAAATTGAATCAGTGTCCCCTGAATTGTCCGAATCCAAATCCAAAGCAAATACTAGCCACTTCACACAGACCTAATAGATAAATAACAAGTGGGGATAAATACTGAGTATCTACAAAGGGCACAACACTAGCTTAATAATGTTGCATGTATTTGATCTTTTCAACAGGGTATGCTCATTGTAAAAGTAGGGGACTAAAATCATTGAGGGTGTTTTTCAGGGAATAAAGCAAGTCCTTAGAATACCAAAAAGAGATAATTGAGAGAGCTGAACTCCCCCACAATTCATATCCCTAGGAAAGTTGTTCAAAAAATAATGGTCTGCAATTTTAATTCAAACCTGGGAGAGACTTGAGCCTTATACAGACATTCCCATGATCTAATCCACTACCATGCAGCTTAGTTTAAGTGGCGCGATTGTAGATAAGGTGCTGGTTATACAAATGTTTGCTGGTGCCAGAAGCCTGAACCAAGTAAGTTGGGATGGGGGTAAGGGTGGGTGGGATTGAGGAGGGGCTAGCAGGTCCATGAAGGAGTTGGTGAGGTCTGGGGGTGGTGGGATCAGAGAAGCTAGCAGATCCTCTGGAGTGGGCTGATGGGTTTAGGGAAGTTTGGCAGGATCCAGGGGGTTTGGTGGGATTGGTGGGGCTAGCAGGTCCATGGGGAGATTGTCCATCTGTGTGGAGGGGGGAGTTCAGAGGACTAAAGATAGCCCAGTCAGAGTGGGGAGGGGCAGGGGGAGGGTAAGAAAAGCATAGCCCCAGCACTGGGGGAAATGGCTGAACTTTTCCAGCCCTGGGGTTGCACGGTAAATAAGATGTATAGACATTCCTGGGAGCTGAATTAGAATTACATGGCTCACTTTAAGCAATGTGATCATAAATCAGGTCCTGCATATACAGATGTTATACCTATTGCACTTGAAATGCCTGCAAAGTTCTATAGATCCGTAACTAAACAGATGTTTATGGCTCTTGGAGCATTTTAAAAATGGCAGATTGTGCTCTAAGTTAACCCTTGATGAATGAGGTATTAGATTAAAGCACTTTCTGTTACAGCGCTTTATCAAATGTCTATGCCAGATCCCATTGACGGTTAACTTAGAGGACAATCACTGCCCTCCCAGGTGGTGTTGTGTAGAGCTGTGCTGTAACCTTGGGCAGAACTTGTTTGGTCTGCCCAAGTGCTGGGCTGGTCCTGCCCCTTAGCTGTCACTGACCCAAGTCAGTGACAGCCTCTGATCCCCGTCCCACCTCCTCCCTCCAGCTAGCTGTGAGCCACAGCCAGTGGGGGTTGGGGAAGGGTAGTTTCTCTGCCAACAACAGCCCCAGTCCTGTGATGTACTGCTGCCTAGCTGGGGCTGCTGGGATAATATAAAGCCCACAGCTTTCCCCAGGCTAGCCAGGAGGGTTTGCTGGCCAGAGAGGGGTCCACAGGAGAAGAGGTTTATAGATTCATAGATTGTAGGGTTGGAAGGGACCCCGAAAGATGATTGTATCCACCCCCCTGCCCCAGGCAGGAAAAGGACTGAGGTCACATGACCCCAGCCAGGAAATGGACCCAGGTCTAGGGTCTCTTCTTCTCCAGCTGCTGCTGGGCTCCAGGGTCTCTCCTCCCTCTCCCTGCCTCATCCAACCAGGTCCAGGGTCTCTCCTCCCCCAGCTGCTGCTGACAGTTGCCTTCAGGTAGGAGAGGTCGGGCAGCCTCCTGGGAGGCATTCAGGGGTGCCCCCAGCAGGCACTGGGGGCAGGCTGTGAGCACTCCTCCCCACTGAACAGTGAACATCTGTTTGGTTCACTTGCGCTTTTATAGTGCTTTAAGTAAATCACAATACTTAGAGCGCTTCTACCAGGGGCTTTTTGGACATCTATACTTAGCCCAAGTAGTCTCAACCTTACTTTCTGACTTTGTACTAACACAGGTAACTACCTCTCAGAAACAGAGTACAGAGGAAATCTCTGACTCCAGAACAGCCAGTATTCTCTTACTAAAAGCACCTTTGTTGGATGCAGGAGACTGAGCTTTCTCCCACATCCCAAGAGAAATCTGTGCCTAGACTACTGCATTACAATTTTTCTCTGTTTTTGAAAAGGCATACCATACTGGACTCAAGAAAGTTACAGGTGTAAATTTTGTCAGAATCTGCATTTGTGCATATGCAAACACACACACACACCCTTTCAACAACTGGAATTTTCTCATGTTAAAAACTGTTTCATCAAAAATTCCTGACCAGCTCCTAACATAACTGAGTCAGTGGTAGGTATTACATAAAAGATTAAATATATCTTTCTGTTTAATCAAGTGCTAAATTAGACATTGAGAAGAAAATCTAAACATTCAAAATCAAGAACTCTATTTGCATGTGTCTGTGAAAACATTGGAGCATAGCAATCAATGCTGACAAGCATCAATTGATCAAATCTTAAGAAAGCTGTGAACATAGAGATACAAGTAATTGGTTTAAATCATAGGGACAAAATCAGTACAAGAGAAAATCAGAAAGATAAACATTTTTAAATGCTTGGACATTTAACTATTTTGGAGGTATGCTACTTGGCCTTGAGGGGACTCTTTGTGGGCATGAAAAATAAGAACATGCACCTGTAGTGTCTCATAGCATTTGTAAGAAAAAAAATCTCAATATTACAGCAAATGGTAGAGTTAATGTTAAAAATTATGACATAAAATAAAAATTTCACACAAAATAGAGCACTATCTGCATGCTTAAAGCATGATAGGTGTAACATCTGTACCTAGGCTTAGTTTGTAAGATGCCATTCTGCCCTGAATCTGGTTCACTGTTTCTGAAAGATGTCAGAGAGGGCTCTTGTTTTTACTGAAATGCACAAGAAAATTTTTGAAATCTCAAGATGTGTTTCAGGACAGGAGAAAAGCTGGCTATATATAGGAATAGCTCTATGTGGGAGGATTTTTATGTGTGTTTCTTCTATACACTAGCTTGAGAATGAAGACCTTATTAAAAAAAGACAAAAAATCTTTACTTTCCTTACAAAATATTATTTCTGATTTGTTGCATGCTTAAAGTCATGTGTTTTGTGAGATATTTATCCTTATTAATGGTGTTTTAAAATGTAGTTCAATTCAAACCTAATAAAATGTTATATATATTTCTACATCAATATTTAAATAATCATTTTTTCTATCTTAGAGGTGTATAACTCTTACTAAAAATATAAAAAACCCAAGCCCTAGGAGTATCAATAATCAGTGTATGTAGGATTTTGAAAAGTGTGGTGCATCATCCTGTACAATTCAATATATAGTTTTCTCCAGTAAAAAACAAAACTAGAACTTTTACTAGTATGCTAGGAGCCTAAGGCTATATTATTCAGTTTAAGATTGAAGCAAAAACAAATGTAACTTTGTTGGCATGCATATTAATTTTCTGTATCATATATTATATATAAAAATACAAACAACCAGGATCAAAAGCTCAATAGTTGTTGTTTCATTAGACTTGTAGCCATTAGAATTAAATGTAAGTCTCCCTTTCAGTTTCATAAAACAAAATCTGGTCTTCCTGAGCATCTTGAGAGCACCTTAATTAATATTCACCTGAGTTAATGATATATCAAATATGGCACCTTATCATAAAATTCAGAAAATCTGTGGCACAGTTTAACTATAAAGATCAGACTCAATCTTGCCTCTGTGTGATGCTATGCTGTTGATGTCTCTTAATTACTGAATTTCAGACTTGACCATGATTTGTGATTGCAACATACTTCAAACTTTAGAGAACAGGAATGTAAGCATGGACTGTAGCTTAGGCCAGAGATTCTGAGTCCTTGTAATAGTATATGGTTCTAAAACAAGTGATTAGGCTACTGATAGCCAGAAAACTTTTTGCTTTTATATGAATCGATGGAGGATTTAAAGATCTTCACCTAATGATAGCCATACTACTATCCTAGCACTGCAGATTGACTATGCTAAATGTTGATATTTCAGTATGTTTGTTTGTTTGTGTTCATAGCTTCTGACAAAAGAACTGTATCCTCCTTGCCTTGATCAACATTTAGTTGTGTGGACAGAATTTTTCTGGATTGACTTAAATACACTGATCATTATATTAAATATAATGACTTAAAAACACTGTTTATCAATCTACTGGATACAATAAATCATAGACTAAATATAGACATAGGATTTATGGCACATTATAATCTGCCTACCATCTGATAATCTTAGGTAACCTCTCTACAATCTACCAGCTACATTCTGTCACCAGGTCACCATTCTTCCTCCTGCCTTTTACCCACCCCCATACCTGTCTCTCACCCCTTTTGACCCTCATTGACACGCGTTGCATTCTCACTGACCTGCATTCTTGCATACTGGCTTCTATCCCATCCAGAGGAGCACGAAACAACTGCAAACTCTCCCCCCCTGCCTGAAGAAGGGTATTTGTACCTGCAAGCCTGCAAAGAACAATTTTTTCAACTATTTAGTTGGTCTAATAAAAGATATCCCATTTACCCAAACATCCTTGTCTGATCATTATATGCACCCTTATCATGGGTAAATTATTTGTTAAGGTGTTGCCCACGGATAGTCAGACTTGTGCATATGTTTCTTACTGCTTGCCTTCGGAATGAAAAAAATTCTGTACTCTTGATCTTGGTCATCCCATGCACATTATAGGCTTACTGAATCATTAATTATATATGAATCGTTCTTCTACAAGACATGATTCTGGTCCAGATCATCCCCATCTCAAAATGAAACCCGTGGCATGAGAGGGAACTCTGTGTGGATCCTGTTGCTGACATCTTCCACATCAGCACAACCCTGTGCCTTCAGGTTCCTATCAAACTGCCCTCTGCACAAATCTCTAGACCATGAAGACATGCCTTTTTAAGATCTAGAGGAAGGATGGAGGTTCTTTCTATATAGTCAGGGGCAATCTGAAGATGACAGTTCTTGAGGGAATTGCTGGTTGCCTGCCAAGTGGTAACACCTTCCGTCCACATGCTGAGAGCCATGCATACAAGTCACACTCTGAGGGTCAAAGTCCCAGTGGAAACCAATGAATAAAACTCTAGGGGTAAAGTTTCTAAGCTTTTTAGCACTCTGGACACTTCAAGTCAAAGGCTGGAAAACTGCTATTATAAGGGAGTCGCTGTTCTATTATTTTGACTAACACAGCACAGATTAGGCACAAAAATAGAAACTGTGAAGTACCTGCCAATATTTCTTGTTGAAACGGCTCCCTTTAAAGAAAATATTTGGTTGGATATAAAAACATAACCTGATTAGGTAGCAATTTGGTGAAAAACATCTGGAAAATAAATGAGAATCTTTGAGATTGGTATCATTTCTCAAAAAGTGTGGATGCCATCAATTTTACTGAATGGTGGGAGTCTTAGAACCTCAAAGAGGAAAAAAGATTAATTATGGTGGAAATAAACCAGCTCGGGAAAAATCATAAAAGTGTCGTGAGTTAGGTCTGATCAAAAACACGCTGATGAGAATATTGGCAAAAGAAAAGACAGAGCAAGATTTATTGTGTCTATCAAGCAATTGAGTTGTATTCTGAAACATTTAGGTTTCTATGGGCTGAGATTTACTGGAATAAAACATTTACTTAGAAACAGAGAGAACACATAGCCATTATGCTGATTAACACATACATGTTGAGAAGAGGAAAATCAAATGTTTTTTCCTGCTATATGATTGATTTCTATTTCCATTGATCATTGACCAGGCTGAATATATCAAAGAAACAATAGTCATGCAGCAACAATCATGACATCACCCAGTATCCTTTCCAAAGAGTAACTAAGTATTGGAAAAGTTTACCTAATACAAACTTTGAAAAATAAGTATGTTTTATCTCTGTCTCCCCAGGTAGAATTAATAAGTGTAGAAAAAGCAATTTTAAGAAATCTATTTCATTGAAAAATACTTGGATTATGTTAGCTAAAACTTCCAAGAAATATACACTGTCATATTCACAACTGTAGTGTGTTTAATTCACTAATTGTGAATATTGTTTAAGATCAGTGTTGTTAAATATGTTGCTACAGATCATTTTAATGAATTACACAAGCTTATGTATGAGTATGAAAATTTCTTTTACTGTTGCAAGAATAATGGCATATGTTTTAAAGATGTGAAAAAAATGAATATCCTATCTGATCCAATATTTTCTCCCTGAAGGAATCATGGCAAAGGAAAGACAGAAATTTAGATCAGAGAATATATTAAATTACTGAGGCTTATTTAGAAGTTCCTTAATGCTTAAATTGGCATTAACACAAAGAACTGACCTTTATGATTGTTAAACATGCATGCAAATGACCTTACAGGGCACATCCCCATGAATGTGCACATGTAGTTTTCCGCACCTGAAAGCCATTTAAGGTGCCACAAACAGCACACTGTGCACATGAATCCATGTGCCACACTGCTAATTTGTAGCATGGTGGGGGTTTTTTGACATGGGCACAGCTCCCTTAAGGGAGTCTGGCATGCCATTACTCAGGCCAAAAACAATAAGGTGCTGGGACTACATGGCATTCCCACAAAGATCTTAAAAGCTGGCGCAAAAATTAGTGCAAAAATTTCACCAAGTCCTTATCAAAATATGGGTTAATGAGGAAGCTCCACCTGACTTAAAGAATGCCAACACTGTGACCATCTTCAAGAAAGGGAACAAGTCAGTGTGTTGGAATTACTGAGGCATTGCCCTTCTCTCCTTTGCTGGGAAGATTCTTACTCATCCTTCTGAATTCCACCTCCCTCTTGCTGAAGAAGTCCTTCCAGAATTCCAGTGTGGCTTTAGACCATCATGGGGTACCACCAACATGATTTTTGTTGCATGACACATCCAGGAGAAATGTAGAGAGCATTACCAGGCATTGACCTAACCAAGGCCTTTGACACTATCCATAGTGAAACCTTATGGAAGGTGCTGGTGAGGTTTGGTTGTTCCCTGAAGTTGATCAGCATCCTCAGGTTATTTCATGATGGGATGACTGTCATAGTCTGTTGCAACCATACTAGTATCAAGCAGACCTGTCATTGCTCCAATGCTTTTCTCCATCTATCTTGCTGTGATTTTGATTCTCATCCATGACTTCCTTCCTCCCAAAATTGGGGTTAAGTCAGCTTTTTAACCTGTAGCACCTTCACTGTAAAATGAAAGTTACCAAGACTGGCATCACCTACCTTCATTACGCTGGTGCCTGTGTTCTCTTTGCACACACTGAGACTGATCTGCATTCCACCCTTAACCTTTTTTCAGGTACCTATCTTAGCTTGGCACTCTCCCTTAATGTTAGGAAGAACAAGGTGCTCCATCAGCCTGCCCCAGCACAAGCTGTCTCCATATTCCCACAAATTACCATTGGTGGTGAACCCCTGGAAAACCCTGAACATTTCCCATACCTTGGCAGCCACCTCTCCCAGTCAGTCAGTCAGTCTTGATATAGAAATTGAATACAGGATTCACTGAGGCAGCATATTCTTTGGAAAGTTGCTTTGCCATGTCTTTACTGACCAAAATCTGAAGATGAAAACTAAGATCCTGGACTACAATGCAGCAGTTATCCGTACGCTCCTTTATGGGTGTGACATATCGTAGGTGACATATCAAAGTCATCTTAAGTACCTGGAATGATTCCATCAGTGTTGCCTCAGGAAGGTTCTTCATGTTAGGTGGGAAGACCAGTGCACCAACGCCATCACCCTCATTGCAGCTAACTTAACTAGCATTGAGGCAAATATCATGAAACGTCAACTCATGTGTGGATGGCTGGCGCTACTTCCCTGAAGCAAGTCATCTTTCTCAATTCAGTCACAGTAAGAGGACCCTTGGAGGACAGAGGAAGTGTTACAAGGATATCCTAAAAGCATATCTTAAGAAGGGTGGCATGAAGCTAAGAAACCAGGAAGAGTTGGCTGGTAGCAGATCTCAATGGTGTTGCACCATACATCAAGTACAGCCCACTTGGAAGAGAAGTGCCTTACTGTACCCCCTTACACTAATCGTGCTCAGGAACCTGAGATATGGCAGAGGAGGAAGGAAAGCGCACAACATCCTGGCCAACAGCTGTACCCCCCTCCTTCCCTCCAAGGCACCATCTGTCATATCTACAGAAAAACTTGAACAGCATGGATTGGACTTTTTGGCCATCTTAAAACTCACCAGTAATCCTCCCCACCCAGCAGACATCATCCCCATATTGAGAGATAGCCAAAGAGATAAAGAATTAAAAGATTTGTGGAAGGAGAGGAGGGAATCCAAATGTGTTAATCAGGAAAAGGAGAAGAATATTAGGAAGAAAATACTATTTTCAAAAATTTGAATGCATTACAGAATACTGCCAGTAAGAAACAACAAACCAAAAAAAAAGGGAAATTGAAAATTTTGTTTAAAAATCATTGAAAGGCTTTGTCTCAAGTTAAAGTTAATGAACATAAAACCTAATCTGTAGATCAGGGCAAAACCATGGATGGTTTTTGGATTTGAGATTTTCAGCATTTTTTGTAACATGAAAATTTTTTTGTTGTTTTCCTAAGATTTTACTTTGAGGTTCTTTTTTTACTCTTTGAGGTTGTAGGATTCCTGCCATGCAGTAATCACCATTCTTGGGATTTTCAAGATATTCAATTATAAAGACATAATCTCTCATTCCTTCTCATTTTTATTCCTCCCTTCAGGTAATTCTTGCTTGGCTTTACATTAAAGGAATAACATAAATAACATAATCAAGAATATTAGCAGTAGTAAAACACATGTACAAGTACCATACTTATAGCTTCAGTAGTTCTAATACAAGGACATGCAGAAAACTCACCAATACTGCAATAGCATTACACATATAAAACATTCAAAAGATACATAATAAATATATGTATACTAGTCATACTGTTTCATAATCAGAAGAATAGCTGGAAAAAACTCTAACTGGTAGTTAAGTTTCAGGCTTGGTAAATTTCCAAACATTTTGTTAAATTAACCCAAAATGGTTTTTTTTTTTCCAATGTCAAATCCAGCGGAAACCTGGACCTATGGACCTTCCTCCCCATACTATCATCATACCTATCCATGCTAGTCCTACAACAGCATGTTTTCTACGCCTGTGACAACATTTCTCCACTCTATCTCTCTTTGAATGTTCTGCTGCCATGGCTAGACTCTTATTTTTGCCAGAGGTAGCAAATGTAAAGTGAGCCTGACTGAAGACACGTTCTTATCTGCACTAAACCTATCTGATTTGTATTAAAATTGGTGCAAATCTGGAGCCTGAAATCTATATCTATTCCTAGCTGTTTTAGTTGTGCTTTCCTAAACAAACTTCCCTGGGGTTATTTTGTGAGAAGATGCCATTGAGCAGGAATAAAAATGGGTATACGGGACCTGGGGTAGAGGAAAGTGTCAGATTATGGGTTCTGAGTTTCCTCCATAACCTTTTACCTATATTTATAAAGACCTTAATTTATTACAATTAACAACAAAAAATAAGATTTTCCCTTGTTTATGCTTTTTCATTACAGTTTGCACCTTAGATTGCTTAACTTCATTTTCAGGTAATAGTGGAAATCTGATGTTTTGGGGTTTGTAATTCTTCAAGAAAATGTTTACATTTAAAAAAGGCTATTGAAATTTCAAAGTAAAAATGTGATTATAAAAATAATATTTTTAAAGTAAAATGAAAAATAAAATTATTTGACATCTATTTGAATGCCACAATACTTATGTACATATTATAACGTATAATAAAATTATAATAAATATTTAAAACTTTTAATGTACGGACTCGAATAGATTTTAAGACAGTTCAAAACTGTATATTTCTAAGGGAAAAAACAGTAACATGGATAGAGAAGGAAAGGAATGATACTTAAAGGGGTTAATATAAGGCAATGGTTGTGGTGCAACGATGCCAGAGAACATAATAAAAAGTCTTTGTGTAATCTAAATTTAGTATTATCAGAATCTGGGGGAAATTGACTGAGATGCTATTAGAAAAAGAACAAAGTCTAGTGCTGGAGAATATGGACGAAGGCAAGCTAAAAGTATCTCTATTTACAGATGATTCGAATCTGAATAGTAGTTCAGAAAATTGCTCTCTAAAAATGGAAACCATTACCGTATTACAATTCACTTGGAAGTGAAAGAACAGAAAGCAAGAGCCCCAGTATTGAGAATGGAATTCATGTGTATGGGGCTAGGATGAATTTCTTTTAAAAAAAGGAGGTTGAGATAAACATGCCAGGAAGATATAAAGTAGGGAAGGAAAGGCACATAGTATAATGATATATGTTTAAATAATAGAACACCTGTGATTCTGGTATTAAGAGTTAATCCTTTAATGCCAAAGATTCTTCTTCTTTTTTTTAATTCTTATTACAATAAATTATTGAACTTAATGATGTGTGTGACTGCACCCAAGCTTCATACTTCATGAACATTGAGGAGGTTTGGAATTTGAACCTGAATCTGGATCCAAATTTTCCATATGGTTTCCCTCGCTGCAATAGGTCAACCTAAAATCTCAGATTCAAACAGCCTTAAGATTAGCATTGTTCAAAATCCAGTGCTGAATTTCACTCCTCAAGCTCATAGGTAATGTGTAGATCTTATCTGCCACTTTTCCTGCCATGGCTAAATGAGTAATTAGGTCTGGGTACACTGTATATTTTACTGAAAGCTCTTTTTTAATCCAATGCAGCTTTTCAGTGTTTTAGCAATAATTTTCAGCAATAAATCATTTTCATAATAATGAATTATCTTGCATATATTCAGCGTATTGGGATTTTATTTCAACTCGCATTTGTTTAAAATCATTACTACAAAGTAACATAAAAATGATCAAATGCATATATTAAAAATATCCTGACTAATGATTTCTACTAATTATCAAATTTGGTCACAGTGCTCTAAAACATGTATGACTATGTGTTTTAAGATAACTGATGGCTATTCAGTTTAGTCTTTACTCAAAAAGAAATGCCAGGCTTCAATAATGTATACCTCAATTCTCCCTTTGAGGCACCAGCTAGGGGGTCAGCTTTTCACTGCACACTCAAACTCCCTTTCAGAGAATCCAGTATCAGAAACCCTGGATGAAGTTCAATCCTCATGTAGGTAAGCACAGCTCTTTCAGAGTCAGTTGGCTTGCACTTGGATACAGTTAGGCTACATATGATTTCCTAAATCATATTTATTAATGAGTCACAATTATGGAGAATGGGAAGACTCCCTAATTAAGAGCAAAACCCAAGCTATTCCTATAAAAATTATGAGAAACCATTACGTGAAAGTAGTTTTAGAGGGGCAGAAAAAGGCCTCATTTTGACATTTTTAGTCCTGTTTTTCTTGTCATAGATTCTCCTCTATGTGCAGATTAGTAGAAGCTGTAGTCAAAACAATATATATTTCCCATTCCCCTGCAGGTTTCACAAAGTTTGTAAAACTTCAGTTTTATTTTTTTTTCTGTTAAATGTTTCCTATTTATTGTTCACATGAGAAAAAATCATTAGAGAATTGGGACGTGTATTTTATTATCTGATTGTTGTCTGTGTCAATGTATAAAAACTGAAAACATCTTGAATTATATAAGCTAAGGTAATCATGCAGGACTCATGATAATAAAATCCTGTTTTGACTAGTAATGTTGTGGTATGAACTTCATCAGGATATTATCATATAATCAAGCTGTCTTTTCTGGAAAAGTATACTTTTTCGCTTAAGTGGCACTTTGAAATTACTTTTTTTCCTCCACACACCCCTTTTCTTTCCTCTCCACCCCCGCAGTGAAGGATCTCATTTGTTACAAGCCAGTTAGAAATGAGAAAATATTTGACTACTACTGATGATGGGCCTATAAACAATGGCCGAGTTTTCTAGTTACTATAGATTAAATACCCTTTTGCTCAGAATAAACTCATAGCAACACACTGAATTCCATTTAAATTTGCAAGAAATATACATCAAATTAAAGACTATTAGTGCAGTTGCTAAGGCTTCTCTCACTGCAGTAGTTTTCCACTGACTTCCTTCAGTGGACATTTTCTAATTGTGTATGCAGACTCTGAAAGTTAAGACTACTTAAGACAGTCAGGAACCAAGAAGTAGCTTGGGGAGGAGGGGCATCTTTTTGACTCTCACTTACATAGTTCACTTTTCCTAAAAGACCTTGGTCACCAGGTGGCACTGTAATATATAGTTTTGCAAATTATTTTTCATCTGTAAGCAAGTTTTCAGCTTTTGAAGGCTTGAAGTACTAAATTGTTAATTCTGGTCTGCAGTATTCATTTAAAAGAAACTATGGCAGAGACTGACTTCACTTTGTTGGCTTTTTTATAAGTATACAATAAGTGACAATCTTATTTTTACTGGTTGATTTTTCTAAATCTTATTTATTCTTTTTCTGCTTTTTTATATTTGAAGGCAGTTCTTTGGATAGAGTAACTTCTTGACAACCTTGAAAGTTTCTGAAAGAGGACATCACATACATGCTGTCAGTTGCCTTTACTACAGGATTGGAATTTGTAACTCAAGTCACAAATTGTCACTCAAGTCACCTGGATTTTAGTCTACTTGTTTCTTCTTCTCTTGGAAGATGCCTTTCAAGATCTCAATTCTGATTTTGCTTGGCTTTTTTGCTTGAATAATTAATATTCAAAGAAGGAACAATAGTAGAATATTTTCTAAACAAGGTTTAGAAAACCAACCAGTAAAAATAAAATGGTCTACTTTTGCATTAAAAACAGTCAGTCTAATTTGAAATTGGATAGGTATTCCTTTTTAAATTGTATTTTGGTGGACATTAGGGTCAATTTGTATTTTTTGGTCATATTATTTACAGTGAATTTGTTATCTCTTTCGGTGTTGGGAGTTTTAATGTTGTTATGAATATATTTTTATGTTTATTATTTATTTTTATACATTGCTTAAGTGCCTAGGAGTTAGATCTTAAAGCACTTTTATGAATTAAAAAAAATATTAATTTGCCAAGGGTCATACTGGTATCAAATTTACACTCAAGTCACCATAACTCACCATATTCACTGTGCAGTGTGGGTGTGCATATGTAGATGCACTGTGTACTGCGCAGTCATTTTGGTTATTGCACAGTAAATGTTCAATATGTAGGCATACCCACAGTGTCTTAAAAAATATATTTCATTCAGAAGACCAGTAACTATTTTATCTAAAATAAATAATTCCATATTATTTTTTTACTTTTGGGTCCTAATGTATTCTTTTTATATGCCATTAGTTGGGGTAGGCAATTCAAATGTCCTTTGAGGTAAGAAGGGCTTATTTAATGTTTTCAGATGACATTAAGCCAGATATATCTGCAAAAAAAACCCACTATAGTGCCCAGAAAGCAAGAAGACGATTATATTCCTAACTCTGTGTGTGTGTGTGTGCGCGTGTGTGTGTGTGAGAGAGAGAGAGAATTGTAAAGGGGAAAAAGCAAAAATCTCTCTCTCTCTCTTTCTCTTTCTCTCTCTCTCTCTCTGCATGCACACCTCTGAAACCATCCACTAATGGTGGTAATAACTGGCCACTGTACAGCAAAGAATGACTCATAGGGCCAGAGAGAAAAAGCAAAGAAGAATTCAATTCTGTTTTCTATCATTTAGGGCAATTGCTTGGAAAATGGGTAGTTTTGGGCTCTGATCTTCGTTCTCTTTCTCACTCAATAATTGCAGGTGAGAAGCAGGGACAAGAACCTTGACTTTTCTTGTTGTTTGGCTGGGTCAATATTCATTAATCATAAAAGTTTTGGGCCAAATGGTTTTGGATCCCATGAAATTTTTTATGACAATTCTTTCATTTTAAAATTTCGTACCAACTCTATGAGGGTATTATGGTTAGGGTTAGGATGTGCGGTACTACAGTCTTGGGAGCCATATCAGGGCCAAGTACGGATAAAAAAAAATAGACACAATAACAAAACAAGCCAAAATAGTTCAAATCCAAAATATTTATTTATTTATTTATTTATGTGTTTATTTATTTTTACAAGTCTCACCCAGCAATTTGTCCAGGCTCCTTTTGAAAACTGTGTCCAGTGTGTTACATTTCTTAAAGGATTAGTAACTAACAATAACTAGTGAAGCCATATTGACCTTCTATTACATTACACTTTTTTCTTCAAAAGGAAGAGCTCTTGGAGTCACTGTAATGTACCATTGTGCTGATATTTTATTTTTAAATGAACAGCAGGAGTTGATAGGGCAATTTAGTTTCCATTCTTATACAGCCCTAAATTTTCCTTTTGAGATTGGCTGTCAGTTCATGGCTACAGGTATTTTTGTTGTTGTTGTTAACCTGTCAAAACTTGTCTGCTTAGAACTAGAAGTGAGCCCAACAAGTTTGTTTCATATTTGCCACTTGATGTCCCTGAATAGTAAAAACCTTTGGTCATCATCAGATGTAGGTGTTTTAGATTAGCAAACTAGAGGTGAAAATCTTAATGTTTTTCCCCTGTGCCTTGTGACATACACAGCACTGAAGTTTTTTTATCTTCACTTGTCAAATGGATTCTAGAATATTTCTATTGATTGTAATTTTGCTGCTGACTTTTCAATATATTTTCATAGGACAGCAGGAAGTTCAAAAAATAAAGGAAATCCTTCCTTAATGAAGGTGTATATTTTTTGTTTCTGCAGTGAACAATCTTCTTCTGTCATCTTTGTTAGATTATGGTTAATTTTGTATATGAAGTTGGAATATTTATCTTTTAGTATTCAATCCTTCTTTTTCAGGAATCTGGGATATTAGTGTGTGTGTGTGTGTGTGTGTGTGTGTGTGTGTGTGTGTGTTTTCATTTCAATAAAGCCCAGATTATATATAGCTCAAAACATCAAATGCATGAAGTAACATAAAACAGCTCTGCCTAATTCAGAAGACAATTGTAACTAGTAAGTTATAGACATTAGCTCTGGTATTCAGAAATGAATTATTTATTATAGAAAATGTTCACTCATACCAGGCCAAGGGATCCAGGATGGACTCAGTGCTGCATTTACACTCCACCCCCCGCCACCTTCCTTTGATTCCTGCTCCTCCACCCAAAAGTTACAACTGATGGCAGTGGCATCAGCATTTCTATTCAGATAGCAGTGAGAGATTCACTTAATTTTATATGGCCGCTTCACTTGATAAGTTTTAATAGTCTTAATGTTCCATTAATTAACCTATTCTTTCTTTTGAGAACCTGCTGTCTGCTATCTGTTCCTGGTAATGTAGCTCCTACTTTACAACCTTGCAGACTGGTTTTAACTCTAACTAAAAACACCAACTCAGGTGTGGGAATAACTTTCAGTGAAATGCTGAATATACTGTCAAGATGCTCAGGAAAGCTTGATTTTGCTTTATTATTCTGGAAGAGATGGACACTAATTTCTAATGACTACAGGATCAAGGAAACAATATCTTGTGAGTATTTTTTGGCTAGTTTGTTACATTTTTAATATGTAATATAGCAAATATTATATATTACATATAACAAATTAATCCACAGTCCAATAAAAGCATATGTAGCTTGCTCAATCCTAAACTGAATAATATTGCCCTAGGCTGCTAGCATATTAGTAAAGAGTCTAGGTTTTTTTACTATGAGAAAAAATGTGTTGTATTATGTGGTGATGCACGACACCATTTTCAAAATCTACACCTTTTTCAAAATCCTATATCTGACCATGTATCAGGCTATGCCTTCAGGATGTCATGTCCCCAGTCCTGAACACAGGGCATCTACTTTTGTTGTAAAATCAGAATATATGAATACTTTAAGTTGACACTAAAAGGTTGCATCTATACAAGACACTACGGTGCAGTACCGATGAGCTACTATGCTGTAGTTTGTTGCTATTGCACAGTGGTGTTGCTGGGCACTAACTGTAATGCAGCACTACTGCACAGTAATGTTAGGAAAAAAAAACTCTGCAGTGATGGTACATCCTAGTAACTGTGCAGTCATTTAGTATTTGCATAAATAAGTACTAAATTACTACCCTGTAACAACTGTGCAGGCCACTGTACATGTAGACATAGCCAAAGAGTAGATACTATTTGAAGTAAAAGCAGAAAAGTACACAGTACTTAAGGTCTTTCTAATTATGAACAGAAATGAAAATGAAGTCTCAAATGAGAAAAAAAAATGAAGAGGTGGGAAGGGATCAGGTTTTCAAGGAAAATAGGACAGCTTGAGACAAAGCAAGAAAATACATTTTGGAAGGATGCCAACCCTGTTTTCCAAAAGAATGTATTTAAAAAATGTAGAGGAACCTCAGTAATTTCTGTGCTAGAAGACCATGAACACCCATGCTATTAATTATAGCAAATATGCATGGATGAAGTGACATAGTATTTTTGTTTTGTTTTGTAGGAAGGTCACCTGCAAAGAGGTACTTTCAACTGATTATTTACAGTAATGGTTTTTCAACTGGCAACGTTACAAAGGACAATCAGTGTGGAGAAATAGGGTACAACAATAATGTTATTATAATGTAAAGCAAGAAGCATCATGCTCCCATACCCCAGTACACCCTTGACCTACAAAGTCAAATATTTCCTGTTGAACTCTCAAAAGACACAGACAGGTGGATGCAGCCACAAATAACAATATTATAACTTACTGGCACTCTTACAGCATACTCATGTATTTTTTCCACTCTGAATAAGATATTTCCAAGACAAGGTGCCCCATAGATGAAAGGATTACATTAAAAGGACAAGTGTTAAATATAATTCATGGATTTAAAAAGCTTGGTTTGGTAGTCATGAGCTATGGAAGGGTTAGAGAACAGCTGAGAAGAAGGTTGCAGCTTTCAGATTTTTTTTTGGTATGAGACTGTGATGTACCTATGAAGCAAAGGTCACAATACATAGCACTTATTATGCTCCTCATGCTCATTATGTTGTATGGTTCAGAGTCTTGGATTCTAATGATGTAGGAATTGAAGCTAGTTACAAACTACAGAAATGGATTTTCTAAAGATAGTTCTTCAGAAGTTAAGAGACTGAGGGGAATTTAAGAGATGAAGAAGACCAGTGTCTCGAGAGACATACTAAATCAGGAGAGTTAGAAAACACAAGAAGAAAGGCTGAGGTTGATGTGGTTTGAACACAGGAAAAATAAGTGAGGGTAAGTTACTGCATGGAAATTCTGAAGACAGTGCATGAAGACTCGAGGCCAAGGAGAGTAGACCAGCAGAGACTCCCTGTGCATGAAGAAGAGTGACTGTGCCTAAAAGCTTGCCAAGAACTTTTTTCCAGCTATTCAGTTGGTCTAGTAAAAGATATTACATCTACTCAAAGAACCTTGTCTGCCAAGAGGCCAAGGAGAAATTTCATGAAGAAGATGATGTAACTCCTGGGAGGAAATCAAGATTGTAAGGCCAGAAGGGACCTTAGATGACCGTTGGGTCCAGCCCCCTGCACCAGGCAGGAAAGATAACTGAGGGTCAGGTGACCCCAGCAAGGTGTCTGTCTAGTCTCCTCTTGAAGATTTCCAGGGTAGGTGATTGCACCACCTCTGGAGGGAGGTTATTCCACAGTCTGGACACTCTGACTATGAAGTTTTTCCTAATGTTGAGCATGAATCTGTCTTCCAGGAGTTTGTGGCCATTACTCCTAGTTTTCCCCTTGGTGCCCTAGTGAACAGTTGCTAACCGAACCCTTGATGTACTCCCCTAGTGTACCCGTAAGAGAAAGATGGACTTAGCCTGTTGCCAGACCCAATGAGATATTAGAACTGGCTCCTGATAATGAAGTACAGGGTTACTAAACTGACATGTCTGAGGAATGCGACCTAACGTATACAAAATGGATGCCTCCTGATCTCAATGAATTAGATCCATTATTGGAAAACAATTGCTGAATTATTTACATTTGTAGGGAATTCAACAAGCTGTTTTGCTCATTAATAGATAATAAGATACATATGAGAATGTTCTTTTGCAAGCTTGTTTCCTTATTGTAATACCCTGTGCTCAGGAAATAATATTCAAGCTTCTCAGATACTTTAATTGATTCAAAATATGGCAACCCACCCGCTCAGATTGTGGGCAGAATTATACATTGCTCAATGTTAGTGTCTACATTAATTTTGTTGCAATGTACCAGAGAGTTCACCTTGTTGCTGTTAGTTTTCAGAAGTCCTGAGTTGCTGTCTGAGCTACTCAGGAATACTTACCTTCCCTACCTATACCCAGCATGTTCCATATCAGCTCCATTTCTCAGGGAAAATGCCACACTGACAAAATAAGCTGTGAGAGAGCTAAGCACCTTTCTTTTTGCAGCTGGAATATGGCAATGGGATTCCTTTTCTCAAAGGATCAAAATATCACTGCCACCAGGACTAACCACAACATCCATCTCTGTGTCTTAGTTTTTCATAAAAATGAGGTTTATAATAATTTTTCTTAAAAAACCCCTCACACTTTGGTTCAAGCTTTCCTAACCTTTCCTTTCCATTTTCCACATTCCATTCCAATCATTAAAAAAGCAATACATCCTATTCCAAATTCTTCTCTCAGGAGCAGTGTAACTGAGAGGAGAATTTGTCAGTTTGTGTTTGGAGTGATATAGCTGGAAGCCATTTCAAGCATTCACAGAAAAATCTGGCCTGGCATCTTTCTGTTGTTATTGCTGGTAAAAAGTTAATAAGCCTGCACTAAGCACTTTATCCTGTAGTAGTGGGTGGTGGAATGAATGTATGGATAGGCAGAACTAATTCCAGGCAGGTTCTAGAGGGCACGTAAAAAAAAAATCTCTTAATGTTTTTGCATTAGCTCTCGCCAAAACAGTGCTCAAGGCTTTAACTAAAACATGCCTTTCTCTCTTGTCTGCTTAGAATATAAATGTAAAAATGCCAGTAACTTTATTTCTAATGGAAAATTAATTTGTTGGTCCATATAACCTGTTAAATAATTTAGAGCTAGATTGTCATTTTACAATCAGCAGGTAAAACCATGCTGTCCTGGACCCGGGAATAAACTGTAGCACTGAGGAACCACAAGTTATTCTCTGGTTTTCCTCTTGCTCCTGCAATGATCTGTATTCTGCTCCATGCCTACCATTCTGGCTCTTTATGCAAATTTCCTCTCCGTGCCTCCTCCTCAGTCCCTGCATGGTTGGGAGAAGAGTCTTGCTGTTCCAGAAACTACTCTATTTCTGTGACCTGTATTAATGGTGGACTAAATAGATGCACAGAGAGTGTAAAAGTACACAGACATTGTAACATAAACCTTTTGCATCGTATTTAGAATCCTAGGAGCCCATGTAGAGAGAACATTTATATCATGTCACAAAGGTATTTAGTTTCCCTAATGCAAGAATTCACTGGGTACCATTCACAAAGTATTAGTGATTCAAACCAGGTCAAACACTTGAACTATATGTTTTTCATAAAATAGGGATATTTCTAAAATATTTGCATCCTCTATGTAACTGTTCTTTCACTGCTGCTAAAATACACACTGTTTTGCTTTAACACCTGACACTGCCTTTCATGCTCTGATTATGTTCCCAGTAGGGATGAAAAAAGCTAGCCATTTGTCCAAGAATTTTGCTTACGTCTCATTTCCATCTTCAAATTTAATTAGGCCCAAAGAGCCCAAGACATTGAAAAGAAAACATCAACTGTTTTCAAAAGGAGTGGAATACATGTCCCCTTACCTTGCCCTACATCCAGGTCTTCCTGCCAAACCATCTCAGCTGATGCAGGTTCCCTGTTTCTTAGCTAAAACCATTTACTGCTACATGTGAACTCATGGTTCAGTCAGCACTCATTCATCTTGGATTTACTGGAAACTTGTGCTCAGAGTCCTGTTCTGGTGGCCATTTTATCTGGTGTCTCTCTGTGCTTCCTGCATTAAGCATTAATGCAGTGCACTCAGCTGTCATTCCTGAGTTTGGGGTTGGCTTGCAACACAATTCTGTTTCTTACTTTTTCCAGCCATCCACATTTTCCTCCAACTGTGAGACAGGGGTCCCAGTTTTTAGTTCTGGCTGAGCTCAGCTGAGATGGAGTGGAAAGGTGGCTTTGTAGCAAATTTTGTCTCCTTGTATTTTTAAGCTGTCTGGGGACCTTTCTGGCCTCTGTCTTAAATTAGATTCCAAGGCCTGCTCTGATTTACATTCAGCTGCCTGTTTCCCTCAGGGGTTGTCAGAATGTCCAAGAGCTCTGGTAGGATCCAGCCATACCACTGAACTCCTGCCATTTCCCTGGCGTGCCACAATGTGTTGGAAACTTTGTTTTTGGAAGCAAGAGTGGGATTTAACACTATTCTGGTAAATGTATGCACCTGGGAAATCCCATTGGGCTGAGAGTGGTCCTTGGTTTCAGCTCTGCTACCTTTTTAGACCTTTTATGGTGCACTGTAGGCCAGCAGAGACTTGTGTTCATGATCTGTCTTCTTTCTTTTTGCTGGAGAGCAACTTGGAAAGCCTTACAGTCAGACTGGAATCTTGGCCCGGCTTGCAAATGAAAACACGGGAGCCAGTGGATCTTTTCTCTAAAAACATTTGTTAAATGTAGATGTTTGAGGTAAGTAGATTTTGCTGAAACAAACATCCTCCGTCATACAACAACCCAAGGTCCAGCCTACTTTTCAATGTTCTTATGTGAAATCTACTTTAAGGATTCCCCTGACATAGACCAAATGGTATTGTCTTATGAGCCCTCCTTCCAGAGATGGGGGCAGCTATGGCTGGGCAAAATAGCATATGGCTGCAATGCCCTGTCCATGTGGGAGCTCTGTCTGTTCCTGTAGGCCATAGAAAGCAGGAGCAATGTTTTAATCCACAAACCTGAGATCAGGATGCTGCAAAGCCAGCTTAAAATAACCATATCTTCAGCTGGGCCCGAAGTTGCTCTGATACAGCAGGTGATTGGACCCCTTTTACTAAGAATCCTTTCCAGCGTCTGTTGGCCAAGTTTATTACTTGTCCTAATTACAAGAATTTTCCAGTCATTTATACTTGTTTGGAGGGTGTGAATTACCAATGTAAGATACCTTTAAATAAGTCCAAATAAAATAATAATACTGTAATGAACTGTGCAAATGAAATGCAATGCACTGTAGTTGTGTGACAGCAGGGGGAGCAGCTCTGCTGACTGTGAACTGCCAAACTGTGCTAACTGCATGTAACAACAATTCCCAGAGACCCTATGGGCTGGGAGACAAAAGACACAGGAAGCAGAAAGGAAGAACAGAGTGTGGGAACCAGCAGCAGAGCACAGATGCAGTGGCAGAGGGAAAGTGCATAGCCAGGGACTCCAGAGGAGTGATGGAGCCAGGACAATCGGGCTGTATCAGCTGGACACAGATGTGCAGACAGCAGTTGAGCACTCTCAAGACTAGAGGCTGGTTTGGGACACCTCTGGAGGTGTGGGAGGGTACAAAGTTTGTCGAGGGTCTGTACTTCAGTACTGGTGTGTGTTATTAGTTACCTGTTTTTGAGTGAATATACCACAGTGTTATTGCTTGTTATCTATTTTTCAGCTTGTAAATAGATGTACTTAACCATAGAATCATAGAAAATCAAGGTTGGAAAAGACCTCCGGAAGTCATCTAGTTCAACCCCCTGCTCAAAGCAAGCACCACCCCCAACTAGATCATTCAAGCCAAGGCTTTGTTGAGCTGGGTCTTAAAATACTCCAAGGATGGAGACTCCACAACCTTTTTGGGTAACCTGTTCCAGTGCTTTACTGGCTTCCTAGTGTGAGAGTTTTTTCCTAATATCCAGCCTAAACTTCCCTTGCAGTAACTTGAGACTGTGGCTTCTTGTTCTGTCATCTGCCACCACTGAGAACAGCCCAGCCCCATCCTCTTTGGAACCACCCTTCAGGTAGTTGAAGGCTGCTATTAAATCCCCCCTTTAGTCTCTTCTCCAGACTAAATAAGCCCAGTTCCCTCTACTTCTCCTCAGAAATCATGTTCCCCAGCCCTCTACCAATTTCTGTTGCCTACTACTGGACTCTTTCCAATCTGTTTACATCCTTTCTGGAGTTGGGGCCCCAAAACTGGACACGGTACTCCAGATGTAGCCACACCAGTGCTGAATAGAGGGGAAGAATCATTTCCCTCAATATCCTAGCAGTGCTCCTACCACTGCGGTCCAGTATGCCATTAGCTTTCTTTTCAACAACGGCACACTGTTGGCTCATATTCAGCTTATTGTCCATTGTAAGCCCAGGTCCTTTTCTTCAGAGCTGCTGACCAGCCAATCAGACCCCATCCTGTGCTGGTGCATGGGATTATTCTATCCTAAGTGTAGGACTTTGTACTTCTCTTTATTGAACCTCATGAGAGAACTTTTGGACCAATCCCCCAGTTTGTCAAGGGCTCTCTGAATCCTAGCTCTACCCTTCAGCACATGTATTACTTCCCCCTGTTTGGTGTCATCTGTGAACTTGCTACGGGTGCACTCCATCCTATCTTCCAGGTCATTGATGAGCAAAACTGGCCCCAGGACCAACCCTGGAGCACTCTACTTGACACTGGCTGCAAACTAGACATCAAGCCATTGACTACTACCCTCTAAGCCTGATGATCCAGAGAGTTTTCTATCCACATTACAGTTCATTCATCCATAATGTTAATGCTTATCTACTTGTATTTGTTTATTTCTCCCTGGCCTGTTGGCTTGTGAGCCTAATCCATAGCATTTTCTATATAAAATTGGGAACTTCCCTTTGGCTTTCTGTGCCAGTTTCTGGGGCTTTAGTACAATATTCTGCTCATTAGTATTTATATTTTTTGTAGAAGTGGGAGGGGGTTGAGATTTCCTGCTCTGATCAGTTCAATGGCAGATACAGCCTTGATGTGGGGACTTTGTATAGGCCATCTGGTAAAATTCTGGCAGGAATTTGACCCCTAAAACTTGTTTTGGAAATAGAAACTATTGATGCTAACACCCACATTTTATAAAAGCTGATGTCCATTATGATCTCCACACTGCACCAGCTCTGTTTGCATCCAGTCATAAAGGACACAACCAGTGAGTCTCCTGGGAGAAACAGCAATCTAATCAAACTTTTCAGGTGCAATACAGTAACAGAAACTTCTTTCCTACTACCAACCTCCTCTCCCTTTCACAGATTCTGACAGTCAATTCCAGCTATGTATTCAGGGAGCACTAAGGCACCACTTCCGGAAGCACTGGTGAACCAGGCTGATATACAGAGAAGATGCACTGTGATGCCAGAGAGAAAGGAGAAACCAGACCCATGCATAGTAACTGCATCAGTATGGAGCTGTAAGAGACAATTGTGTTAGCATGTGCGAAACTGGTGGGGTGGGGAATATTCAAGGGCATTAACAGTCTTTGTGAGTCTATGTTGTGGCTGGGAGGGTTTCATTCTTACTCCTCTCTTGCTTCTGGCAGGTGGTCTCGGCCAGCTGTCTTGAAACTGGTGATGGCTCTTGAGGTCCTTAACTATTAGATAGTATCAGATAACATAAGGCACCTCATCTGTTTCAAGTAGTGGCAGAGTACTCTGTAGGCTCATAGGAGGATCTCATTGCTTGGGTCTCATGTTCCAAGTGCCCCAACAATCAATGCTTACATTGTTGCATCATACTCCTTTTCCCTCAGGTTATCAGCCAGTTGCCTGTACTTGGACAGGTTTTGCTCCCTGGCTTGGGTGAAATCCTGTCACTGGTTCTTGAATGTAGGATTGTCATGTTGATCATCAGGATTTTTTTTCTTGTCATCATTTGTTACCACAGTGTCCAGACACAGCGGGCTACAGCAGATTGGGATGGCCTAGTTCACAGCTAATGTCCTGACCAATGCCAAAATGCAGATATTCACCTGCTGGTTCTGTATGGCACTTTGGCAGAGTTGCCACACCTTTGCATGGAGCTTGCAGCCATATGGGATATGGGTAGGGAGAACAAGGTAGGAAAAACAGTTTAAAAGTTGTCATGCTTATTTTTTAATTATTTTTTTTCTTTCTAAATAGTTTTCAATTTATTTTTCAGTCCGTCTTGCATAGGAACTTATTGAAAGTCAAAATATGCCACACACATATATGGGCTATCAGTCTGTGTATGAACATTGGAAGTGTCTTTTCAGTTGGAGAAAAATGCTGACAATACTAGTTGGGCATTCACAGCCAAGGTACAAAGATAAGTAGGACAAGGGACCTCCGGTCTTTTCCAACAAGCTAAGTCTGTTTTTTCAGAAATCAGAAGACTCTGGAAGGCCTGGATATAGATCAAACCAGCTGGTCTTTTCAGTTCTGTTGCTGTTCAGAGGAACTTTGTTCCAAGTTCACTCATCCCTACTAACAACAAGACAGTACCTCATACTGTTCCAATGCTGGTCCTACTTGGCTGTGTGCAATATCCCTGTGTTCACTTTGTATAGACTTACAAAGCCCACCTGGAGATATAAAAAAAAAAGCAAAGAAAAGCAAAGACAGATACTTTTTGATTAATTGTGGTTACAGGAAAGCTTTGCATTTTCTTTTTTCTACACAATTTGTTGAAGAATAGCATGAAACTGAGAGAGAGGTATTGACTGACTAAACTTTGAGGCTGCATAAACCATAAGCACATGAAAAGTAACCAGCAGTTCCTCCTTAATATAAATGTTGCCTCTATATAATGATGATTTCCAGGGGCAATCCAGCAGGTAGCACAAATGTAAAGTTGCTCTAGCAGCTACACTTCCCCAGAGCATCAGAAAGGAATAGCATTTGGAATCAGGTACCCCTTGATAAATCATATATAAACCTCACCAGTGACTTTTACTGCCAGCAGAAAGAGTTTAAGTATCCACTGTTTGAATCTCTCAGACAGTAAAGAGTGCCATATGCATCAGACTGAGGTTTTAAAACTGCTGATGTTCACATTTAACCTACACAGGCTTAATCCAATCTTGAAAAATTAATATAGTGCAAAATTTTGCCTTGTGAGGTAATGTCTTTTCAGAGCTTTTTTTTTTTTTTTACATGTGGATCATCAAATGCTAATACTAATGCATCCTGCTACAACAGCAGAATGAATGTCTGCATGCTAAAGAAATATGGTCTGTGCCAGGTAGAGTATGGTATCTACTGTATATTTTACTGGGATTTTATTATTTTTTTGGTGGGCTTTTTTCCCTTTCCCTGTCCAGACATAGGATATGAATGACCGGAAAAGAAGAGGCGGTGCTTAGTAAGCACTATAGTGCTTACCATTCTGCTCTATGCTATTTGCAGCCAAAGTAAATAAAGTAGAGTAATTGCCACCAAAAGCATCTCACAGTAGATCTGCCTTTTTTATTGATGTTGTTATTAAACTGCTATAAATGTTTTAGACTGCTGCTAAAGATGACCCCCCCCCAAAACCCCCCCCCCAAAAACTCCTCAGCTGCTGTCTGTCACTAAAGGCTATTAAGTTTATCATTTAGCAAAATCAGACAGTGCAGGAAGCAGGCTAAACAGTAATGTTAAACTCCAATATGTTTTAAATAGCTGTAAAGAAAAATTAGACTGCAGTGGGGCAGGAAAACTAGTTTACCATACCATAAATATAAAAGACGGCATGTTGACCTGATTTACTTATATGTGGAGATACTATATGCTCTTCAGGGAGGAAATCAGTTCACTGAAGTTTATGTAGGCAGACTAAATGCTATATATTTCTCCATATAAATATGGAATAGTATAAAGGTTCCTTCTTCAATTAGAGAGCAAATTCCTGGGTGCTGCATGTTAATGCAAATAACAAACTAGCCACCCAGTTTATAGATTACTTTTGGAATTATAGTAGAGCTATATAAAAACACTCTAACACAAGTATGATAGATGTATCATAGTTTGTTTACAGTGTATTTTTTAAATTGTGGCAGAATATGATTTGTACTTGCTATGGAAATATGAAGGTTATAAAAGCAGATACTCTGCCATGCTGAGAATTTCCCATTTCCTGGCCTAATCCAAGCTTTTGTGAGCCTTTGTGAGAAACCAGCATCCATGGGCACATTCTCTATCCTCAAGCAGTCTAGCTATGAAAGCTAAGAAAAATGTAGAAAAGTCATTGTAATACCATTTTTATTTGGGCTGGTCTTCAAAAGGCAGATTAAAAGTTTTGGGGGTGTTTCCTGATGAGTGTTTTAGTGCTTATTGTTTTATTTTTAATATTGGTCTTTATATTGTGTCTGGTTTTTATTATGAGCTGTCCTGAGCCTCTTTTGTAAAGAGTGGCATGAAAATCTTATAAAATAAATTTATGTGCGTGGAGGGGGCGTACAAGCATCAGTGCATTAGTATAATATTTTCTCCCATTTGATACCCAGTGGGTGCATCTACACAAGATGCTAACTGTGCAATAGCCTAATTTTACTGTGCAGTAGTGTGCCAGGCAAAACCCATCCTAATATGCTACTGTGCAGTAGTATCAGGCTAATAGTGTCACTAAAAAGCCATGCGCTGGCACTACTGTGCAGTAGCACCAGTTATTGAGCATTGATTTAGTACTTAGCTATGCAAGTACTAAATTTAATGTACAGTAACTAGGGCACATTAGTGAACGTGTACATGCACCCATATTTCACCAAAGAACCAACTGATGCAATTGGGAGCATGCATTATATGCAAGACAGTATGGTAAAAGTAGGTTCTGCCTCTGCTCAGAGTACACCTGCTGGGGCAGCTCCATGACTTACTTGGCCTTCAGAGACAAGTCATATAGCTCTTCCAGTCTGTATCCACATGAGCATGGATGTTTGGTTCTCCAGGGACAATTAGCATTAGCATACCTTATGCCACTACTAGTTGTCCCTCATGAACACGTGTGCCATGAACCCTCTAGCGCGCAGCAGGTTACCTTGGATGGGTAGAGGAGGCTGGGGCCAGCACTTGGCTGGTCCCAGTAGCCTTTCCTGGAGTCCTGGGGGCCTTCTGGGGCTGAAGCAGCAGTGATCCTACCACTTGGAGCCTGGCTCCAGCCAGCCAAACTCTGGTTTTGAGTGGCACATGCTGCCCCCACATGCACTGCTCCACTTTTTTTAGCATGGGTTTTTTTGACCCCTGGATCTCCAGGGCTAGGGATAGAAGTTACATATAAGTTGATTTAAGTAATCAGAAACTGGTTTAAACCTGTAACAGAGGCTCAATGCACATAAATGAGTTTCAAAATGGCTGAAACTGGTGTAAGATAAACCTTAAAACAAATGGAAGTGTGGGACCCCTGCTTAACACCTCAGGACAGCTGGTAACTGACATTCAGGAAAAAACTGAACTCCTGAATGCCCGCTTTGCTTCGGTATTTCACTGGACCATGGGGAAAGTCAAGCAAGATAAGGTTCATAGGGGGCATGCTGGGACTGTCAGCCTCCCCACTGTGGAGGCTGAGTGGGTGCAATACCAACTAGAAAAGCTAGGTTTGGGACTGGATACACTCATCTGACAGTGGTGATGGAGCTGGCTGAGGTCACTGCGGAAACCCTGGCAAAGCTCTTTTAGAATTTGTGGTGCACAGGGGAGATCCCTGAGGACTGGAAGAAGGCCAATTTTGTGCCCATCTTTAAGAAGGGAAAGAGAGAAGATCCAGGCAACTACAAGCCAATCAGCCTAACCTCTATCCCAGGGAAAAAACTGGAAAAGCTCATTAAAGAATCTATGTGTGATATGCTCATGGAAGGTAAGATTCTGAATGACAGCCAGCATGGCTTTGTTGCGGGTAGGTCTTGACTTACTAATCTCATCTCCTTCTACGACCAAGTCTCTCACCATCTGGACATGGGAGACAAGGTAGACATTATATACCTAGACTTGCAAAAGGCTTTTGATCTAGTATTGTATGATATCCTTGTGGGAAAAATGGAAGATTGTGGGTCAGCTGCTTGATGGTTCAGTGGGTGGGAAACTGGCTACAGAGTAGGACCCAGAGCATTCTCATGAATGGATCTGTGTCATCTTGACACAAAATAGCCAGTGGTGTCTCTCAGGGGTCTATGCTTAGACCAGTGATTTTCAGCATCTTTATCAATGTTTTGAATGGGGAGTGAAAAGCTTGCTGGCCAAGTTCATGGATGACACTAAGTTATGGGGCAGTGTTGCCATGCCAGAAGATAGGTTGCTAATACAGGCAGACCTGGGCAGGCTTGAGAGTTGTGCAGACTGGAACCAGATGAAGTTTAACACTTCCAAATGTAAGGTGCTCTATTTGGGGGCAAATCTCAGAGACCTCAGGGGCATCAGGAAGAAGAAGTGAACACAAAGGCCATGCTGGCTATGTGCCAGAGAGCTGTGCTGTAGTGGCCCCCCAGCTTTTGGCCTGAGCCACTGCAGGCATGTGGCTTAATTTCCTGAATCAAAGGTATATGTTTGTTCACTTCTATTTCAATTTAATCTCTGTAGCTTAGACTAACCTGCAAAGCCTGAATCAATTCAACCTCAGGCTTTTTGACTGTACTTAGCATAGGGTTTAAAAAAAACAACCACACTGTTCCCTTGCAACATGGAGAACAGATGAATTTGCAGCATATAGTGCCACAGATGTGTCTGCGGCACCACATACGACATGGCTGTGCTTGTCTGGATGCAGTCCCTGGGTCTAGAAATTTGGCAGAATAGGAACTATGCCATTAATTACTTTGGCCCTCTGACAGAGCTACTCTCCAGCTCCCCTTGCTGGCAAATGCTGGCAGAACAAGTTCTCAGGGCACTCTTTCTCCTCTGGATAGCTTGCCCTGTGAACCTGAAGTAGGTCACACAGTGTGACAATTTTTGTCAAGCAGCGGTACCTGTTGCTTAATGGAAATGATGTCTGCCAGGGTCCTATGTGAAATCTAATGACCTGTGACATGAGGCAATCATACTAACTGGTCTAAATGCTCCTTCTGGCCTATGAAACTAAAACAAGAAAATAAAACAGAAATAAAAGACAGTTTACAATGGACACTTTAGTATAAGATCCTTGCTGAGCAGGACTTTGACAAATCTAGCTTATCTAAAATTAGACATCAATTTCAAGTTTCTAATGTCTTTCAAATGAAACATACTCTAATGAATAACCTTAAGAGGCAAAATTTAGAGCCATTTAGTCCAGGAAACTTTTCTTCTGGTGGCTTTCCTATGTAGGCTTTGGGTCTGCATATACACATCCCACCGTAAAAATAAAAAATATTAAAGATCTTTGTTTTCTCTGTCTTTCAATATCTCTCTTATTTAAAGAGAATTTGAAACAATTTGTTATTGCCATTTTATGGGGAGTCGGGCAACAAACTTGCAAAATAGCAGTTGTTAGTGGCTAGTATTTATCAGGGGATAAATGCACCACAGAAAAATGAGTTCAAAAACATTCCCCAGAATAACTCCATTAAAGCTGATGGATTTGTTAAGCCAACACAACTGAGATCAAGCCAATCTCTGTTCTCAGTTACACCTATACAAACAGGGAATAAGTCCATTGAAGTGAATGGCTTGGCAATGGTATATCTTAGAGCAAAATTTGACGCATTAAGAATCAAGGTAATCTTTGGTGTAGCTTTGCTGTTTTCACTTGGTTTAGACTAAAAATGAATTTGGCTTAATAACTATGGAATAACTGTTGTTCCCTGCATCAACAAGTTTTCCACTTCACAAAATGTGATTAAAGAGAGCATGCAGATTGCTGCCGTGTTAACAAAATAACACTTAAAATACTGGGGGTCGAGTTACAAAAAAAAAATTAAATGCAGTAATGTTAATGCAGAAAATTTAATCTAGCTAAAAATATTACACACCAAATATTTTGATCAATTCTGCCTTCTACTGACAATATCTGTATATCTAGTTTCTGGATAATTGCAATGTTTTATAGAAATAGCCTTACCACAATGTACTATCATTTCTAGACATTTTTATTATTTAATATACCATGTGCCCTGAGTAAATATTGAAAAAGCTATCTAATGCCTAGTATAGTCCTGTTTGACACAGGTTTGTTTTTAAAGTTGGATGAATATTAAATAGCAGCTTTCATCTTTTTAGTGACTAAAAAAACAAAGCAAACATTTTTCAATCAGTGCTAATTTCTGTTATGGAGGTTATATGAGGGTTGAAATATTTCCACTGTGTTTTGGCAGCTTTTCAAGCATGTTAAAAATTGTCTATCTGGAGTAAAAGGAAAGAAAAGAGGATATTATTTTCAATGAGGTATTTTGGGGGTGGGGAAAGGAGTTGAGAAGAACTATATCTTTTGCCTGATTTGTCATGTTTGTAAGCATTTTTCCTTTTTATTTAGCATAATCAGATCATTCCAGTAAATTTACCTTTTAATGACCTTTATATAAATATTTTCTTGTAGTATCTTCACTTATAATTCTGAAATTTTAACAATAAAACACTAGTCATGTCGTAAGTTATGAAGTAAGCACTTGATTAAATGCTTTGTAGAGCCAAAAAGACTTCCTGCCTCACTGCACCTCTTTTTCTGTTTACTTAGTGAAAAAACTATGTTTGCTAGTCACATATCTATATTATATGCACAAGTTCACACTGTCCTATCTTGAAGCCAATACATGACACTACAAAATGTATATTCATAGTTCAAATTATCTCCATTTAATTTCAGTTCTGTATCTTTCAACAGAACCAAGGTTTAGCAAGTTCATCTTCTCTGAGGCCATTTGCAAACTTAAGCAAGCTGAAGATCAGCCAAGACCTTTTGGGTCACTCCTCGTTTGAGATCAGCCTTTTCCTGATGGTGGGTGAAGCAGGGCAGGGTTTTATGATTATTTATATTCTTTCTTCTCTGAGTCAGTGAGAATTTACTGAATATATTCATGTATTCCTCTGTTTATTAATTTATATTAATTTATTTAACTTTGCTTTCCCTCAATAAGATCTTCCCATGTACAGATACACAGCTCAAACAGATATCTCCCCCAGTTTTAAGTAATAAAACAAATCAAAACAGAGAAAGCAACCAAGTGGTTTCTTCGACAGACAAGTAGGAAGGACAACAGACATTTATCTGTCTTAAAATATCTGGAAGGTGCTTACAGATGATGGTATAAGAAGACCATAAAATACAGTATCTTGATAGATTATAGTACCACAGAAATCACTTCATAGTTGAGCTTGAAACAAAGTTTACAATCTAAACCTTATTTTACCTCCCAGTGGGGCAGAACTGTATTACTACACAGTGTGTCCACAGGTGGCAGATAGTGGAATGACCTTCAGGGATCAGGTAGCTGTGAAATAAGCAGGAGTAACTCTGATGAATAAGCAGCTGTGCAGCAAGCAGCAACAGCACCAGCAAGCTGTGGTGGGGACAGCAGATGGCAATTCTTTCCATCCTGAAAAGAAATATAAATCTTTTGGTGGTGTCGTAACATAGTGAGTACAGGTCACCACTATAATAAGCCTGCCTACACCCCAGCCATGGGTCTGCATCTTCTCAATGGTAGAAAAAGGTGTTAGAATCTCAATGGCTGCAAAGGCTGGAGCAGAATGAGATCCCCAGTTGTCTTGGTCTCCTTGCCATTGGATCAAGGGCATGTTCTGTCAAGAGCTATGTGGAAGCTGATATACAGCGGTTTCTCCATGATAAAAGAAGCCATGCACAGGCATATTCCATGAAAACAGCTTTTCCAACACATTCCTCAAGCCCTTTGATAACCAACTAATGGTGACGGGAGCAGAATTTTGAGGTCTGAAATGTCATGAACTGGCTTGAAGGTGACAGTTACAAGAAGGTCATCTAGCACTTGGATAAGACAGAAGTGTGATTTGACAGCTGTAATTGTGACTGAGCATCTCTCTACAGGATCTTCTCTGCTCACCCCAAATGTAGAGGGACTAGGAAGTGTGCCCTAAGCATACCCTATTTACCTTCTTCCTGACTGGATAATCATGTCCAGTGGGATCACCTTTACTGTGGTCAAAAATACCACCAAAGATGCATCATTTTTGGGATCTGGAATGTCAGGACCCTCATGAAAAACCCTAATAGTGAATGCCCAGGGCGCTGCACTGCAACTGTGGCCTGAAAACTCAGGTGACACAGAACAGATGTAGCTGCACTGAGCAAGACTCAGAAAGCAGGAAATTGGCAGATCAAAGAACTAACTCATGGAGTTAGTTTTTCCATTAAGAATGAACTCATAAACCAATGCAATGAGTTCCCTATGGCTGCAGCAGAAGCAATGCCTATGGAAGAGCAACATTAAAGGACTCAAGAACCCAAGTGAGACCTCTTCCACCAGTGCCTCAACAAAAAACTGGTGAATGCCAATCAACACCAATGGGAGAATGTCAGCAGTGTTTGGGGTGCCCTCAAGACCAATATCATCAGTGCCTGTGAAGAGAAGCTTGGATTTTCTACCAGGAAACATCAAGACTAGTTTGATGAGAATGATCAGAAGATCCAAGAGTTTATTGATTGGAAGACCAAGGTCTTTTGTGCTTGGCAAAACAATACCAACTTCAAGAAAAAGACCTTGGATCTCCAACAAGCCAAGGCAGGGTCCAAAGGAAGACCAGCAATATGAAAAACAAATGGTGGGAAGCCAGGACTAAAGAGATTCAACATCTCACTGACATCCACAATATGTAGCATTTCTTCAGTGCCACCAAAGCCATCTGTGGTCTGGGCACTCAAGGATCAACCCTCTTGAGACCTAAGGTTGGAGGAGATATGAAGGAAAGGGAAGCCATCAATGCCTGTTGGAAAGAGCATTTTGAAGACCTTTTCAATCAACACTCTTTTTAACTAGAGTGTTCTCAATTCCATCCTACAACACCCAGTTAGAAATGATCTCAGAATTCCTCCAACCCTTGATGAGGTGAAGAAGGTCATCAAGCAGATGAAGTATGACAAGGCTTCTGGAACAGGTGGAATCCCTGCAGAAATCCTCAAGTGAGGAGGGAGGGAGAGGATCCCCCCCTCATCTTAAGGATCTGAAATGGAGAAAAGGCAGCAAAAGGACACAACAGCCCTCTTGGCTCTCCAGGGAACTAGCAGACCTCCTATGGACCTCCTGCTTCTTAAAAGGAAGACCTACAAAGCATGGAGGGCTGGAACCACCATCAAGGAGGAATACTCTGCTCTGATCTGGACCTGCAGAGAGCAAACCAGGAAAGCCATGGTTGTGATGGAACTCCAGCTAGCTACAACTATCAAGGACAATAAAAAGTCCTTTTTCAGATATGTGGGGAGCTGGAGGAAAAAACAAGGGCAACTTTGGACCCTTGCTAAACCAGATGGAACAACTGACAACCGATGCCCATGAAAAAGGAAACTTGCTTAATGGGTACTTTGCATCAGTTTTTCACCAGTCCCATGGGATGCCCCTGCCCCCTGTGAGTCAGGGAGGCCCAGGTGAGGGATATTCCTAACCCTCCACTGAAGCTGGCCTCGTGTAGGAACACCTTGACAGGCTGGATACTGTCAAATCAGCTGGCCCTGATGGTTTACACCCAAATGTACTCAAGGAGCTGGCAAGCATCATAGCTCAGCCTCTGGCATGTATCTTTGAGAACTCCTGGCACTCTGGTGAAGTGTCCAAAGATTGGAAGAAGGCCAATGTGGTGCCTATCTTCAAGAAAGGGAGAAAAGAAGATTCGGTAAACTACAGACCCATCAGCCTGACCTCTGTCCTGGGGAAGGTCTTGGAAAAGATTATCAAAGAGGCGATCCTTAACAGACTAACTGATATCCTGAGGGATACCCAGCATGGGTTTGTTGTGGGTACATCTTGCTTAACTAATCTCATCTCTTTTTATGACCATGTGACCTATCACTTGGACAAGGGGGAAGAGCTTGATATCACATATCTTGACTTTAAAAAAGCCTTCGATCTGGTATCCCATGATCACCTTATGGCAAAACTGGTTAGCTGCGGCCTCAACCACACCATGATCTGCTGGCTGAAGAATCAGCTCCACAGTAGGACCCAGAGGATGGTGGTTGATGGAAGTAAATCGTTGTGGTGTGCTGTGACCAGTGGGGTCCCTCATGGCTCTGTCCTAGGGCCTATACTCTTTAACATCTTCATCAGTGATGTAGACATTGGTGTCAGAAGTGGGCTGGCCATGTTTGCTGATGACACCAAACTATGGGGTAAAGCATCCACACCTGAGGAGAGGAGGGTGATCCAGGCAGGTCTTGACAGTATCATGAAATGGGCCGATAAGAACCTGATGGTGTTTAACACCGAAAAATGCAAGGTCCTCCACCTTGGGAGGAAAATCCTGCAGCATGCTTATCTGCTTGGCAATGCTATGATGGCCAGCACTATGGATGAAAGGGACTTGGGGGTCATAATTGACCACAAGATGAACATGAGCCTTCAATGTGATGCTGCAGCTAGTAAAGTGAGCAAAACACTGGCTTGCATCCATAGATGCTTCTCAAGCAGATCCCGGGATGTCATTCTCCTGCTGTACTCAGTCTTGGTGAGGCTGCAGCTGGAGTACTGCATCCAGTTTTGGGCTCCACAATTCAAAAAAGATGTGGAGAAGCTTGAGAAGGTGCAGAGGAGAGCCACGTGCATGATCAAAGGTCAGGGAAATAGACCTTATGATGAGAGGCTGAGAGCCATGGGACTCTTCCCCCTGAAAAAGCGCAGGCTCAGGGGTGATCTGGTGGCCACCTATAAGTTTATCAGGGGTGCTCATCAGGATCTGGGGGAACTTTTGTTCACCAGAGCACCCCAAGGAATGACAAGAAAGAATGGTCACAAACTCCGCTGCAACCAATTCAGGCTGGACATAAGGAAGAACTTCTTTACTGTCCAAGCTCCCAAGTTTTATAATAGACTACCACTGGAGGTGGTTCAAGCACCCACTCTGAATGCCTTCAAGAAGTATTTGGCCATTTATCTTGCTGGGATCCTATGATCCTTGCTGACTTTCTGCCCCTGGGGCAGGGGGCTGGACTCGATCCTTCGGGGTCCCTTCCAGCCTGAATGTCTATGAAATCTACGATCAGGCAATCTCAGAAGACCTCAGGGACACCATAGCTGTTACAGACTTCAAGAAAGGAAATAGGTTCAACTGTGAAAACTACAGAGGGATCATCTTTCTGTCCACCACAGAAAAGATCATTGAGAGAACCCTCCTGAACCATCTCCTTCCACTTGCTGAAGAGTTCCTCCCAGAATATCAGTGTGAGTTTAGGGCATCAAGAGACACAACTGACATGATCTTCACAGCTCACCAGCTGCAGGAGAAATTTCAGGAGCAACATGAGCCTCTCTACATGACCTTCTTTGACCTCACATGGAAGCTTTCAGCTCTGTCAGCTAAGAAGTGTTATGGAGGATCCTTCTGAAGTGTGAATACCCACTAAAAATTATCACCATCCTCTGCCTGCTCCATGATGGTATGTGAGTAGTGGGTCTCAGTTATGAATTTATCACAGATCCCTTTCAGGTTAAAATGGGAATTAAGCAAGGCTACGTCATCACTCTGACACTCTTAATATTCCTTGCTACAATGCTACATCAGAACACCAACAAGCTGCCAGCCAGAGTGGAGCTACATTACCAAATGGATGGTAAGCTGTTTAACTTCAGCTGACTCTAAGCCAAAACCAAGACCACCCCAACCTCAATCATTGAGATCCAGTATGCTGATGACACTGTAGTGTGTGCTCATTTGGAAGCAGACCGTCAGGCAATCGTCAATGTCTTTACCAAGGCATACAAGAAATGGGGACTGATGCTTAACATTCAGAAGACTATGGTATTCCACCAACAAGCTCCCAATGAACAGTCCCCCAGTTCCAATAATCCAGATCCACAGTAAGACTCTGGAGAACGTTGAGTATTTCCCATACTTTGGAAACTATCTCTCACAGAAGGGTGACACCAATGAAGAAATCCTACATCACCTCAAATATGCAAGTGCACATTTTGTTGCCTGAAGAAATGGGTGTTCAAAGATCATGACATCAGATCCAAAACAAAGCTCATGGTTTATTCAAGGAATCATGATCCTCACCGTGCTATATGGAGCTGAGATGGACAAATTACAGGAGATATCTAAAGTTGTTGGAGAAATACTACTGATACCCCCTGTGGAAAATCCTCCAAGTCCAGTGGGAAGACAACTGCACCAGTGTTAGTGTCCTCCTGCAATACCATGCATATTGAGGTGATGATCATCTGATATTAACTTAATTGCAGGGGCAATGCATAGAGGGTGCATGTGAATGCACGTGTACCTCCTGAGTGTGGCAGTGCACCCCCTGCAGAAAGGCACTGCTGACACTGTCGGCACTGCCTGCAGGTGGTTACAGCTTGCCACCCCACCACAAACACGTAGGTTTCTAGCCAAAATATAGGACCTCCATCTAACCCAGGAGATGCACAGCCCCACCAGGGGAGACACCTTGTTGGACCTGGTACTGGCCACAGGCCCTGGTAAGGGGGCTGTGGATGCTCGACCACCTGGGTGACAGTGATCATTGCCTGCTGGAATTCATCATCCAGCGCAAGGTGGCAAAGGCCAGCAGCAAGGCAGCAGCCCTGGACTTCAGGAGGACAGACTTCAATGAGGTAAGGAGAATAGTTGGGGAGGCACTGACGTCCTGGAGGAGAGAGGAGTCGGGTGTCCAAGAAGACTGGTCGCTCCTTAAGATGATCCTCCAAGCCCAAAGGGAGGTAATCCCAACATGGATCAAAGGTGGCAAGAAGGCACAAAAGCCCCCATGGCTCACCAAAAGCACAAGGGAACATCTCCTAGCTAAAAGGGTGGCGTACACTCAATGGAAGGGTGGGGCCAACACCAGGGAGGACTGTACCTCGGTTACTCAGGGCTGCAGGGGGCAGTCAGGAAGGCCAAGGCGGAGATGGAACTGGGACTAGCTACCTGGATCAAGGACAACAAAAAGTCCTTTTTTAAATACATAGGGGGCAAAAAGAAGGTACTGGGTAACATAGGGCCCCTGCAAGACACACTAGGAAATCTGGTCCTCACACCAGACAACAAAGCTAACCTATTTAACGATTTCTTTGCCTCCATTTTCTTGAGCAGGGACTGGATCAGCCCCCACACTGGGACCCCCTCAGGCCCCAGGGGAGGTGCACTCAGGCCAAGGGTCAGTGAGGATCTGGTCAGGGAACTTCTGGAGGGACTGGATGTATTTAAATCAGCTGGTCTGGATGATCTCCACCCCAGAGTGCTGAGGGAAATAGCTGAGGTCATTGCGGGACCCCTGGCATGGCTTTACAAGCACTCGTGGTGCTCTAGTGTTGTGCCAGAGTACTGGAAGAGGGCCAACATGGTTCCTATTTTTAAAAAAGGGAGGAAGGAGGACCCAGGAAAATAGGCCAGTTAATTTTACCTTGATCCTGGGTAAGCTTTTTGAGAGAATTATCCTGGCGCATGTCCATGAGGGACCAGTGGGGGAGGTTATACTTAGGTGCAGCCAACACAGGTTCATTAGAGGCAGGTCCTGTCAGACCAACCTGGTAGTCTTCTATGATCAGGTCACAAAGTCCTTAGACACGGGTAGAAGTGTACATAGTCTTTCTGGACTTTAGGGAGGCCTTTGACACTACCTCTCACCCCATTCTCATTAGTAAACTAGAGGACTGTGGTGTTGACATCTACACAGTCAAATGGATCACTAACTTGCTGGAGGGCCGCACTCAGAGAGTGGTGATGGATGGGTCATTTTTGACCTGGAGGGATGTGGGCAGTGGGGTTCCACAGGGCTTAGTCCTCAGGCCCGCACTGTTCAACATCTTCATCAGTAACTTGTACGAGGGGGTAAAAAGCACCCTGTTCAAATTTGCTGATGACACTAAGATGTGGGGGGACATGCTAGAAGGGAGGAATAGGCTGCAATCAGACCTAGACGGGTTACAGGAGTGTGCGGATAAGAAGAGGATGGGATTCAACACTGACAAGTGCAAGGTTATGCACCTGGGGAGGAAGAACCAGCACCATACCTACAGGCTGGGCAACTCCCCTCTCATCAGTGCAGAGGCAGAAAAGGATCTTTGAATCACTATTGATGCCAAGATGAACATGGGCCGGCAGTGTGGGGTTGCAATCAGGAAAGCCAACCATACCTTGTCATGCATCCACAGATGCATCTTGAGCAGATCCAAGGGGGTGATCCTTCCCCTCTATGCGACGCTGGTCAGGCCGCAGTTGGAGTACTGCATCTAGTTCTGGGCACCGCACTTCAAGAGGAATGTGGACAACATGGAGAGGGTCCAGAGGAGGACCACTCACATGATCAGAGGGCAGCAGGGCAGGCCCTGCGAGAAGAGGCTATGGGACCTGAATTTGTTCAGCCTCCACTAGAGAAGGCTGAGGGGGGATCTAGTGGCCTGTTACAAACTAGTCAGAGGGGACCAGCAGGCATGGGGGGAGTCCCTGTTCCCCTGAGCACTCCCAGGATTGACTAGGAATAATGGTCACAAGCTGCCAGAGGGGAGATTCAGACTAGACATCAGGAGGCGCTACTTCACTGTCAGGGTGGCTAGGATCTGGAACCAACTTCCAGGAGAAGTGGTGCTGGCTCCTACCCTGGGGGAGGGCTGGGTGACAAAGCCCCGTAGGTTGCATTCAGGTTGTGGGCTAGAAGCTGAGCACTACTGCTCTGTAGTGAAATTAGGAAACCTTGATGAATTTATCCATTACAAATAGATTTATTTGATCAGTGACCACAACACCTAGAATCTTTATCTTAATCATATGATCACTATGCAAATTTATAGCCTTCCTTTTGGTGATACAAATTTAAAAAATGTTACAAATTCTTGAATACAAAATCAGCATATTGAGGGCAGATGTTCCTCTTCATTAAAGGCCCAAGCCCAGCATGTGGTAATAGTGCTGAGTCCATGAGAGCTGCTCAGAGTTGATAAGATCCAGGTCTACAATCCTGTACAACACCTAATCTTTTAGACATGGGTTTCCAAACTGTAGTACACATACCCGTGGGGGTATACAAGACGTCTCTTGGGGGTACATGGGAGAAATTGTGTAATGGCAGTTTTAATTTTTATTATAACTGGCATTCAAAGGGTTAAAATATAAAGTGTATGCTGGCAGGGGTACATGGGCAGCTGGTAAATCTGGAAGGGGGCACGTAATAAGAAAATGTATGGGAACCTCTGTTCTAGACCAGTCGTAAGCATGCATCATAAGGCTTTCAAAATTTTTGCCCATATAAAATATTCTGGCACTTCTCCTTTTAGCAAATACAGACCCAACATTAATACAGATTTTACATTGCTGTACATGGATTAATGAGTATTCCATATGAGAACATGATCAATTTAGTCTTGCATATATCCATGTGCCTTGCTGTAACATGAAGCTGGCAGTATGAGCGCTATATAGGCAGGTGCAAGAGAGAGATTTCCTTCAGCTGGAGTACAAGGGCACTTTTATACATACTCCAGGGGCAGGGTGGGGGGTGGGCTGCATTTTAATTAGAGAGGCTCCGAGAGCCTTGTGCCATGGGTATCAGAGTGTCTTGTGTATCAGTGTCCCACCACTTTAAAATGGCAGTGGGGTTGCTTGAATTAAAGCTTATTTGACAAGTTTTAGTTTAAGTGCCCCTGCTGCCATTTTTAAGCATGGGGACACTGATACATGAGACACAGGAGGTTGCCAGAGTGTGGTAATTGCGATGCTTAATTGATTAATTGGTAACTGATTAATACACAGACTCAGTAACTGATTGATGGAGTCTGCTCCAACGCAGTAGAATTCCAGCACATAGGAGCAGACTCTGCACTCATGTATAGAGCCCTGGTTACGTGGTAGGCTCTACGATGTTGAATCTGGATTCTGCAAAATTTCAACCCAAAGTCCTCCAAGTTAGTAACACATGGAAAATGTATTGACACCTATTTGGTCTTCCACAAGCATGCTTTCCCCCGTATTTTTTTCTTTAAATGTTATGGAATCCTGAGAAGAAAGTGGTTTGGAAAATGACATCCTTGAATCCACTTGGTTTGACAGTACTTCTACAGTTTCTCCATCTGCAAAACTACATCACAAGGATGGTGGCAGGAATAATGAGTTAATGTCTGTATGAGGCTTTGAACATCTCAAACACCTTATAAATAATAAGTATTATTAAGCTGCTATGTAAGTAATCTAGGCACAGAAATTTGATATTGCTTTACTATATAGTTGGTCTGTAGATGTAACTTCTCAGATGATTTTGTGACAGAAAGAACAGCCTCTTGCTTTCTCCTGTAAAATATAAAGTGAACAGCCACTTGAATTGCACCAGCATCAAGTTGTCTCATTGGCAATGCTCTGTACATCACTACCCTGTAAATACTGCTTTATGGTTTCATGCCCAAACCAGGGTGCCTTTGGAGCTGTTGCTGAAACCATTCCAATTATACATAGCCTTGTAACTGGATATGTCCAAGTAGTAAAAAAGGCTGTAAAATGTAGGTTTAATAAAGAATAACATAAATAAGAAGCAGTGAAAGGTGCCTGAAACTTTAGACTTTGGCCAGACACTAGAAAAGATTCTGGAACTTGTTTCAGTAATGAGCTTGTAGACTGTCCCAGTCACTCTGAGAAGTGAAGCCTATTTAGACAGTAGGATTCTTATGGTTGCACAAACAAAAACATGGGCTGCTTGTAAATGCCATAGAGGTTTAATTTAATTTAGTTCTCCCTAAATTGAAATGATGGGTTTTTAAAAACACTGCTTCAATTTAGGGACAATTAAATCAAACTAAACCCCCGTGGCAAGTACACAAGGTTGGGGGCCCAATCCTTACCTGTCTCTTAGCGGGGCCAAGAGATCCCTGAGCTGTGTGGGGGCCCTGTGGATTTACAGATTCATAGATGTTAGGGTTGGAAGGGACCTCAATAGATCATCGAGTCCAACCCCCCTGCATAGACAGGAATGAGTGCTGGGTTCAGATGACCCCAGCCAGATGCCCATCCAATCTCCTCTTGAAGCCCCCAGGGTAGGGGAGAGCACCACCTCCCTTAAGAGCCCATTCCAGACCTTGGCCACTCTAACTGTGAAGAAATTCCTCCTAATGTCCAGTCTAAATCTGCTCTCTGCTAGCTTATGGCCATTATTTCTTGTGGCCCCCAGGAGTGCCTTGGTGAGCAGAGCCTCACCAATTCCCTTCTGCGCCCCCAGGATGAATCACCACTCCCCTCCCCTCCCCCACAGCCACAGAGGGAAGCACTGGGCCCCTGCACAGCTTAGGCAGGCAGATAGGCTCTAAGGAAAAAAAAATGATCAGGCTCACTGGGGTTTTTTTGTTTCTTCAGTGGAGCCTGCCTGCAAGGGCTGCCACTGAGGTCCCACAGCCCCTGAGCTATGCAGGGCTTGCCAAGTTCCGAGCATGTTGGTTTCCAGCATCCCGTGCACTGCTGCACTTTGTTAGGTAGCAATCTAAAACACCTTGGAGGTGTTTTATCTTGCTACGTATCAAAGTAATTTAAAGCAGAATATGCTGCCAAGTGTGCAAACAGCAATGCCATCAAAGTAGTGCAAAAAGGCATTTAAGCTGCTTTAAAAGTGAATTTTGTGGTGTATACAAAAGCCCATGAATGTTAGTGTCTAGAAATACAAATTTTATGACTACTAATCTGAGTGTTAGGGCTGTGTAACCTGAAATAGATATAAGGTTGCATTTGGAGGACCCAGTTTAGGTTTAGACCATTTGCTTTAAACTGCCTCAAGCTAAACTGGCATTGGTGCATGAAGGTATTTGCTGCTTGTCAGGAGTGGTGTGGCTAGCCTGAGGTAAGTAACCTGGCAGAGAGGGGCTGGTGGGATTGAGTGGGGTGGAAGGAATGTCTAAGTCCACTGGGTCATACAGAGTGCATGTGCTGGCCTACTTGTAACAAATCTCAGTGGAATTCCATAGAAACTGTAACTATACTATAGCCATAGGTCAGTCCCAATCTCACCCTCAATGTCCAATCCAGGGAGTTGTAGTCAGGCTTAGAGGGTTAGGAGCAACACGGCCCCTGGCTTGGGCGAGTGGCTGGGTTGTGAATGTGTACAGGTGTTTATTAAAATGGATTAAAACATTTTAGATCAGATTAACTCAAGCCAATCTAAAGTTAGTTTACCTTTAAGGTGAACTAACTTTAGATTGGGTGTGCCATTTTTGGGGTGACCAAATGTTTGCACACCTGGCCAGTTAGACTGACCTAACAATGGTTAGTTCAATCTAAAAGTAACACTTGTATGTACCATATATGAAAAAGAGAAGCTGTCATTTTGTTATGTGCTCTGACTGCATTTGTAAAAATGTTAATTAAATTAAATCTTGGCATGTGCCTTCAATAGATTCACCAGATATAAGAGTACAGTAAGTCTTTCACCAGACCAGAACAAGCAAAGCCAGAAGTTTAGTGTAAGCAGCCTTCTTCCTCTGGGCAGCATAGTTTTAGAACCTCACTCATTATATATAACACGTTGTACTGAATGTTGTCTTTTTTCAGTATGGTTGGATATACTAACGAGTGACCGTAAGCCTCTTTCATTCAAACCAACAGGGGAAGGGAGTAAGTAAAATCTACTTAAAAAAACATCGTACTAACGTAAGATTAGTGCTAATCAAAAATCAGAATTTTCATCTATGAAAAATTCTGATATATCTGGACCTATCTTTATGCTGACTTTGGATACAGTCAGACTACTGATATACCATATTTCATGTGGAAAAAGAGTTCTGACATTTTGATATTTATTTGAAATTGAACCTGGTAGCTAGTTCTGCTCTCAGGATTTCTAGGCTTCCTATCATCCTGATGAAGACCTGGAAGACTAGCTTCTCTGGATTCCCAGGCTGATGGAGGGCTTTGAACAGCAATGGCTTGCTGAGGTCCCTTTCAGCAGTTATACCACATTTACTGGTATTCACCCTATAAACAGTGGGTGTTGTGTTTCTTTCCTTGCTTCCCAAGCTTGTAGTTAAAGGAGCTATTTCATAGTATGGTACCATTTGGCCTTCTGAGTCCCTATTCATATGTAGCTTGAAGTGGTTTTCTTAGCCCTGTAGGGCAGCAAGTAAAAATTTATAGTCAAATTTTGATGTGTATACACCATGTATATGTATGCATATATTTGTTATTGGGCTACACTTTTTTTTGTTAAGACTTTGTTCTAAAATTAACTTCTGGATCTAAAGCTGTATGATCTTTAGCCAAAAAATGTGTTTTGCAGTCTGGATAAGATAATCCAAACCTGAGATGTCATAGTAGAAATAATGCACTTGCCTTTCCTTGACTGTTTGGATAATCAAGTCCTGTCTGAAGTCAAAGTTGAAATGAATTTGCACTTATGAACTTGTGTAATAATTTAACATAATTATCAGTCTTCCTTCAAAAGAACCCTTACACTACAATAGTCAGAGGTCTGTGGTAGATCTGTAAGGGATTCTAGCATAGACCTGTATTTATTTTTTCTTTCTTCAGAATGATTAGAGGGTTTGGGGTTGGTTTTTTGTATGTTTGTTTTGCTTTTTTGCTTTCTTAAATCTAAAACAAGGTTGAAGAGAGTACTGTATTGATCTATGCCAATTTTTACCACCTGATCTGGTATGCTGACCTATTCTTAACTAAAAAGGCAACAATATATGGGGATGGGAGAACTGGTTTTGCTAACTTCAGAATCCACATAGAGCTATGAGCTATAGTTGTTAAAACAGTCGCCTTTTATAATGTGTATGCTGTAATAATAGGCCAGTCTGATCCTGCATTCATTTTGCACCAAAAATTCCCACTAAAATGAATGGATGTTTTGGGTATACAAGGAATGCTGAATCAGTCAGTTGTATCTTCATCCATTCTAAGAGCTGCCTCTTGCAATATGGGGACCATAGTATGTCTAAGGGGGGAGGAGGGGCTCCTGACAGGTATACTTGCCACATATGCATTTGTAAGTTAATATATGTTATACACATGCACATAATAGCTATCTGTAAATGTTAACACGAAGATATGAGGTACAATTTTATCACATCACTTTACATAACATTTTGAAAGCAAGTGTTAATGTTGAAACTGGCTATTAACCAAAACACTTGCTGTCAAATTAAGTATTCCCATCTGAGGCGATGAATAGAGAGAACATAAGTGTAAACCATGGCTTATGAAAAAAATCTCATAGACATCTGGCTATAACATCTGGCTTTGTAACTGATGCTCCAAAGCAAACAGGATATGTACTTCCAGGTTTTCAAGAACATATATTTCTGAATCATGTAACTAATTAATAACACACAGCTATACCACACTGGAACTGAAGATTGCATTTCAAAATGATCACACATAATGTAAAATATTGTAAAAATATTAGTATTGTGCACCTGTACATTAGACATCATTAAATTAGTTTCAGTCAGAAACATGATAGATTCATGCCCCATTCCTGTAACAACAAATATTGTATTCCCACATTGAGCTCTGCTTTCTTCAGAGGACAGAGTATTTGGTCTGATTTTTATCACTGCCATTGCTATTTTGAAGGCAATGAGGAGGCCTGTGGTCCAAAGCATCAACCTGTTTTGGGATATTACTGGATAACAGGGAATTCTTTATGTTTCTGGTCTCCACTTTACATGTAAAAAAAATAGGTACAAACATTTGCACTTTTCAGTTATATAATTTTGATATCTGCTGACTTAATTTGATTCAGAAATTGGGTTCTGATTCTGCCACAACTACAACCTATATTGTTAGTTCTGGGAGTGCTTCCACTGACTGCCTGTGCAAAACCTTTTGATGTACAAAGAAGGTTCCATTATTCTACATCAATGGCGGGGGGAGCACAAACATTACCTAATTCATGTGTCAAATTTATTAGATCAATAAATTATTAACATCCCCATTTCATAGGTGGATAATCTGGTACTTGGAGAGCTGTTGTGATTAGTTTAAATGGAGGATTGTTATTTTATTATAGCAGCACTCAAAAGCTTCAATTAGGATATGCTCCCAAGTATGCTAGACCAAGTACAAAACACACAGTGAAATAAAGACCCTGCTTTGAGAAGCTTATAACTGTAAAAGTAAAGGAATAACAGGGCAGCTCTGTGCACTGGGAAGCAGTGGCACACATGGCAGGACTATCTTCTGGTAGCAATTTTTGTCTCATCTTCCCGAAGGCAGTACCCCATCCACCCCTCCCTTAGTTACAATACTGGTTAAAAAGGATAGGAAAGTCAGAGGAAGCAGGATACAATGTCCTGTCTCATGGTCAGAAAGCTCCTCCAAATCTCAATCCTAAATTTCACCTGCTGCACCTGGAAGCCATTACTTCTAGTCCTGTCTCCTACTGCCAGAGACAAATGCCCATCTCCATCTTCTCTGTAGTTGTCCTTCAGGTATTTGAAGGCTTAACAAATCCCTCCTCAGTCTTCTCTTGTTTAAACAAAATAACCCTGACTTTTTCAATATTTCCTCATAAATCTTGTCTCCCAGATCTCTCTCTCTAATCATTTTTGTTGCTGTGCACTGGACTCTTTCCAAACTGCCTGCATCTCTTTTGAAGTGTGGGGCCTGAAACTGGACACAGTACTCCAGGTGAGACTTCACTAGTGCTGAATGGAGTGGAAGAATCACTTCCTTTGATTTGCAAGTGACACTCTTGGTTAGTACAACTGTTGGCCTTTTTTTTAAAAGAGAGACAGGAGAAATAGTGCTTTTCAAATATTTCCACCCCCTTTTCAAATATTTCCATCTAAACTCTGTGACTCATATTGTACAAAATCCAACGCAATACGAAACAGTTGGAGGGTTACCTGCTGGAAGGCAAATCCTAAATTCCCCAACACCTGCATGGCCCTAAGGCTAGGTACAGACATTCAAAAGCCTGGGTGGTATCCATCTAAATTATATAGTTTTCTGTAAGAGATATAGTTTAGTTAGATAGCAAATAGCACACACATTCACTCTTTGGTAGGAGTGGCAGGGAATCTTAGACTGGGTTCTGCCATTTTTAAATCAGTCTAGGTGTGCTGAATTTCTGTTCTGTTATGGCTATAGAGTGGTTTCTGATCATATACTGGGAAAAGTGTAATGTTTGTACCTGGCATAAAGTAGTAAAACTGCTGGGTTCACTGCTGAGGAAAGAGTGAAGCCTCCTTCCCTAATATTTGACCCTCCTTTGAAGTGAAAAGGACAGGGTTTAGCTAGGTGTCAGTGTTATTATAGGCACTGATCTTAAAAGCTTTAGCGGAATTGTTCATAGTAATAAGTAGCATGCTCTGTCTTGGGAGTTGGTTTAAAATTGCACTGTTTTTTCATGGTGAGCCTGTATAGGATATATGAAAATTTGTTGCTTTGTATTGTATAAACACATGCATGCTATCCATGCTTCTTCTCTTCTAACCCTATAATATTTTCTCAAGTTCATCTCAGTGAATATATTCTATGTATCTAAAGCTTGGTCAGCACTACAACATTTTGTCAACATAACTAAAGAAAAAAAGAGAAAAGAAATCAAAAAACATATTATATTATGTTGGTCAATTCCCTGTTGTAGATTCAGCTATGTGAATAGAAGAATGTTTTGGTTGGCTTAAGTAATGTCATTCTGGGGGCTACGGCTGTGGAAAAATTCTGATGGCATCAACTGCATCTCCACTAGGGAGCTCTACTAACAGAGCTATACCAGTATACCTCTACCAGCAGGATAATTTAGACATGCACTCATACAATCTACTATGTAACAGCGTGAAAAATCCTGTCTTGAGAGTTAATGTTACTGTGTTGAGTAAATTAGGTGACTGTAAAATGAAGTGTGAAGAACTGAGTATTAGAGAGGGTGAATTCACTTAGGATTGCGTTCAAGACCTAAAAAAGTTGATGAAGATATTCTTGTGGTTGCATCATGATGTAAGTATGTTTTTCCTTGATTGTTTTCCTCATTTTCTTAAAAAGAAAAGTAGCTTTGGTGGTACAGAAGTTTAAAATATAAATATGTTCAGTACATCTACTTGCTATCAGCCTTTTGGATCAATATAGAGCAAAAGAACTGAACATGTATAACCCAAGAAAACTGGACTGGGATACAGCCTTAGTTCAAACAGGTTGTCCAGTGCCTGGTAACAAAAAATTAAGAAAAATCTGATAGTCTTTATTTGGTGGTCCTCCTAGCATTATTTCTACCAAACATTGCACTTCTACTAAGAATGATTTATGCCTTTCTAGTTTTCCAGTGATTATCCTCTCATTTTGTTTACTTTTATATTTTTGGCTGCTCCAGTGTACCTAAAAGCAGGGCTGGAAAAAAGGGGATGGCTTCATTGGGTTTAACAAGGAAAATGCTCTGTTGTGGTGCCAGCAGCGCTGAATAGCAGATATTCTGTTTCCCAGCTGTATGAAATATATACATTTTATTTTACAGTACACAAGGAGAAATTTTTCATAGCTCTGCAGACAGAGCAATTAAAGTCTAGTTCAGACTTACTGGGTCAAGGACAGAGGTTACATGTTAGTGTCGAAATCTTACTTGGACTGACAAATGTACTTCCTGAAGTTTCATTTCTGCTGAAAAAGTAGAACCCTCCCTTCCACAAGTTTAATTGTTTTTCTTCCCATTTACCATGATAATTGCTAAGGATGAACTTTTAAAAATACCTTGTAACATAGGAATTGGCATTCTGGATCAGGCTAGTCTGGTATCCTGTCTTTGATTGGACAGTACCAGATGCTTCAAGAAATCCCTTAATGGATAATTATGGAATAACTGTCCAGTGGAGAATTTACCACTTAATCCCCTTCAGTCAGAGGCATGCAACTTTATAACCTCTTTCATTTTTTTTCAAATTCTATGTAATATGATTGGATGTTCTCATTATCCATATACATTTTATATTCACTTTTGAAATATCAGTGGTATTGAGTAAAGGATCATCTTGAAGCATGAATTTTATTAAAATAGTCTGTTTTCTATGAAAGAGATCACTGAATCACTGGTTCCTCTGAAGATCAACTCCTTTACAGTAAATTAAAAGAAAATAAATTGGTAAAGGGTGCTAGTATATTTGTAGTTGACAATGTTACTTCTCTTTTATTTTTGCCTTTAAGCCATGAGATTCAGTAGAGTGACTAATCACAAAGAACTTTGTCTTCTTCACATCTTTAGAGCAAAATCTATTTTACCTAAATAAAGATAGGATCCATCTTGATCAGTGACATCTGTTTAGATATGTTTTTGTGCTGGTTGTGTGTACAGTCAGAATTTTAAATCCTAACTTGCATCTTGAGTATAGTAGTGATGCCACCAGCCAAAGTGTTTGATGGAGGGGAAATCATATTTCAGATCCTTGTCAGGAGCTTCCTATTTCCTGCAATTTAGGGTCATATTTTCCATTCCCTAGTTATACCAAAATCCCCTTGTCACACTGCCTTTTAACCCTAAAGTCAAGTTGGTTATAAAACCATGACAGTCTCATTTGCTTATTACTCATCTAACGTACAGCTGATACACAGGACAAATAAATTATTTTTGGTAATAATCTAGCCTTCCTCCTCTCCCCATTTTAATCCAATAGACCATATGTTGTAGTTCTCTTTTAAGTCCATCCAAGAACATTTCAAAATAAAAAAGAAAAGGAGGTTGTAAAATATCATAAGACCATGACTTCAAATTTATTTTCAAATTATAATAGTACAGAAAATAATGATATCCATGATAGATTTCATCTGTCTACAGTGGAATTTATTCTGGGGGAATAAAAATGCTGGAATGCTTTTGGCATTTTAAACCTCTAGTAGAGAGTCTTTGCTTAGTGACTGTGTACATTTGAATATATTTTAATAATTATTATTCACACTTTCAACATCATGAGGTATCAGAATGGTAGTTGCAATCTATTATTTATTACTTTAAATATTGAAAGGTTGCTTTATTAGCATAATATGTTATTTGCTTGACTTTTATAAATGCCTGGGAGAATCTAACTTCTGTGTAAAACTGTGTGTATGCAGCTGTGGGGAACCCAGTGCAGTTGCTGTAGTCAGAAATTGATCCCAGGCCTCAAATTCCAGTTGAGCGCCTTAACTACAAAACCATCTTTCAGAAGATAGAGAAGGTTTAGGTGTCTGCTTCAATTAATCTGATTGGAGCTAGTCATGATGCTGAAAGGGCTGGGGAAGAGCTCACAATTGTGTGAACACATCTCCTGAGTGAGATGTATATCACAAGTATTAGCTGGACTAACCAATATCAAGTTATCTTATATTTAAACTTTGACAAAGTACGATTAATTCTGACAGTCAGAGGAAAACCTGGAACTCACCGTTATCTAAGGCAAGTAAAAATAGCTAACAGAGTGTGATCCAAACTGTAAAGACAAAATGTTGATGCTCTTTATATTATGGTGAAACACATCTTATGGAAGTAACGTGATCATTGTAGACTCATAAGTCTCTGAGCATGCCCAGAGTTTGATTGAACAGAATAGTCATGGAGTTAGGAAAACGCATCACTTTCACCCTAACCAGTCTAACCTCAGAGGGGCTATTAAATGTTACACATTAGGGCTATGCAAAGCTTAACTTAATATTCGATTCGACAAATATTCAACAAATAGCTGTCGCATCGAATACTGGAAGTCAAATAATAACAGCACGAGTCAAATATTCCACTTGCCTATACTGGATTTCCTGTGGGGGGGAAAAAAAGGAAAGTAAGGGGAGGGAGGGGGAGAGGGGGAAGGAGTGCTTTCATGACTGACATGTGTGGCTGGCCAGTGACCCGTCAACATTCTCTGAGGTCCCTTCCAATCCCAGTGCTCTGGGGGAGGGCCAGAGAAAATGCATAAAAGGCAGCAGTTTTTCAGCTCCCCTGCTTTCTGCCTTGGGGTCAGTTTCTGAGCTGCTGGTGTTCTCCAGCACCTCTGCATCAGACCACGATGGCTGGAAGCCCTGAATCTTCAACAGATTCTCTGCTTGCAACGCTAGCAACAGGGATTTCTGAGAACTTGGTGTTTCTATTTTATAACTACTTTTCATATAATTTATGCTTATATTGGATAGGGTTAGTAATAGCCTAGGATCTATTCTATATATAGGAATTTAGTTTATATATATATATATATTTTATACATCATTCATTCTTTCCACCACACCAATGCTTCTCAATATATTATCTACACACAAACACATTTTCATAACATCTAGAAATCTAATCCGTGGCGCACAGCACACTTAGAGGTTCGAGTTTACATACGAAGGAACACATTATGAAGTGGGGCGGAAAGGCAGGTGGCCACACTGGCCAGCCTGCACGAAGGGGAGCAATAGGGGTTGCAAGCGTGAGAGCTGCAGTTTCTTCCCCAACCAAACTCAGCCACAGCCTCTTTCCTCCCACTACAAGGGATAAGGCTGCTACAAGCAGTAAAGAGAGGGGAGCAGCAGTGCCACTGCCTGTGCCTGAGACTCTTTCATGTCCAGACACAGCAGCCATGACCTCTCCCACCATAACTGCAACCCGCACAGCAGTGCGCTCCACCCCTGTGTCACTGCCTATGCTGAGCCTTCCAGCGCCAGAAGAAGAGCTGGCACTGGATCTGGATCTCCGTGCCCTGACAAGGGAAGGAAGGGGAATCAGTCGAGTTGGTGCTCAACACCCCTCAGGTTTTTTCCTTTCAAGCCACAAGGTCTTTCCCAGAAGGCACTTCAGAAGGTGCCTCTGTACAGGTGAAGGCAAGTGGCTCAGCTGAGTCCGCTCTTTCTCTTGCTGTGCCTCTGACTGTTGAAGAGGGGGAGAGTTCAGCACCATCCACAGATGCACCCGCACGCCAGAGGGAAAGGGCTAGTACTAGCATGGTCTGGGATCTTTATGAGCTGGGAGATGATCCCACGTTTGCTATCTGCCTGCACTGCCGAGCCAAAATCAGCCGGGGCAAGGGAACAAAGTGCATGACCACCTGCTGAATTATCTGTAGCCCCTTTGCCACAGGAACGGCCCTCGCTCACTCCACTGCCCCCGTCCCCCCACAGTAGAGGCAGGGCATCCTGGAACACTGGGGGCAAAAGGGACCAGTTGCAAATGCGAGCAAGGTCACCCAGACCATTGGGGAGATGCTTGCTCTGGATGGCCAGCCCTTCACCTCTGTTGAGCCGCCAGGGTTCAGACGGCTCCTGGCACTACTGGCTCCATCCTACCAGGTGCCCACCGCACCACCTTCAGCAGGATGGTGGTGCCTTCCCTATACGAAACATGCAGGGAGCACCTGAGGGAGGAGCTGCACAAGGCAGGTCTGCAGGTGACTGTACACTTCACCTCGGACATCTGGAGCAGCTGGGGTGGAGAACATGCATACCTTTACTTCACAGTGCACTGGTGTGGCCAATCAGGCCGTTAGTGGGCTCTCCTTCATGCCAAGGTGATGGATGTGTCCCACACAGCAGCAGAGATAAGGGGGCCATGAACCTCATGGTGCAGGGGTGGCTGGGTGTTGGGCAGGCTGAGCTCACCCATGGCTTCATGGTCACCAATAATGGGGCCAATATGGTCAAGGCAGTCCATGATGCCAACTTTGCTGGTATTCGCTGTGTGGCACACAATTTACATCTGATTGTGAGGGATGCCTTGGAGGGAGACAGGGCTGCTGGTGATGGCACCAGCAACACCAGTAGACTTGTTTCTAGATGCAGGAGAGTGACAGGCTACTTCTACCGGAGCATCGAGGGGGGCAAGATGCTGTGGGACAAACAAGCAGAGCTAAATGTTCCACAGCACAGAATCATCTAGGATGTGGAGACTTGGTGGAGCTCCACATACCTGATGCTTGAGAGGCCGGTGGAGCAACAGAAGACCATCCATGACCTGGATTTGCTTGGGGAGATTGAGATCAGCAGTCCCCTGACCAAAGCTGAGTGGGATGCCATCTCCCAGATCTTGCTGGTCCTCAAGCCCTTCCTCGAGGCCTCTGAGACCCTCAGTGCTGCTGATGCCTTCCTCAGCCAGGTGGTCCCCATAGTGAAGGAGCTCTGCAGCCAAATGGAGAGCTTCCTGGGGGCCAATGTTCCTGGCTGGGGCAGGTCGCTTTCACCAGATGTGCAGTCACTGGTGAGGCAGCTGAAGGTGGCCCTTAGGAAAAGCCTTGAACCCTTGGGGTCCAACACAGTGCATATGCTGGCCGCCATCTATGACCCAAAGGTGAAGGGCACCATATTTGGAGCAAGACACTGAGTCACTGGAGGGAGGTACTTATTAAGAAAGTGACAGAGGTGGAACGCCAGAGGCGGGGGGAAGTGGGACAGGGGGACCCACTGCCTGAACCCAGCCTGCCATCCACGAGCCAGTCTTCCCCTCCACCACAGGTGTTGCCAATATGGGCTAAGGCCATGGCAAACATTAGGGGGTCCAGACCCACCAGACCCCAGGATCAGGCAGACAGCCCTCACACCGTGGGGTCTGCCTATCTTGCCGAGCCTGTGGACCTCCGGACTGCGACCCCCTTGGCTTACTGGGCAACCCGCAGCCCAATGTGGCCGAATCTGGCTACAGTTGCCCGGGAATACCTCTCCTGTCCACTGACCAGTGTGCCAAGCGAGAGGGTGTTAAGCATGGTTGTGGATGTTGTGACACCCCACCGCACCTGCTTGGATCCTGGTTTAGTGGAGCAGCTGGTGTTCCTCAAGGTGAACCTCCTGCTGCTGGGGCTCCCCAAGCTCCAGATGCAGACAGAGTAAATGCTGCCCTCCTTGCTCCATCTGGATCACGAGTTTTGTCTGTCAGCAGCCTAAGGTGCAGTTTCCCCCAAACCCCTGCACCTATCACCGTGAAAGTTGGCAGGCTTTGCGGGCTTCTCAGGGGCTAGCAAGCCTGCAGTTTTGAGCTCCCTGTGGCTTTCCACACAGAAGTCACAGGAGGTTTTCTCTCAAGAATTTGGGGTGCTGTTTCTCCAACCCCCTGAACTTATCTTGTTGAAAGTTGGCAGATTTTGTGGGCTTCTCAGGAGCTACCATTCCTGCAAGTTTCATCAAGATCAGACAAGAAATGCCAAAGTTATAGCCTGCTTCAACCTTCCCCATTATAGCCTATGGGGAAGTCGAAGCAGCTCGAATATTAGACCGAGCTTCGACCGCGAGTCGAAGCAGACCTGCTTCAACTCAAAGCGGACAACAAATTGAAGTGGGACCCAGTTTAATATTCGACATGGCTGTCGAATCGAATATTACCTGCTCTGCACAGCCCTGTTACGCATGCCTCTCCAAATTAGGGTATGAGGTATTCAATGTTTAGTTTCAAGCCTATTTTTATATTTTTAAACATGGAATCTATTCTGTAGCTGACATTTTGCACACTGTGCATTTAACGTAAAGGAGCCCTAAAGCTAATAAAAAGACAAATTCTCAGCAGCTCTATAGTTACAGCCATTTTCACTGAGAAAATCAGAAATTTTTGGCTTCGTTATCTTTTTCAGTTTCAAATATTACACTTCAAAGACACCTTCAGACGTATTCAATATACTTATAAGTGACCAAAGACACAGCTATTAAGCTCCAGTTAAGTTTCTTATTAGCTCAGCTATTATTTGAGTGGGCATCAAACTTACTGGCCCTGAATGAAAGTAAAACATTGATGCTTTTTCATTTTGACACAAGGGAAAAATAATATATTTATTTTATCATTTGTAAGACTTGAACACTGAGCTAATTTTAACTCTGATAAGAAAGTCTCTGGACTGTTAGGTGGAATGTTTTTTGTTAGAATGTAATTTCTTTCTGGAAGTAGGCTACACTTTTCTTTGTACTGTTAAATTACCTAGGACCAAAGGCCTACGGTCTCTTGACACTGCCACAACTTAACTTTATTTTACCCCCTAAACTTAATAGAGGGTAGGGAGTGGGCATGAGTACTGTCCTGAGGGCTGGTCAGGAATTTATTTTCAGTGGAAGGTGGTTGTGATTTTTGTTTTTAAATTTTATTAAGGAATGCAATTCTCCTTAAACAGAAGGGAGAATATTTGATACTATGTATTATCCTGTTTTAAATTAAATTGTCAAAAATACCTTATTAAAATGTATTTTTTTTTCTATTTTTTCATTGAAATGACATTGTTTTGAAATTCAAATTGGTGTATTTTAAAATGTTGACATTGAAATGAAGACAGCAGAAGAGAGGGTTGCAGAGGGGAACACTGAAGAGGGGTTGGGCAATAGGGCAGAGCTGCTTGCCTCCAATTTTGTGCCTCCCTGGACTGGTTCCAACCACTTTGTGGTCCAGATCTGGCCTGCAGGCCATAGGTTGCTGACACTGGGTTTAAGAAACATTTGTCTCTTGATTTAGAAAGGGATCATCCTACCTAAAGTGGGGGGGTTGGACTAAATGCCTTGATTTCAACTCCCTGCTTTTCTGTCTGATTCTGTGATTGACCCAAATCTTTTTTGAATTTTGGTTATAACAATGATTTTTGAGCTATTGATGACTTATTTTAAATTCTGGTAGGAAAACATTTGGAAATCTTGAAAATTATTACAGGTTAGGAAGGCAGTCTGCTAATCAAATCTAGGTGGTTTTCCTACCTAGCTGTTTTTGCCACTTGAAGGTGTATTCCAAGCCCTCATGCACCATCAGATAGCAAAAAGGAGATGGAATGGTAGTTGAGAATCTGGACCTCTTGATTTTAAAATCTATGTTGCTTGTTCATTTTTTCTGGTCTTGTGAGACAGCTATAGCTGTTTCACCTGGTATCCCTGCAGTTTTGTCTTGCAACATTTGAACTAGTTTGGTGTCATTTGTAACCCTCTCTGGAACATTCAGTAATGTCCATTGCAAAGTGAATCAACTTGTGCTGCAGAAAAAAGTATTGAAAACTTCCTTTTTTGGACTCAATACGCAAGTTGAAGTTTTCCATTCTTACTGAAAGTGCTCTATAGGAAACAACCTTTTCTGTTCAAGGGTAGACTGTATGACTTCATTTCCATTGCTCTGGTTTCATTTTGTTAGGTCTTGTAGGCCTTAAATTCATACCAAATAAAGGAACAAGTATTTTTAACATAAGACATTCTAAAACAAATATGTGCTAGGTCATGTGAAATGTGAGCCTCTTCCAATCTGTCGAGTACATCATCTAGAAGATTCTGCTGAACTAGTTTAGCCAGTGTACAAATACTTTGTCAGACATTCCCACTTCAGAACCTATGATCTAGGTAGAGAAGATGATGAGGAGAAAGAAATAGGCAAACAGAGGTGAAGTGTTATGCTGTAGCTCACTCCACAGAGCCAGGAAGAGTCACCCAGTCACCTGACTGAGTTGTATTAGACAGGATATCTTGTCTATCTTGCTCAGGATATTGTAGATAAGTGCCCTACTTGTTCAAGAATGTAGGCCAAGAACCAAATATACTCATCCAGAAAAAGGAAAAGAGAGCAATATTTGTGCACACTGAGAAGAGTGGGAGAAGAGTGGGAGTTAATTGCTGAGTAGGCAAAATGAAAAAAATGAAGATTAATTCGAGAGTACATGACTAAACTTAGAATATTAAGTAAACCTTTAGCCTACCAGTGCATGGGAGACTGCAAAAAAATAGATGTCTTTAGAGCAACAGAATAATGGATCACAGATTATAGCATTGGAAAAAGACATTTTGAAGTCAAAAACAAGAACTGCTGTTTTGAAAGTTCCAAGGCGTTCAGAAGTGCAGCATACAGGAGTAATGCATATATTAAATTCATTTCTATTTCTGTTCCAGAAGAAAAAGTGAAGCATCTCGAATATCCACTACACTCATTTAAGAAAGGTACAGAAAGATGTGGCTTATGAAGCTTTATCACTCTGCATGATTACTACACCTCTAACATCTGAATATTCCTATACTGGTTAAAAAAGCTTGGCAGACTCAGGTATAAAAAGATCCGAAAATAAAAATGGAGTTGATATACCTTGGAAATAGAGTTAGTCTAAAAACTCAAAATAAGTCCCTCTCAATTTTTTAGAACTTTCAAAAAACGTTTTTTTTAAATATTTTAAAGTTTTCAAAAAGTGCCAAGTCCTGAAATTATCACAGAACTTCTCTCTCATATCATAGTTTAGTTAAGTTATAATTTTTGTTGTCTCCACCCCTTTCCCCCATTCTGTATATTTTCCTTTTCTCCCATTCTGCCTTTGTTTAAGGTTCCCCCCACCCTCCATTTTGCCATGGAGAAAGGATGAGAAGGGAGGAAAAAAATGTTTAAGTTTTACTAATGTATTGGATATTGGAGGAATGAGACACAATTTAAAACCCTAAGACTTTTACAAACTTCTGGTAGCCTTGACCTAAGACTGACAAATTTCATAACTGTACTAGTTCTTTGCTTTTGAAATCCAAGTTGTATTGCGGCAGAACTGCCAAAATAGTTATTGCTGGGCTAGCATGTGAAAGTAATAGGATAGTTGTGAAGCATCTATTTCAGTTTTTAAGATATTTTGGGTAAAATGAATGGGAGGACAACTACATACTATGCAAGTGATGAAAACTCCCTATTTTGTACTTCAGTCATCATAATGCCATTACTAACTGAAAAAAAAACTAGTTCTGTGAGTGTGGAAACTGAGTTTTTTTGAAACAAGCCATAAAATGTCAACACAAAATTGAGGTGGATGTTCACTCTTTAAAGTGAACCTTGTATTACCCAGTACTTTTTTCTTGACATCTTAATTGGAAAAATAGATTGCTTTCAAAGTCATGAACTATTTGTTCTGCATAAAAGGGCTCATGTTCAGAGACAACCTAAACTGTACACCAGAAGGCTCATTTCACCAAGAACAAAGTTAAGTTTCCATGAACCAAACTCATGTAATTTGGCTTTAAGTCTTCCGAAGCCTGATCCCTAGAATTCATTTTATATGTTACTATTTTTAAGTATTTTTATTGTTCCACACAATTAATAATTTGACAAAAATAATTTGTCTTTCATCTAAGGATTGGACTCCTTAGACATGTTAGTGCATTTTCACTCCTGGTGTTATATCAGCACATGGGCATTACTATTTATTTTTACTGGTAAAAGAGACAATGCCTTCATTTTTTAAAGCAGCCTTTCTGTGGCCTGAGACAACTGTGACTTGATGTTCACAGGTTCTAATGACTGACAGTGAGGTAGGTGGATAGTCAGTTCTTCTGACATCAATTTTTGGTGAGCAGATTTTCAGTAAAACTCAGTACCCTCAACAGGAACCAGTTTATCAGAAGAGTTTCACTCACATTTAGGCATCTAAATACATGGCCACATTTCCAGAAGACCTCAGTACATTAATTTCAATGAGAGATTCCAGCTGCTGAGCACTTTTGGAAATATGAGCTTTATTTAGATGCCTAAATGAGTTCTGGGCTTTTTTGAAAAGCTGGCCACACATACCTAAATTTAAACATCTACTGTTAGACAGTGTATTTAAAAACCTGGTTTCTGGTGGCTCAACTGAGGCCACATGAACTAAGATCAAAACTGAAAATAGAGATTTCCAGATCCGATATATGCTAACCATGATACTGTACTCAGCCTTTGAAAACAGCTAACATTTAACAAAAGCCAAAAACATTCAGCAAAAGGCCTCAAATTTAGATTTTAAAATGGTAGAGAGTCTGACACCCATCCAAGTCTCTAGGAGAAGTATATCTCATCCAAGGAGAGCTAACAAGAGCTTTCTACTCTGAATGTGGCCCTGAGACTGAAGATAACAACTAGAAAACAAATTTGACATAAGCAACAAATGCATCTCCTGAAGCTACAAAAATGTACATAAATAAGCTTGTAAAATAGGAGCCAGCACTGTGGAACAGGTTACACCCTATACTAGTACCCTGGTTCACTGAGATAGTCAAGCATGTGAACAGTCTGATTAAAGTCATTAGCTCTGGCATTTTGCAGCAGTAAAAGTAGTGAAACTGTTCACATACTTTTAACTTTTTTACTCCCTAGCATCGTGTTTTCACATCTCCAACATCTTATTTCCTGGTATTTCTATTTTAGTATTTACATCATTTTCTTCTTGTTCAAGTACAGCAGTAACAGACTTCCTTTCAGTTATGAGGAATGATGGGACTTTGTTTCTCTTAAAAGCTAGGAACAGGCATTCAAAAACCTGAGCCTAAATTGATTCAATCTTTGCAGGTTAGTCTAACCTGGCTAGGTTAAATCACTTTGTAACTGCAAAGACATCCTAGAAACATAGGCACATGCCTGCATTGGCTCAGGCTAGAAGTGGGGATGGGGGGTGGGGAAAAGGGATGTGTGTGCTAGAGCAGCCCTCCCTCCCTTGTATAGTGCTGAGCTGGGGGGGGGTGGCTTGATAAGGTTTCCTCTCTTTTGACCAACCCAGCAGGGAATTGATAACACTGTTTATCACCTTATTAAGAAAACAACAGGAGGACATTACCAGCTACCTGTTGATTCTCCCTTTGTCCCATCTGCCATGGCATGGCCCTTAGCCAGCATATGGTCTGCTAGCTAATGCTGAGAGGTGTCTGTAAGGCAGAGGGGAGAGGGAGGGGAGCAGGGATGCCTGCAGTCTGTGCTGAGATCCAGCCAGGGAGTCAAGGGGAGGGGCCAGCTCTACTGTGGAGCAGAGAGCCCCGCCCAGCCCAGAGAGCATGCCAGGATGCCGGGGGAGTCTTGTTTAACTTAAACCAGCAACGGGTTATTGCATAAACTGGTTTGACCCAAATAGTTAAGTCTGAAACTACATTCAGCCGGGTTGATCTTCAGCCATTTTCAAACTGGTTTATGTGGACTGAACAGCTGTTCTGTTACAGGTTTAAACCAGTCTCTGATCACTTAAATTGGTTTATGTGTAATGTCTGTCCATAGCCATAAAGAAAAGTTTAGAGTGCCTTTCCTTTCCTTCTGTCCTATTTGAGACTTGTTTTCAACAGCACATACGTGTGTTATTGCAGGCTGAAATTACTAAGTGACAATTCCCAGGCAACTAGGCTGTACCATTCTAAATTCAGCATTACCACATTTTACTGTAAATTGCTATTTTTTCTTTAAAAATGCCATGAAATCTAAAGAAAGAAGAAAATGTTCAAAACAGTGAAACAATCTTATTATGTGGTCACACGAAATGTCTGCAGCAGATCAAGTATTGAAGACTGGCCTACAAAAAAAGGGAGCTCCACACACTAATTCTGTTGAAAATGACAATGGAAAATGAACAAACTAAATAAGTAACAATGTTGAATCCCACAAATAAGTAGCACATCGAGACTTCACACTGATTTTTCTCTCTGGAAGTTCTAGTTATCTTAATACCACTGCAATTCTTTTCTAGCAATTCATTGCCAATATCACTTTTCAAAAAATTGCATTTGAATTCCCAGTTAAGAGAGTTCATTATTCTCACTTACATAATAATGTTCTCATCTTTCTCTAATCTTGTGCTCTAATAAAATGGAGCTCCCAAAAAATCTGAGTGGAGCTGAATGGAGGGAGTGAATTTCAATGAAGACATCTCACTTTTTCTTCTTCTATGGTATTTACAACTTTCAGATATTTCAACATAGCGGCTGCCAATTTTGAACATTAATTACCATTTATCTAAATTCCACATAGCAATTGAAAAAAAAAATTGTCATAAATCAATCTATTACCCTCGTGTTTATAGTTGATCATCCCTGATTTCCTGGTCAGCCACAGAAGCATCCAGGATCAAATGGGGTGCCATCTATCTGGAGCTGAAAGCATGGCCTTCTTGTTTTGTGCTGTGTCACCCATTTAGTATAAGATCTCTTTAGTGACGGTATTTGATTTGTTGTACTCTATAGCTATTCTTTAATGTTTGTAATACGGAAATGCCTAGAGGCCAACTGGATTGGGAGATGTGTGTGGGGATCTGTCTATATACAATTTATGAATTCTCATTAATTTTTATGAAACTGCTGTATTGCTGAACTGTAAGGCTCTGAGAAGCTTTGATCACTGATTTGATTCAGCAGAGATTCGGGCCAGTTTGGCAGCCAAATCTCCGAAGCCAAATTGAAGCAGGAGACCCTTTAATCTATCCATATAAAATCAGAACCCTTCAAATTGATCCAGAGAGATAGATTCAGAGAAGCATTTCTGGCCCACTTTGGGTCCGCCGTGGAGCATGCATGTCCCCTTCCCCCACCTCCTGGATCAGCAATTGATGCCTCCCGGGTTTGAGGGGGCAACTGGGGGCCCTCCATGGCCAGTTGCTAAGCTGGGGGTGTATGGGGGGGGGGTCATCTGCATGCTTGGCAGCAGACTTAGAAGTGAACTGGAAGTACTTATGGTCCACTTCTGGGTCCACCACCGAGCAAGTGGGGGGTCCCCCATGCTCCTGTGAGATGCCCCATCTACCCCACCATCTCAGCATTTACAAAACATGCCTGGTACCTTGAGGTATGTAGAAAAAAATATTTAAAGCTGTGTCTCTGGCCAAATCACTGATTCTCCAAATCAGCATCAAATGTCCAGATTTAGATTCAGCCAAATCAAATCAGAACAGTGATCTGCATTAACAAATCAAATTAAACTGTCTCCTGAATCTGAATCTGAATCAAAGCCCTCTTCGCACACACCTACTGAACTTCTCAATGTATAATGAATCAGCCAGTAGTGTAGTGACCCACCCTGTCTAAAAGAAGCTACAGAATAATCATAATAAATTGTTAACCTTTGAGTATGCTTTGGCTGAGTAAAAGAGCTAAGAATGGTGCCTGGAAATCCAGTTGGCATAAAGTTATCGTTATGGGTGGGATATAGAATGCAGGGTAGTGGGGAGAGAAACAAAGGAACAAAGGCAATGAAGCGGGGATTCAGAAAGACAAAAGAAGGTTGGAGTAGATAGAAGAGCAGAGACATGCTTTAATAGAAAACAGATTTTTTTTATTGCAGGACCATTCAAGGAAGATGAAAGCTGTCTGCAGAAGAAAGAGACTCCATGATTCAGGTCTGCTACTGCTTGAGTGTAGATGTCTGCACCAAAAAACAAAAAAATCAAGGAAAGCTTGCAGCTTTTCCAGACTTAAAGAAACTTCAGATCACTTGGGTTCAGGGTGCTGGGACCTAACAGCTTCTTGTCTACAGAAAACATTTGATAAAGGACTGCTCAAAAAAAAGCCTTATCTATTAATCTTTTAAAACTTGATTGAATTCTATTAGTCTCCTTTCCATTGAAACAGTGTTTCTGAGTTAATTCTCTTCTACCATATTTACCTGTATTAGTCAAGGTTGAATATCATATAGTGTAACTGTAACATTGTTTAATTTCCTCAGACTTATTCTGGCTTTGATTTCTTTGCAAAACAATTGTATTCTTTTTGATTTCCAGATCATGTTTCACATGAAATATACCAAGTTCAGGAGCTATTTTCATCATTAATTGTTTGATGCAGTTCGAGCAGCCTCCTTTCTTTGCTAGTGTCCAATAAGTATGAAAAAGTATTGTCATTAGTTTTAATTGTGTCATTAATTTGTGTACAACTACCAGTAAGTAAATGTTGCATATGTTTTATTTTGGTAACAATACTATTATTATTGACATCCTTTCTTCTGCGCGAGATGGTGGATATTGCAGCCCATGATGTAAATGGTTTGCAGTGTCTCATGGGACTGAATAGTTTGATCCAAGATTTGCATTTTCTGTGGCAGTGGTTGCAAGTGTGTGTGTATGTGTGTGTGTGATGGTTGGGTGAGTTCATGAGCTGCTTTCTTTCTACGGACTCTTTTCTCTTCAAGCTATTGATGCCAATTCCTGTCAAGGATTTTAATGCCCTGGTAAAGACAGTGATGCCACTTAAACCCAAGTATCTGAAATTTTTGAACTACTTCTAGTTCTCATTAAGGATGAGTGATGGATATTGTGAAACTACCTGTCCAAGTATGACTGTTTTCTTTATGCTGATAGAGCAAATGCCTGACAAGCTCTTGAAAGGCAACACATGAGTTCTTGTAGTAGGTCTTCATCGTGGTCTGTAAGGGCAGTATCATCAGTGAATAGAAGCTCCCCGATAAGCACTTTTCAAACCTTAGTCTTTGCCTTGAGTTGTGACAGGCTGAAGAGTATCCCATCCAATCTTGTGTGAAGGTACACTTCACCTTCCATATCTTTAAACACACAGTTCAGGTGTATTGAGAAAAAGATTCCAAAGAGTGTAGAAGCAAAAGCACACCCTTGCTTCACTCTGCTTTTCATCTCAAAGCTGTGTAAAGTGAACCCATCAAGCTGAACAGTTGTTTCCATGTTGTCATAGAAGGAACATACAAGACTTAACAGGATTTGTGGGCATCCTATCCTTTCTAGGACTGCAAATAGGTTTGCTCTGCTGACAGTGTCAAATGCTTTGGTTAGATCCAGAAAGGCGATGTACAATGGTCAGTTTTGCTTTCTGCACTTTTCTTGAAGTTAACACAGGGAAAATATCATCTGTATGGTTGATCTTCCAGCCCCAAATCCCAGTGACAGTGGTTGCAATGACTCACCAGTTGTTGTAGGTAGACCAAGAAGATGCTTGCAAAAGCTTTTCCTGCTGTACTTGGTAGTAAGATACCTCTGTAGTTGCTGCAGTCACCCTTATCTCTTGTATTTTTATACATAGTGATGTTGTTTGCATAACACGTTTTGTGGTACCTCTCTATCCAGCATTTGAGAAGCAGCTATTGAAGATATGGTAATAGGCTTTCTTTCCCACACTTGAGAATTTCTGTTAGGATGTCATCTTTTCCAGGAGCCTTGCCACTTGATAATGAATCAATAGCCTTGCTTAGCTCTTCTACAGTGGGCTAGCACCATGTATAACCCTGGTATGACCTGTAGAATTGGTATTTGGTCCAGTGATTCACTGGTGATGTTTCTTTCTTGTGACTGTAGCTCTGAGTAATGTTCAACCAATGAAGCATCTGCTTGCTTCTTTCTGTAATGGCTTCACGGCTGCATGTTTTGAGCAGGGTTTCCTTGTTTACAACAGGGCCTAGAGCTTTCTTCAGACCATTGTACAAGACTTTTATGTTTCCTGTGTCTGAGGCTGTCTGTATCTCTTCATATTGGGTTAGTCCAGTACTGATTTGCACAGTGTCTGGTTTTCTGTACCTTGTTTTTTACATGTCGAAGTCTCACTTTGGTGCTCACTGTTGGCTTCTTGTTGTGTTCCACATAGTCTGTGGCCTTGATGTTGGTGACAGGTAATAGTTCTTCTGCCTTTTCTTGGAAGCAGTCCTTATTGGGTGTTCTCTTTTCCCCAAACATAGCTTTAGCTGTTTCATGGATTGCAGTTCTTAAACCTTCCTAAATTTCCTCTGCCTTCTTTGGTAGTGACTTCCCAAACATGCTGAGTTTGAAAACATTTACAAACTCTTGGCACTTCCTCTGGTTCTTGGTGTTAGTGGTATTGATTTTGGGCTTGCTCCTAAGTTTTGCTCTATGTAGTCTCTTGGCTGTAATCTTCATCTTGCTAATGATCAGGGAGTGCTTGTTGTCACAATAGGTACTGTGCAATGTGCAGGTCTTCTGCGCTGAAGGTAAGTCTTTCCTCCTAACAATAACAAGGTCTAGTTGCTGCCAGTGTCCTGATTGTGGATGTCACCATGAAACTTTGTGGTGATCTTTTCCAGCAAAATATGAATCAGTAATGTACAATTGGTTTGGGGGACAGAATTCAAGATGTCATTGGCTGTTTTCATTCATTTTGCCAATGACAATGTGTCCTAGGCAAAATCTGGCTATGAGTTGTTGTCTCTGCTAACTTTTGTATGGAAATCTCTGAGGAGGAATAGTCACTCAGTTGATGGTATTCCTTTGATGACTTGCTGCAGTGTGTCATAAAATTTGTCCTTCTCTTCAGGGCTGGAGTTGAGTGTTGGTGCATAAATGCTGATGATGTTCACAAAACTTATGTGAGATGATATGCTCTGACTTCACAGTGGGTATTTTTATAAGCTTTACCAACTTGTTACTCACAGGAAAATCAATTCCATGCTGACAATTTTCTTCAGTGCTTTTACCTTGCCACAAGAAGGTATATTTGGCCTCTTGGATAGAATCATTATCTGCAAGTCTCATTTCTTGGAGCGCTGTAATGTCAACATTGAGTTTGTACAGCTCATGCTCAATCAAGACTGACTTCCGTATGCTGCTTCTGTACTGTAGGTCATCACCATCTGTCAAGCCAGGATACGTGGTCCTGACATTCCAGCTTCCAAGCCAGAAAGTTCTTGGTTTCTCATTTTTGCCAGGTGTGGGGTTTCCATATGCTTTTCGGCTTTTGGCCTAGCCCCAGGTAGATTTAAATTAAAAATTGAAATTAATTTAGAGAGGGATATACAGAAATATTCAATGCTATTATTCTGTTTCCTTTCATATTTTACAGATGAAGTTAATGCATTAATCCTAATCTGTTTCTGAGCTCATTTAAGAGGTTAGTATTTTAGGTAAATAAGTATTATGATGTAAGCAGTAGGATTTTCTTAAATATGTGTTATAATAAGCAGAAAATCTAACTCCACTGAAATCAAAGTACAATGGAACAATGTGACTCAAGGTTTTCATTATATTAAGGGAACAGTGACACCTTATGTAAAAAATACAATATTTGGCTCAAAATTTACATGTGAATTCTTACAGAGTTCTAGCATTAGCTTTCAAAAATATCCAGTTCACATTATTTAGTTCTTATACTGTTCCTGAGTTAAAAAATAAGTGAAATACTTCTAAAAAATATTTCTTAAAAAGAAATTACTACAATTGATCCCCACAGTCATATGTAAAATGATAATTATCAGCATCAGTTTTGTAAAGATTATTTTTATCTTTGAAAATAATAATGTTGGCCATTTAAATATTCGCAGTATGTGAAATGTTTACAACTCATCATATGGTTTCAGCTTTCCACTCAGAGGATCAAGACAATGCTAATTATTTCTAATTCAAATGACTGATCCTTTTTTAATGTGGCTGTTTCTTTATCACTACTTTCACCACTTCAATATTATGATGCTTGGTCTTAAATACTTTGCACATATTAAAAAAATTAATCCCACTTGTTGAGGTATTAATAGTTCTAGCAATATTGCTCATTTTAAATATAAGGTCGAGATGTGAACTTTAATGTGTGTCTGTGGTAAATATCTTGAATTAATTAAGTAGTTCTTTAAATGACTGAACTTCCCTAGAGTATATTACCAAAAAATGTTTTGGAGCAGACATAGGTTTTGTCATGCATATATTCATCCAATCCATACAGAAATTCATTACCATTTAAAAGATGCTCAGATGCAGTGTTGGAGATCAGGCAAGCCAATTAGTGGGATACCTCTACTTTTTTATTTTTTTTGCCAGGCTTCTACCTGTTATGGCACTTACTTTAATCAGATATTGAAGAAGAAGCTTTTACGCCTTTTCAGTGGAATTAACAGGATCCTTATCACATCTCTCTGGTTGTAGTCTCTGACTAATAAAATAGTGGTTCATCAATGCCGAATGTATTATTGCTTTGTGCTCAGCAAAGATTGTACCTCCTCACTGATTGCTACAAGTATACCTAATTTATATACCTGTTGGTACTTTCTTCTGCATGCCTTGGCTTTCCTACTTTTATTATTGTAAATTATTTATATCACAAATGCTACATCATGATTCCCGGATTTGTAAAGAGTGGCATGTGCACTAAGGATCTAAACTTAGTGGATGGAGATGCAGCCATGTGCGGCTTGTGGCACCACAAACCTCTGCAGTGTCTCAAACCATATGCCCAGCATGTTAAAATGTGCCTCACACTGCAAATTTCCAGTTCAGGGGCAACATTTTAACTGGGAAATCTCGGCAGCAAAAAAAAAAATCTCACAAAAGAAAGCAGCACAGTACATGCCACAGGAGCATGTGCCAGCAGACAGAGAAGCTCCTAGGAGACACTTTGGCTGCCAGCTGTCTCCCTTTCTCTAGTTTGGCTTTGGGTCTTCCAGCATGCTGGGAGCTGGGAGGAGTGGGGAAATGGTAGTTTTCCAAAGTAGGTCATTTTGCCCCACTCCAAAGCCCACATGGAGGGGTGTGCACAGCAGCAAAAAGTAGCTGCACAAATTTGAGCAACTACTTTTTTTGCCACTGCAAGTGCATGTCTCTGCATGTGGGGATACACCCAATGGGTGCATTTACAAGTTCATTAATGTGCTGTAATTTTGGAGCATTAAGTTTAGTACCGGTATTTACAGATACTAAACTTAATGTGCTGTAATCAGTGCTACTGCCCACTAGCACAGAGGAACAACTTTTGTGAAGCTAATGTTTAGTAGATTAATTCTACTGAGTATTAGCACATTAGTGCAGTTTTTGCCAGCCATATTAATGCACAGTAGAATTTGTCTACTGCGACGTTAGCGCTTCATGTAGACTCACTCAATATGCTTTAAGATACCTCTGTACTTATTTATCTGTGTCTCTCATTTAGTGTTGTTGTATTACATTGGACCCTTGTCAGGCTGACAGATATGGGAAAGGCATTAAGAATGAACTAGCATGGAAAATTGCTTCATTCTCTTACCCTAAAATATGGCCTCAGTAAGATTGTTTGTAAAGTTCTGTGAAAGAGCTGGCATTGTGGTAGCAATGGCTATATTTTGTGTTATCTGGCTTTAGCTTTTCTCTTGTATAGGAATTGGTAAATGAGCCATAGAGAATGAGGAAGAAGTCAAATCAAGTGAAATAATCCCAATGACTGCTGTGAACTTCTAATAGGGATATAAACAAGAAATTGTATGAGTTCTCATATGGAGGTGTAAATATCTTATCTCTACATGCTGGCTATAATTTGAGCCCCATAATGTTTTAAGATGAAATAAGTCCCTGTTGGTTTGCTTTGTCAAGAAACAGAGCCCACTTCATTTCTTAATCTTACTTCTGTTTTTTTAAACCAAAAAAATGCTTAGGCATACACATTTTATGTTATGCACAGGAATTTTAGCCACCCTTCAAAGTTTATTATATTCTTAGATATAAACAAAGCTCCTGATTAAGAGGCCTGAAGTATTTTCATTGCCATGGAGATGGGAAGAGTACAGGAGGACTACGCTGAAGTCTATCAAAGAATATCTGTGGCTTTTCCAGCTCTCCAACTGTTCCCCATCCCCTCCCTCTACCTCCCCCAGTGAAGTCACTGCAATTGTATCAGGTTCTATTGTTTATAATGAAAATAATGAAAATAGACCCTTGATCTTTGCATTCCAAAGTTGACAGTTTAACTTCCTGAGGTTATTTCTGAGTCCTCACAAATATTTTTCTAGGAGATTTTTGAGTACTACAGTATTGCTCCATACTCTGAGGAGACCATGGAGGGGAACTCATAAAACCTTAATTTTGTTAAAAAAAATTAACAAGATGAAGTTTAATATGTAACCAAGTATGTTTGTTAACGATTGTCATTGTTTTGGTTTGCCTTGAGTATATGTATATGTACAGTAAGGGTTTATGAGATGCAAAAACTAGATTAATGACATAAAACTGATTTATGCTAAGCTATAGAATCTTAAGCAAGGAATGAAGTAAGATAATAATTGGCAAACAGAATGCATTTTTCATGCCCTGGCTGTTTAAAATTTTGCATTTTTCCTTTGGCACATGATCATATCCTGTGGTTAGTGGTTTTAAACATGATATCATTTTTTCACAATTTTTCCAGTGTCCTGAACATAGGTTTGCCTCCTACAGTCACCTGCCAAGAGCCAGTTTACTACCTCTTTCTCTGATTTCAAAAACTGGATTTGAGGGAAGTAATGAAAAATGAGACTGAATTTTAATTGATCCAGGAGGCCATCCATAATAGCCCATCAATATATTTATTAGCCATATGCAGTAATTCTTCTGATTGCTTGAGTTTTTAAATGAAAGCTTTATTCAAATACCCTCCAGCTATAGGTTTAAAAGCTAGATACAATGTTTGAAGAATATTTGTGTGCCTTTAACTGAAAAGGCTGTGTAAGCAATTGATTTCCCAATTCAATGGTTGAGCAAAAGGAAAAACCAAAAAGCAGGGGAAAAAACCTTTCATTTTCAAACTGTTTTGTTGTTGTTGCTGGGTTTTTTTCCCAGGAAGCAAAACTTGAGGGGATGGGAGGAAATATAGTAAGGTCAAATTTAAATTGTGGTCAACCTGAAACTATGTTTTCATTGTGGGGGGAGATGATTTTTACATTTTATAAATAAATGCAGCTGAATTTAAAAGAATATTTTTACGAAGTCAATGCTATTTTTCCCAACATATTTGCAACTAGTTTTGTTTGACCTCAGCAGATACACTATTTCTGTTTTCTCCCACCCGCCAAAACCACTGTCCTATTAAAAAGTTCTTACCATACAGATCTGTGAAGAAAAGAAACAAAGTTTTATGTTTAGACTGTCGGACCTTCAATCAGGTTCCAACTTTTTGTTCTGTGAGGATGAAGCATAGTATAAGAGGTGCTGTTTTATGACTGGTATCCATAAGCACAATCAAAGTAGAAATAAATAAATAAAGAGTAGTATCGTGACATGTCACAATTTCAGGGAATATCACTCTGAGCATCATTGTGATGGATGCTGAGTGTCCTTCATGCCTGCTAGCTCCTGTCTGCTGTCATTTGGAGTTAAAGGGCATTCAGATTTTTAAGGATTTTATAGGTTCAAATCCTAGGACTAAAAGGTTCTTAAAGAGGGGCTTAATCTGAAAAAGACAATCTACAGCTAAAGTGCTTTAATATGGATACCAGCAATGAAAACAGAAAGGATTTATATCAGTTGCAAATTATCTTACCTTCAAACCTTTTTTTGTAGACACACTTTGCAAATAAGGTTTATCACCAGAACAATTGTTTCTGTCTATTTCAAACTGTTATCATAGAACATTATCAATCATTTGGCATTAACTTGGTACCAATATATTAATGTAACAGCTTAGACATGTAGGATAATATAAAGGAAATATATTTAATTGGCACTAACGGGTATTTACAGCCAGTATATTTAGATTGACCTAGGGTTAGGTTGATTTAAATGCTGGTGGTGCACCAAGCCATATTGGCCGATATGATCCAGTTCCAATTTGCAGCCAGGCAGCATGGACAGTGGTGTTTGGCTGGTAAGTCTGTTGTGTGGGAAGGGGGGAGGGGAAAGGGAAGGGGCATGGGATGGGGCAGATTGAGGCCTCCATGGTGAGGGAGGGAGTGGGACTGGAGTTGGGGCTGGGGCAGGGGCAGGTGCAGGTGCTGGTGCTGCACAGCCAGGGAAGAGTGGAGGATGGAGCCATGAGCAGCTCATCCAGGGATCCCGGGGAGGGGGGGCAGCTCCTGTTGCTATGAATACCCCAGGAGGGCATGGGGAGGGGTGCCCCCAGATGTATGTGTGAGGCAGGGCAGGCTGCTGCTACAGGCTAAGGCCAGTGTGGCACTGGGCTCTTCCCGGTGTGGGGCTGGATTGGGCTATGCTAGGAGCAGGCATCGGAGGTGCTGGGATGGGGATTATGCTTCAGCTACCCCAAAATTTGCTGTAGTCCCCACAACCCTCCCTCCCAGAGCCACCATTGCCTGCCACAAGCACAACCTTGGCTCAACCTCTGTCAGGAAGAGCCTGGCAGCCCCCAGCTTGCAGTGGCAGCCTGCCCTTGCTCTGCACAGGTCTGGGGGAATGTGCCCTCCATGGCCTCCCAGGGTATGTTTAACTGCAGGAGCCACCTCACAAGCAAGCCACTCCTGGCTCCATTCTGTGCTCTGCCCCAGCTGTGCAGTACCTGCACCTTACCCAGCCCCACTGCCTTTCTTACTGTGGGGCTCTCAATCTGTCCCCCCGACTCCTTCCTTCACAACAGTCTTACCAGCCAGACCCAGCTGCTCTCCATGCTACTGGGCTGTGCTCCTAGCCACCTGTATGCTGCACTGAAGCTGTGTGCATGTACGGGGCATTTATTGGTGGCATTATCAGCCACATCAGCCAAAGAAAGTCGATTGCCAATACAGGCAATTTTCCTTATATCAGTGCCAATCTGATATAGATCCAATGTATTGGTGTACCTCTACTAAATGCCATCTGTGCAGGAATTCAAGGTAATTTAAAGTGTTTGGCCTGGTCTAAGTTAGTTCACCTGAGGAGGAAGAAGCTAAACTATAGGTGGACAAAATGGCAAATCCAGCCAGTGGCCAGACTCTATTTCCCAGCAGCCTCTGCCTATGCCACTGTGGTAAGTTTCCCCAGGAGCAGTGTGGCCATGACAGTGTGGGGCTAGGGTTTCCATGGAGACCAGCCCGCCAATGCTGGCAGGACATGCAGCTGAGCAGGGTCCAGGATCTTGCACTGACAGCACAGTCCATAGCTGGGGCAGATCTGTGATCTGTTGCCTGTGCAATCCTGTAAGATCCCAAGCCTGAAGCTACATACCCTGCCAGCTCCATGCTGTCCTAGCCCCGCCATTCCTGGGGTCTCCATGGAAACCGGCTGTAGCAGCATGGGCAGGGGCTGCTCAGAAATGAGTCTGCCATGGGCCCAATGTGGCCTGTGGGCTGGACTTTGCCCTCCCCTGAGCTAGCTCAATCTACTGAATGCTTGTATGTGTTTGGAGTATAGCCCCAAGGCTGAGAGCCCTAGGGTTGTGTTCTTACTGTGCCCCCACACCCACCCAGACTGAGCTATATTTAGCCTCCCAATCCTACAACTTGTGATGGACAACCTCCCTCCAGACACCCAATCCCACCAACTACCCACTCCCTCCAGACCTGCTAACCCCTATGGACCCTGTACATGCCACTCCCATTCAGAGTTCACACATCTTAAAGGTAGACCAGGTATAGCAAATGACTATATGCACCCAAAGAATTTACTCTTTGGAAGAAGAAACGGAGGCATGTGCAAGCAACCATAATGATTCTGTTCATCAATTCCCTTGTCCTTTTTCAACTTCACTAATACAGAGAACTTTATTTTTACCAATCTGCAGCATATAACATTTTTTTAGTTCCTTTGCTTGAATGGCAATTTCCCTCATCCAGCAAACCCTTCCATACTGTAGTGGCACCAACTCAGCCCTGCATAGTTTACTGCACCACTTATAATAAGTCTTACTGCCTCAACAACCTGGAAGGGCTAGAGGAACAAGAAGCGAGTCAGAGTACACTGCAGTATCTCTATGCAAAAGCACCCATTATCAAGGAATATCTGAAATAGTAGACTGTGGCTGAATCTACACAAGATGCTGACTGTGCAGTAGCTCATTATTACTGTACAGTAGTTCATTTCTATTGTGCAGCAGCTCATTATTATTGCTCAGTAGCATTTCATGGCATGAAGCATGATGTGACACTACTGTGCAGTAGTAACAAGCTATTGCACAGTCCAAGTCACCAAAAAGCCATGCGGTGACACTACTGTGCAGTAAATCTGATTACTGTGCAATCATTTAGTAGTTGTGTATGCAAGTACTAAATGACTGTGCATTATGAACTGCGCAGTCAGCGTCCTGTGAAGATGTGGCCTGTGTGTTCAAGTTGGAGGAATGTAGCCATTATCCTGTTCTCTATGCCTGGGATGAAGCAGAAGTCATTTATAAAGAATATGAAGGGATTCTTTTTTTAGTGACATTGTTGGATGAAATGAACCTTTAAATTCCAATAGTTTTCTAACTTAAAGGCTAATTAACTGGAGTTGACCAGAGCTTTAGATTATATGAACTGATGTAGGGAACTGTATTGAAGCACTGATTTTAAACCTGCTGAGGATCTGGGCTAGCACACCATGTTGACTCTCACCAAAGAAAGTCTCCTTTCAGTGTAGCCTTGCTACTACCAGCACTCCCTAAAATAAAGCTGTCTAAGACAGCTATGTATGCCCCCCCTAAGTACTACACACTATCTAAGAAAACTTGATGCTTGCTTAAGTAGTGAAGAAAAGAGTACCCTGTGTTTATATGACCTAATGATTTGTTATGGGTCTGGTTCAGTCATTTTGTGTCTATGGGGAATAACTAGCTATTTCTTTCATTTGTTGTTGTTGTTATCCTATTAATTGTTTCCACACTTTCCCACCCTATGAGTGACTTTTTACATCACTTGGGTGCATTGCTTGCTTTCCATATTAATACATTGCTTGTTTATTCTCATTCTAAACCCTGCTTCATACTGTTGCCCTGTGGGGTCAGGCAAACTCTCAGGATCTCAATATTGCAATGTTAGACAGGAGGGTGTGACACAATTGCACATATACAAACACACAAATCAATTAGGTGCATACACACACACTACCAGCTCTGGCACATACACATCCAAACCAGCCTAGGCACATGCATACCTACCACCAATTCAAGCACACACACTATACACCCTAAAAGTTGGACACAGATCACTAGTTTGTATATCATGCACACAGTGACATGTATATATATACACCCCCCCACACCTGCACATACACACAGGTGAGTTCCTAACTTGGATGGTACAGTGTATATGTGTGTGCTTGGGGTACCTGGGATACTTGGGAGAAGGTTCAGGTGAGGGAGAGAGAGAGTTAAAGTGTAGGGAGTGAAAGTTGCCAGAATTGGGATTAGAACCAGTGGACTACAAAGAAGCTGGCTAAGGATCTGAGACTGGGGTTTGCTTAAGATAGACTGGGGCTGGAAACTGAGGCAGACAGCTGAGATATTGGGGAGGAGGGGGCAGGTAAGTAGTGGCAAGGGGGAGACGGCCAGGAAAGAAACTGAGGCAGAAACCTGGTTGCTCAGAGGAAAAGGAAAAGGCAGTGGGGATAAGACAGTGGCAAAGAAATGGGGGTTGGAGGCAGAGAGGCGCTCAGGACAGGTGTTGGAGGTGGCAGTGAGTCAGAAGCAGGAGAGGGAGAAATGAGACAGAAGTTAGAGGGGCGAGGAGCAGAGATTGCAGCAGGCCAAACCATAGTAAAGCAAACCCCAGCTTGGAGGTCCAAATAACAGTTTTATTAAACAGAGAACATATTACACAGCCCCATGAAGTTATTGGTTTCACACACACACACACACACACACACACACACACACACACACACAAAAGCACTCACAATGGTAGCAAGAGAAAGAGACTCAACGGAAGGGTTGGAGTCCAGGTAGGGAAGGGAAGCAGAGACCAAGTCCTTGGTTGAAGAGGGTGTGGGGTGACAGCTACCTATCCAGGCTGGAAAGGGGTCCTTGTCTAGTAGGTGTTGTCCAGAGGGGGGTCACTGGCAGGGCCTCTGGGTGAATAGGTGGTGTGGCATGGTGCTGGGCCAGATGGAGAGTGTGTCCCACTGGGTCTGTCTTCCCTGCCCCTTTTTTTAATGGCAGACCTTGTGTGACCCTAGTGACAGAAGGCATGCCCAGGCAAGGGTCAACCCCTGGTGTACTGAGTATGTGTGATCCATGCAGGGATGTGCAGTTTTGGGTGTCTGTAATGGTGGGGTACAATGGTAGCATTGCTGGTTCTGCAGGGTCTTTTGTCTTTCAAATGCTGGGTTCTTGTCTCTGTTCCTGGGTGAGGTCCGTGGTTCCTGGATGTTCAATGTGAGGTGATGGCCTGGTCATTACAGGCCATTCAGTAGAGGCCTGCTACCACTGTATTTCAAACATTCCCAATCTCTTTCATTCATCCGGGAACCAATTTACATGGGAGGGGTACATGAATCATACAATTGGAACACAGGGGATGCCCAGGCAGAGGACACAAGATGGAGGCTTGACATACAAAATGGAAACTTGACATGACTTAGGTTAACTTACATATATAGGCCTAAAACAGTTATCGCACAATATAAAAGCAGTACAATTATCACTTATAAAACAGTGGGTATTGTTATCAAAATAGCAGAGAACTTATTTGCAAAGAGAAGAGAAAAATAAAACTTGCTAAAATAAAATGTTAAAGCTTATCCTGCATCTTAGCTCACTTATACTTATCTATAGGGAATAGAGAGGGAGAGAAAAAGTCAAAAATGGTTGGGGAAGGGGAGGGAATGCATTTTAAAATAAATTAAAAAAGAAAAACTTGGGGTTTTGCTACAATATTGGGGCTTCTTTCTTTTTAAGGATGCTTATATATAAGAAACAGAACCACTCTAATCTATGAAGGTAGGGTTATTACTGGGTGAAGGGTGGCCCATTCCTGTTGCACTCCCTAAATTTAGAAACAAATCCTTTCTTTTCCCATATAAGATTTATTTCTTTTCATTTCCACCAGACTAGAACTTTCCCTTCTTTATATTTCAGTTTCTGCTATTCCATGAAGGAAGCTAGCACTATTCCTCTTCATCAAATAGACACATTACAGACTCCTCTGTTATAATATAGACTTGTTCATTCATGTGAAGCCATTCTGAATTTCACATGTAAGACAGGTCAGCTGGGATAGGTAAAATGTTAATTATAGGAAAGAGAATGAAATGTTGGAATAGATTTAAACTTTCCCTTTCATCTCCATGAAGTGATTGAGGATTATTTCACATTAAAGGGAGACAAATGTTATTTTAAAAATATGAACTGGAGCCTCTCTCACATGGATCACTTCCTACTGAGAGGAAGTAGCAGCAGCAACAGCTTTGTAAAAAGAGACAAGTGGTAGCTAAAGCCAAGTACACTCTGCATAGCTTTGGGATGAAGAAAAGAAAGCTTTTAAAAACAAAAGATACTTATGTGCAAAAAAGAATACTAATTGCTCCAAAGTTCAGTAGCTGCATAAATCAGTGCCAGGATATGTGTCTATATAATTGTAATTATATTGCATATAATTTTCTTATTTCTTATTTTTGCAGCACAGAAAAGCATTTTTATGCTTATCACATGCAATATTTAGACATGGGTCGAACTCTTGGCCTCACTGAACTTTGGGAATGTTGCCACTGACTTCCATTAGGCTAGGATTTTACTCCAAATCTGCACACTAAAATTCTTACAGTTTTCTATATAAGTTCATGATTTGGGGAATGAAACAAGGAATGAAAGGGATTTATAGCAATAAGACCTTTCAGTTACTCCACTTAAATGCACACAGATCAGAGTGATTCAATAAAAGTAATTTGTTCATGCTGGAGAACAGTCTTTGGTTTTACAATAGAGAAGAATAAACCACCCAAAACAGCGAGTGTCTGGTTTATATTTCAGAAAAATGTATGTTAATTTTATACCTCTACTCACTTTGTAGCAGGCTAACTAGATATTATGTAAAAGAAAAAGTATTTTTTGTCAATTTGGAATTAGTAAATTAACTGTTTTTAAATTTGATCTAATATCCCCTGGTTATTTATATGTAGTATAGATATAGAGGAGGTCTCAACCACTCTTTTTCAATCCCTTCATTATTAGCTAACATTTAGCTAGAATAAGGCTAAAAAAATTGCACTATTAACTTGTCTCACTTCAAAAGGTTTAAGAAAAAATATTTAAACTTTCCCTCAGAACATTTGTCAGATCTCACTTGCACGGTGTAATAGGAATTACAGGAAAGACTGAGATTTAGGGGTACCTGAGTTAGTTTTTTTCCAGTCAGGAGAAAATACGTACTGTAAGAAAAAATATCTGTGGTTGGAACAGTAGCTCAGTTTATCTTTTGTAGTGAGCTCTTTAGAACAGGATCACCACGCTGATGGAAATCATTAGAGAGCAAGGACATGTAAAACTCAAGTTATGGAGCAGCAAGTCACAGAGTCAAAGAAGATGCATTGTTAAGGGATGGTCCTCAGAGGGATTGTGAGGTTTTCAAAGTCTGGTGCAAAGTGAGAATATGGGGTTCTTTAGTTTCATATCCATAGTGTAATGACAAAGAAAGGAAGTCCATTGTGCCATATAAAAATAATACAAAGTTAGAAAAAATATTTAGTGTAATCATTCACAGGCAATTCATTCAAGAAATAGAGTCCATTAGGGTTGAACCTGGCACATTTAGGCATTTGGACGTTTTCTCTATATTGTTGTTATGAATACACAGAGGAGATCACACTCTTTTTACAGACAACTTAAAAAGAGAAAGAATTGGTTTTATTTCTCATGGTCTTTTAAAGCCTGATGTATGTACGCTGATCGCTAATTGACAACGTATTTTATATACAGCTCAAGGAACATTATGATTTCTGTATTATGAATTAATAAAAAAGAAAAGAAGAAAACCTCAAGAATGAGTTTACAGCACACATTAAAATATACAATAAAGGCCACTTCTAATGGATCAGCACTTTGGTTCATTAATGTTTTTGCTAATACTAAAATACACTCAAGGTTCTCAATGCATGCATATTCATTACAAGTTTTAAACTCATTTTCTTCTTTTGTCCCTTTTGTTTTGTATTTCTGTGATGATTTGCAAAGAAATCTGCCAGCTGGATTGTTCACCAAAATGGCCAATTTTAAAATACTGCAGCAGAATGTTAATTAAAGCAAATTTCAGTTTCGGTCATCTTTATTTGCATTTGAAACCTAATTTTAAGCATAACTTTTCTCCAAAAAGGAAAAAGAAACGCATTGCATGACTTGTATTTAGAAAAACTTGAGTTTTCAATAGCAAATGTTCTAAAGGAATTATTTTTTTTACATGAGCTATTTTGTGAATAAATCTAAATAATAAATACACTGGAGAATTTCAGGGGTCTAGGTTGTAGCCATGTTGGTCTAAGGACATAGGCAGACAAGGTTCTTTGGGTAAAGTTGGTATTTTTTATTAGACCAGCTCAAATAATTTGAAAAATTCTTCTTTGCAGGCTTTTGAATAGTCAAGAAGCCAGAGGCTATTCATTCCATCCAGGAAGAGCACACACCAACTGCAGATGCTTCCTCATTCTGATGAAGGGTATTTATATCCAAAAGCTTGCAAAGAAGAATTTTTCCAACTATTGAGTTGGTCTAATAAAAAATACCAGATTTACCCAAAGAACCTTGTTTGGATAAGTTCATGATCTCTATACAAATAACTTAAAAGTAGTTGCTCTGTCAACCAACTTCTATTTTGTTGTTCCCTTGTTGATGATGAACTCCCCAAAGCTGCAATTTAGAAAACAAAACATTGTTCTTCATAGAGCATTTACCAGAATTTTCACAGCTATCTATGATCAGATACTAATGGTGTAGCAGCTTTTTAAACACAAATAGTGGTCTAAATTAGGAAGTTGGCCTGTAGTTTTCACAAGTCATTAGCAATAGCATTAGTAAGTAGCATTAGTGATGTAGAAGCCTTTTAGGTTGCTTTTAAATAAATATTTTTTAAGTTTGATTTCTGATATTGTTGATGGTCCTACATTAGGTTGGGCAAAATATGGCCTGCAGGCTGCATCCAGCCTGCAAAGGGACTTTGTTTGGCTTGAGGTCCAGGTGCTGTCCAGGCCACGGTGTGTCCCACTGTCCCTTGAGCATGCACTATGGCTGGAGCAGCTCTGCAGCTAGACTCCCTTTTTAGGAAGCCCAGGAAGCAGTGGCTCCAGGCTGCCACCACCACTGGCCCTGGCCTTGTGGTACTGATGGGGACCCACACACACAACCACGACCTCAGCCCGCCCTGCGCCCACTCTGGATTCAACCTGGCAGAGTGGATCAGCTCTGGACCAGCTGTAACCTGCATGCTCAACCCTAGCCCTAGCCTGGCCCTGCTTCGAACTCACCTGCCCGCACTGAAAAGTGGCACCAGTGGCAGTGGTAAGGCAGAAGCTACTGCTTGGTGTGAGGGGAAAAGTGGCTCTTCCCTTTCGCAACTGCCAGGCCCTTCTTCCTGCAGCTGCCCAGAGCCCTCACCCCGGGCTGTCCTGCACCTCCTCGGCACTGTCACTGCTGTCCCACTGGGCAGCCCTGGAGGTGGCAGTGATGGTGGTGGAGAGGAGCTGCAGGGCACCCCAGGCACAGGCTCCAGGCAGCTGCAGCATGAAGGGCCCAGTATCAGTGTGAGTGGAGGTCTCGTTTCTCCTGTGCTGAGCTGCAGCTTCTGCCTGGCCACTGCCACTGCTGCCACTGCTCAGCATGGGGAGCAGTGGTCTGCAGCAGACATGGGGCAGGCTGGGGCAGGGCTGTGTGCACGGGTTCTGCCTGGTCCACTTTAACTGGGGTGAGTCTGGAGCAGGAACAGGTGTGGGCCACAGTCAGGGCTGAAGCTATGCCCTGTTGATGGTGGCAGGGAGGAGCCACAGTGTGTGTGGGCTCCAGACTGTTGCAAGGAAGTAGTGGGTGCTGTGAGCAGCCCATGGCAGAGCCCTAGAACTGTCTATGTGGCCCAAATAATTGCCTGCCCCTGTTCTACATTAAAATGTTGCTTATATTCATTCTTCCTCAATTTAAAAACAAAAAAATGGACAAATGCCTCATGTTGATATTTAGAAAAATAAATGATAAAGCCAGCATGTTACCTATAACTTATAGATCTCCAGTCAATATTCATAAGGCCATTTAGGATGTTTATTTTCCAAGAATGACATGGCTTCTGAATGTCTGGGGGTGATGTGGATATTATGGGCTAGATGCACTACTCTGATCAGCTGCTTGGGCACATACAGACATTACACTTAGACAGGTCTAAGTAAATGTAGATTGATCTAAACCCATAACCATACAGAAGTTTAGTGTATATTGACCAAACTAAAAATGGTGAAAACAACCTAACATAGACCTCATCTGAGATGCACTCAATTAAGATAGATTCAGGTTAGACCAGTGAACCAAACTTATGTATTGTTTTCCTATCAGTTCAAATTAGATCAATATCATATGGCATCCCAGCCTCCTTTGCAGCCCCTAATATGTCTCTCTCACAGGAAGGTGTATGACCACTTGGTCCATGCTCAGTTGCATTGGTCAAGCACCTAGTATAGAACAGTGAAAGTCCACGCATGTGCCATATGACTATAGGGCAGTTTCTGTAATGAAGTTTCTACGGGGTTTGAACTCTCAACCTTGATGAAGTCATGACCTACTTTTAAGGTCTGGGCATGCACAGTGTATAATGGTAATGCAACTATTTATCAATGTTGATATGTTCATTAATAAGGCAGTTATGACAATGTTGCTTGTATTGAGTTGAACTAGTTTGAATTGATTGGTCCTTTTAAGTATTGCCCAGGTTTCAATTTGATTGGATATTTGCAACGATGATTGGACCATTGAGTGAGTGATAGGTGGTATGATTAGAAGGCTATAAATCCTGTCCAGAGCATCCAGCAAGGGCTTGGGCTTAGCCTCACTCTCACTCTGGCTGGACAGTTCTGATTCCAGGGTCTTGGGGTGTGGGAGTTTGTCAAGTACAGGTTCCTTGCCTACTGGTCGTTCAGATTGAGCTTGCTGAGGCTTACCTGTCTTGCACTCTTTACTTTGGGCTTTGGCTGTGGAAGCTGTGGTTGTATAAAGTATGACCCTTTCCCTATTTGAGGTGCTAAATACCTAAGAAGGGAAAAGCCTTAGAGACTGTCAGAGGGTTTCTCCTGCTGACTAGGCGCAGGGTGTTCTTGCCTACCATCTGTGGTTTCTGGGTTGTCTGTGAAGTTGCATAGTGGTTACTGTGTAGTGACCGAAGCTCATTGTAATGTGTAGTTGATTAGTTGTGTGACTGGGGATGTTGGGTTTGGGATGTGTGTTAGGTTATTGTCTTGTCGGGTGTATTTTATTGTGTTGTGGCTCAGGTGTTACAGGAATATTGCGTTGGGTAGTTGTTGCACGGGTTTTTTTGTGTAATACAGTTTATATTGCTCAACCTACCTGTGTTGTAGTGTGTAGCTACTCTTCCTAACTCTGAGTGGGATCAGGCAGTAGATCAACGCTCAGAGAAATTAACTTACTTTAATGCCCTGAACCTGACTACCCGTGGGTCATAGAGGATTAGCGACCCTCTGGATTAATTAGTTAATTGGCATCCCCATGGATGGTCCTTCACTAGCAGTTCCAGCACCAAGGAAGAACAGCCCCTCTTCCCAGCCCCGCCTCCAACCTCTAGCCACCTGTCAGCCACAGGCAGGAAGTGGGGGGAAGCAAGCTATCTGTGTCCACTGCATGAGTCCCTAAGCCATATCTCTGCACCCCCAACATTCTATCATGAAGTATCCCATGATAAGCATGCAGAACTCAACATTGACCCAAGTGCTTGGGCACAGCCTCATGGACTCCAGTCCTGGCACACAAACACCACATCTCAGAGGCCAGAGAAGGCATCCTACAACATGGACAGCAGCATAGTCATCAGTCCTTCCCTCCTCAAGAAGGAGCCATTTTGGGCAGCTCAGTTTTTGTGGATTGGGGTGGTAGGTAGAAGAACATCAGGACTGGGCCTGCACAGAGGCAACCTTGTGATGTCTGTGGCTCAGATACTGTGTGAAGGTACCTGGACTTAGAGTGCAGTAAGGCTTTCTTGGTCTGCAGATACAGGGTTGGGAAAGCACCCAAGCCAGGGCAAGAAGGTTGATGCCCCTGGAAATGTCAGGAGCAGCTTGGATGTGGCCAACTGTCCCAGTGTTGCAGGTAGAGGACACTGGAAATTTATGGGCTGGGGAGTGTAGTGTTGCCAGCATCATGGGTGTCTGCTGGACACCCCTGGAAAGTTCAAGGTTGTAGGTCTCCACTGGCTAGGCCACCTCCCAGTCAATCTGGAGCCACACATAGCTGGATTGAGGAAGAGCCATATACTACACACCATTCCATCCATCCATCTTGCAGCTGGACCCTCACCTACATGTGCATTCCAGGGCCCCATGGGCACCACTATAGATCATGGAAGACCCCATCCCATCCTCCTCCAGTAACCAACTCCAGTTCACACAACTGGAGCCATGATGATATGTGGAATCTCATGATCATCTGGGATGAACAGGAGACCCAGGACCAGCTCCACAAAGAGCACTACACCAGGTATGTATTCAAGCACATTACCCAACAGGTACAAGTACAGGGCTACAACAAGGCCTAGGTGTAGTGGTGGGCCAAGATGGAATGAGGGCAATTCCAGTACAAGCAAGTGCATGATGCCAATAAAAAGTCTGGGAGCAGGAAATAGAACATTCTATTTTACAGGGAGCTGTCTTGTTTCCTCATCATGGAGAGGCCATCCAACACATGTATGGTACTACCAGAGAATAGAAGGAGGAAGGACTTGCCAGAAGACCCCACTGCAGGTGGAGGTACAGGAAGGCCCTGGGATGACAAGATAACCAGTTGCCCAGAAGAAGGTCCTTGGGGACCACAGGGTACAAGGTCTGCTGGTGGTGGTAGTTCCTGAGAACTCTGGCCCATTGGTGCCAGTCCCTGGAACATAACAGGATCTAGGAGGAGAGGTGTACCTGCAGGTGGAGTTGAGCTTCTTTGGGCAAGGTCAAATGCACAGATCATGGTGCCTAGGACCAGGGGAAAAGCTCTGATGCCATTGCAACATAGGACCACGACCTCCACCTCGTGGGAGTCCTCCTTGCCCTCCTCAGTCTTCAACCCTGTGGACTACAGCCAAATACACAACCCCAGGATGCTATTTCCAATGCAGCTGCCACGGATATTCTACTCCCACTCTTACAACACCTCTTTGTTGTTCCCTTCCAAATATATAAAGTGTACTCTAGTCCCCCTGACTTCCAGTGCAGCAGATGCTACCACAGCACTCATGCCTAGCCTTCCTCCTGTATTCTGATTGAAGATGAAGGCACTGAGTGAAGATGCCTTGCTTCTGAGGATGGTGTGGCTCTACCATACTCCACAGAGCCATGATGGGGACCCAGGCACTAGGGAAATGCAAAGCCCCTGGGAAGAAAGAGGGACAGGGGAGGGCAAGGAGGGAGGTAGTTATGCAATGATTCTCCAACAGCCTGAAGGTCTTTATTAGCTTTTCACCAAGGTGGTCACCAGATCCATGTGGTTAATGAATGCCAAGGTGCCTTGGGACAAGGCAGAGGCTGGGGAAGTCAGTGGTCTTCATGGCCCCATGCACCTGGGGAAACCTATGTGGTATATGGTGGCAATGATTTTCTGTGGATTGATAAGGCAGATGAAGCAGTTGGCCAGGACATTCTGGATGCCCAAACATACCTCCTGAATAGTCTCTCTGGCTGTGGACTTGCCCACACTGAACTGGTTGGTGATGTAATGGAGACTGCTGAGGTTGGCCAGCTTCAAGATGGCAGTGGCTACTCAGTTCTTCAGAGTGAAGGGTAGCCACATGCTGATGTACTGGTATACAATGTGGTGTGTGATGTGGGGGGAGCTGTGTGACAGTGTCCATGAAGGTGGTCTGTTGCATGTGGAAGGTCTGGACCCACTGTTTGTCATCCTATGTGTCTAGTACAACCTGCTCTCACCAGCTGCTGCTGGTGACATAGGTTCAAAACCAGTGCTCCTTGGTCTGGAGTTGGTGCCAGTGGTGGTGCCTGTGTCCATTGCATCCTGGGTGGCCTCATCTTCATCAGCCATGTAGAAGTTGGTGGCCTAGTCCAGGTTGTTTGACAGGTGATGGGCGCAGGATGTATAGCTAGTCCCCAAAAGGATGGCTGATAGTTGGCTCAAAATGCAGTACCTTTTGTTTGGTACTTGAATAGACTTGTTGATGTATATGTGTTTCTCTAAATATTTATAGCTATGGAATATTGGCAGAAAATAACATTTCAATTTTTGATGGTGTCAAAAAAATTGAACATGGTTTCTTCAAAATGAGCTCTTCAGTTTGTACTCTAAAAGAAATCTGCTTTTGTGAGTTGAGGACAAATGCAGAAACAGATTTGGGTGCATTGTCTATTATTGACAACCTCATTATAGCAGTTCTTCTGTTCCTATTATGACATTACTTCAATTCATCATGTTTTATGGAACTACCTGAATAATTATATTTATGGCATCTGGAGTTGTGTGAAACATCTGACTGTCGCTGAAAAGTATTCCATTTTCATAGTTTCATGGCAAAGAAATTTTACTTATTTTTCAGGAAGAAAGAAGATAGTTTCTATTACATGTAGAATGTGTTTGGGTAGCTTTGAAATTACAGCTTTGAAATTTCAGTCTTAAAATTTCAGCCAAATCATTCTTCTTTTTTTTCTTTTTTTGTGGCAGGGGATGAGATTCTGCTGTTGAACACAAAAGAAGTATTATAAGCCCAACTCTAGCACTAAGTTAATGCATTTATCTTTTTGTTTTGCAACATGTAGAATGATGACATAATTGCCAGCTTAATGCAAGGAAGATTACATCTATAGCTCTGATACAACCACACCTTGAATAGGTCAGACAGATTCCTTTCTCCATCAAAGCAAGGAAGAACTCTGGACCAGATGTTGATTCATTAGGCATCCACTCTTTATTTCTGCTTGTACACCATTGGTAAAGTTGTGATTTACAGAATAGCAGTCTAGTTTCTGGTCTGCCTGGTCTCTCTCCCAGGGCTTGCCTAATATCATAGACCTCTAATGAACAAATTGATTAAAAAGAACATATATTGATCAATAGGTAAGGCACTCCAGTCTACATCTATCTGAAGACTCTAACCATGAAACAAAACAAGGAAATTATTTAAAGTATAAAAAAGGAATATAAATAATGTGAGTTGATGAATGGGAAAAAGTAAGTAGAATATGATTGTGTGTATGGGGGGGTGTTAAATAAAGACTTCTATAAATGGAACCAAATAGGCTGAAAAAATTGAAGGGGTAGAATCCCCATAATAAATTGGAAGCTAGACTATTGCAAGGAGCAATCCTTCCATTAGTTAAATCAATGTAGAAGTCAATGCCATTAATGAAATTAGGGTCTTTCTCAGCATGAGCTCTCTTGTTAGATTCAGTTATGGGACTTCTGTGTTTGAGAGCCTATCATTCATTAAACATTGAACCTAAAAAAAAATTGAATGAATTATAAAGTTCAAATAAATTCAGGCATCTGATGGCTATGAAGTGATCTATTTGTCTCATTCTTCAATGTTACAACTGCTCCAACCTCAAGAATGCATGGATGACATTAATTTTAGAGCACTTTAAGTCAAACACAATTATGGAGTAAAAGGGTAACTGTAAAGGCACATTAACCATCTTTACAGAAGAAAAACGTTGAATCCTATCTGTGTTGATGACCTGGGATGCCCCATGATTTATTTTATCATGAATTTCTTCAGGTGAATTGTTTGTAAAAGAATGAAGCCTTCTGAAAATGTCAATATGTTTTAGACAGATTCAGAAAATCCTATATCAGAAGTGCTGCTTCACTAAAATATTTTGACAGTAAAACTTACCTCTCTTCCATAAATGCAAGGGCAATGTAATCAACACAGTTTCATTGTACCAAGGAGGACAAGTAATAGAAAACCGATTCAGGAGGATTTTTCAACCATGGCATGGTACAGAGTATTAGATGGTATAGGATATGAAGGAAGCTTAAGGGTGGATTTGTGAATAGCTGAATAAGCATGAGCCTATTAAACATCTAATAGCTACATCTAAGCCCTCTGGATAAAACCTCCCAGTGAGTGGAGGGAAGATGAATTAAATTTAAGAGGTAATGGCTGCCCTAGGTTGGTAGTAAAGGAGGATTTTGCCTATCCATTTTTTTCCTCTTTAATCCTTTGCAAGAGACTAGGGTTTGGCTCTCAGGTTACTGCAATTAAAAAATATAATAATAATCACAATGCTCAAACCTGGTGGATGTGGGGAAATATTATCCCCATATTTTAAATGCTGGGGCAGTCAGCAGTGGTGTGACTTGTTAGAGCTACATAGGAAGCCAATACCAGAAGTGGAATAAAAACAGAGGAATTTCAAGCTTTCAATCTCATAGAACATAGAGTTTGTTTATGATTTTTTCTAGTTAATATTTTTTTCAAAGCTTTGAGTCTGCATTGAATGTGAGGTTGAATAATACTGGCTTTCTTCCAAACATAGCTTCAGGCAGGCACTGCACAAATTTCCCTCCATCAGTTCTTACAGTGCCCCTCAATATACCTTTGAGCTGTGTAATAATTTGCTTATGGAACATGTATATGCAAAGTTCATTTTTATATTCCCTTACCACAAAAAAAAAAAATAAGTTCAAATTTTCCCTTAAGGCTTTTTGTTTTCTCTAAAGAAAATTAAGACAAAAGCAATGCTGCCAACTCACTCGGCCAGAACTTCACTATCTCTGCCTCGGGCTACCTTAGCATCTTTCTTAAATATAATAGTTAATTGAGTGACTAATCCAGTGTTTCGGCTGCATACCCTGTTTTAACATTTCATAGCGGGACACAACCATGTACCACCTGGCACACGCCAACCCCATTCCCTGCAAAAGTCAGTTATCAGATTTCATCTGTCAGTAGAATTGCGTATGAAAAATATAGCTAGGGTGAACAGGATGGGCAAAGACCCAAAGAAAATCAGTACATATAGAAATGTGTGAGGGTTATCTTCCATATCAGCCTTCAACATGGTTTCGTAGGTGACTGGGTAGAAAAGAGGAAGCGTGGCCTAAGGCTTGCTGCACATTTCCCTTCAACTTTTACTTCAGATTTTGCCAGCACCCTACGGTAAAGGGGCTGTGCTCAGAAAACACAGAATCTTTCAAAAGGTTTGCTTCAGTGATTCTTTGAGGACCATACTCCATTAAACTCAGGGTCCAATTGAATCACAGTTTGAACAGCCCCTGGCCTGAGTTTTAAAAGCATTGGCCACTGCTAATGAAATGATATAAAGGACAGCAGAACTAACCTTTTATTTTTCTACCTTGGACTGAGTTCTATTTAGCAACGACACGAAATTTCTATCAGGTTCCCTCCGTATGGTCCTTTCAGGCCTCCAATAAAGGAATGAATACCAGAGCAAAGCCTTTACCCATTCAGCTTTCAGCTCTGTTAGCTTTCAATACCAGAAATGTATTTAAAACCGAGTAAGGTTTGTTAACTCTAATATACCACTGTCAGTCATCCTGATCTAAAAGAATAAAACTATATATGTGATAGGATTAGCAATTTAAATGAAACCATTTTACTTCTTGAAAATAGGCTACTGTGGAACAAAAAAAAAAGATTGTGTAGAGGATCACATTAACCTACAGCAATAATATTATAGCAGCACTGTTCATGATACTATAGTTAAGATTGTTCCAACATGTCTTGTCCCTCGCCCCATAGCTTACAGTGTTCAGGTTATTTGGCCTTAAAATGTAATACTATGTTAAAACTAGGAGGACTGTGTAAGGTCTCAAACCTAAAGTCAAACTGTATGATGAAATACTGCAGATCTTTAGTCTACAATCAGTTCCAGGGCAAATAGTTGTTTTCTAAAACCCTGAAAATACCCGTGTGGGGTACTGTATGTAAAAAGAAACAGTTGCTTATGCATCATTACAGAATCATTATGTTAATAAATATGATTCATTTATTTGCACAAGGGAATATACTTTCTCACTTTCCCTGTCCTGCATGTGCATTGAGAGTAATGTAGGGGATATGAAGGTGTCTGTAAGAAAATAATAACATACTGTGTTACATTCGCCTGAAACTAAATAAATGGTTATAGCCCAAATAAATGCCCCATTTAATTAAAGATACCCATGTCCATTTTGAAATCACTGAGTAATCCTGTCCCCGCTGTTATCTGGGCATGAAATTAATAACTCTGGGTTCAAGATAGCGCTAACAAAATTGCAGGTGTTATTGTAACTTGAAGTTATATGAAGCACAGTTTGCCAAGCCAACAGTTACCTGATATTTTTAAATAGAGTGATATTCCAGCACACACAAAGCAGTTGGTTTCTGACTGTTATTTGTTATTAAAAATGGTATAACTATCATTTTCAATAATAAATAACAGTCAGGAATGAACTGAAAGGGATACACCTTCCCCACCCAACTTTTCAGTTAAGCAGCTTTCATTTGGCAAAAGAAACCTAGATCTTCATTCTTCTAAAATCACAGATTTCTCAGCTATGAAAAGCAAATCTTCAATCATCCCAAAATGCTTTTGTGGGAGGTGGAGGCTTAGCTAATCTTTTTGAATGCTTTCTACTTCCCTTCCAGTCTGTCACGCGCTATGTATTATTATAAAGATCTACTACTTTTTCCTAAAAAGTGAGCACTGTACAAGGGGAAGAGTGAGTCTGGTCATCATCTGGGAGACAAGTGAGAAGTTCAAGATAAGTGAGAAGTCTGAGATACCTGATTAAGTGGAACTTTGAATACATTGCGAAGGCATACTTTTTCCTGTGAGAACCACCCTTCAGTTCTATACAAAATGGATTTGCAGTGGAAATATAGGCTACATGGTGTGTGTTCTGTACTTGTAAGCACACGTTATTTTAGTTTCAGGTGTAGAGTAGGTCTCAAAGGGATAATAGAGGAGAAGAACTGACTTTTAAATTGCTGTATGTTGAAGGGAGAAGATTTATTTCATTGTCTGCATTCTACAGAATGAGAGAGAATGTGTGCCAAATAAAATGGAAATTAGGAGTTAGAGATACAGCTTCTGAATCAGAACTTCATAGACTTTAAGTGCTGGAGGTTGCAAGTGAGAAAGGAACAGTGGAAACAACCTTGATCATACTCAGTTCACTCTCCCTTTCATTATCCAGTCTCTCCCACTGTTTGGCACAGGACACCAGGCAAGATGGACCTATGGTCTGACCCAGTAAATAGCAATTGTTATATTCTTATGCTCTCATGGAAGTCATCTGCTAGTCAGCTTGATGCTATCATATATGTAGACTTTTTGAAATGTTTAAGATGGGCTTTGAACATGAAGAAATATAAGTCCTTGATTTTAAAAAGGCAGTGGCTACTGAACACCTATTAAAGACAACAATATTGAAAATTGGCCTTGAGTATTATGTACAGTTGCCATATTTGAGCACACAATATAAAATTGAGAAAGGTAAAAACCTCATTTTATGTTTATTTTGTCACTTAAAAGAAGTTTTCTATTTAAAAAAACAACAACCTGGGAGCAGTTAGAATTGATTTAATCATTCTAGCTATCTCAGTCTGTCTATTTCCTAAGGGAAAGCATTTTAGGAAGCCACTGCTGACATAATGATGCATAAAGGGAAAACAGCATGATGTAAATGACTGAAAAGATTTAATTTAACTTTAATGCTAATATAGGGATGCTTCTTCGTTCCTTGTTTATCCAAAACAGTTGCTGGAATCTGTGAGACTTTGGACTGTGAGGAAGGGAGGGGAAAAGGAACTTAAGTTCAAGGCATAAAGGTGTTGTTCTTATATATTTTTTCCCTATTTTTTCTCTTTAAATATATATCTTCAAGGAGTTTCTGTACATTTGCTTTGCCCAAAGTATTTTAGGTTGTGTTAAGAAAAGAAAAAATAGTGAATTTACTGTGTAATATAATATTTTGTGTGTGTATGTGTAATGTAATACACGTAAGTGCACGCAAATATGTATTTCTTACTTTTACTCTTTGATGTTAAAACACAGTAACAGTTTTGGGAGCAGGTACCCAAACCAAGGGCTCATGTCTCTTTCTCATAGATGCCCTAACCACTGGACTACATAATCATTTCCTGTTCATTCTTTCTCTTTGGCCACTGAGTTTGGTAGACACTGGCACAGCTTCCACAGGAAGAGTGGAGAGTGTAGTTCCACCCAGGATAACTATGCTTCTAGCAGTCTTGTGGGTAGGGACCTACCTAAGTCATGGTGAGACAAAGCAGGCTGTTCGTGGCATGCTGGGCTGATTGTGTGGGCATTTTGCAGTGGCCCCACCCCTTGCTGCTGATTGGCAGAGAAGCCCCGGTGACCCTGCTACTCACTGCTGATTGAGAAGGGTGTTTTCACTCAGTCTACGTTACTACTTCTTTTGGGGGGAGGTTCATTTCTTGGGAAATGACAGCCAGTGCTGAATTTCCTGGGATTGCAGTGACCACGGGCAATTCTGTTTTTTGCAGTTTCCCAGAAATCCACAAAACCACAATTTAGGTAGTTTCCTACTTATGGGATGTTGGAGAGGTGAGTTTGAGTCTCCCTGGACTGAAGAAGGAATTAAATGTGTGTTTACCACTTCCTGATTCAGGTTTTTGACCGCTAGGCTATTACTTAGGAGTGGGCGCTGCTGCTGCTCCTGCTGCTACTGCCGTTGCCTCTGCTGCCACCACCACCACCACTGCCGCCACCTCAAGAACCACCTTGTGAAATAAAGTGGCATCTACAACTAGATTTTTTGAGAAGCCCCATCTGTATATGGTGAGTGCACGCTGACATCTACTTCTGGATCCTGATTGATCTCAGGCTACACTAGGTGTTGCATTGTAATGCTGTCATGACTTGAGATCATTCTGGATATGTGCATAAGTGCAAATGTACATGTCTGCAGAAATTAAAGTAAAAAGTTAAGGTGTTTTTGTAATGCAGGCTCTTCCAGGGTTAAGTGACAACTGAACAGGGATTTTTTAGGATTGCAGTTTCAGATTTAGGTGCCTATATTTGCTTACATCCCACTTCAGAGGCTTAAGTCCTATTTTGGATGTGACTTTAGCAAAGCCTTTTACAAACCAATTAATTTCAGCTTCACTTCTGACACTATTACCCATTGTCTCAGCCAGCTTGCAATCTCAAGACTCAAAAGTGAATTATTAGCTTATAAGGAACAGAAAGATTATGTGATTTACCCAGGACCACACAAAGTGTAAGAAGAGATGCTAACTGAACTAAGATCTTTGGAGTTTAAGTCAGTGCCTTAACCACAAAGTCACATTTCCTGTCAGCTGCATATAGGTATCCTCACTAGTATTTGAGCTGAACCCATAAAAGGTGACTTAAATGGAAAAAAATATTAAAACTATTTTAAATCCTTAATCAAAGCTCTGAAATATATCCAAATACTTGGTCTATAAATGTATTTTGCCCTTTTTCTTATTTTTCCACAATTTATGCCACCTCCTGTTGTAATACATACTTAAGGCCATTTTGTTTGTGAAATTAGAAGACAGGTTCATATGAAAGGAACCTGCACAAAAGTGTATCCCATGTGTGTGCCTTTTTGTCAATTCATTTGCAAATATAGCTAGGTAAATACCCTCACTAATGACTACTTACAGATAAGTGTGCATGTGCCTAGGAAATATATATTCTTTTATATATATTAATGAAGCCACATATATATGCATGTAATATGTGTGTATATACACACACACACACACGTGTATGTTTATGTGTAAATATATGTATACACACACACACACGCCTTAATATACATATGCGCGTGTGTGTGTACACATATATCTTCATCAAGCCATTTACAACTGTAGAAGAAACAAGGAATTCTGAATCTGGAACTTGAAAGCTATAGTATAGAAAATCATACCTAGCATGTATACTGGATATTGCATATTTTTGTTCCCAGTCCCTCCCTCCCTCCCTTTCTCTCCCCACCCCCCAGTGGAATAACAGTAATGTAGCTTGTATAAGATAGTAATGCAATTTATGGCATGGATTAAAAAGAAGAAGCCTTCTGTCATACACTCCGTTAGTTTTCACATATTTTGCACCTTAGGCACATGAGTACAGGGGTTGCTCAGTCAGAAATACTGACTGTCATGACTCTACTTCTGATAGTCAAATGTGGCACATCCCAAGGGTTTGGGAACTTTTATTATAATATAAAGTATTTGTAAAGCAAAAAAAAAAAAAAAATTGCACCTGAAAATCCACATGTACAATCTGGCTGACAAAAGGATGGGTTTCCATAGTGATTAAATTGGGTTGTTCTACCATTACCAGGCTCTGGCTATAAATGCTTCCATCTCAGTTTTGAACTCTGCTTCAGAATTGAACTCTCACCCAAATATCTACTTGTCGGTGCATCCCACCTTCAAAGACTTAAGGATAATACATCTATTATACTTAGGCTTCCTCTGCACATGCAGATAAAGGTGTGATGAGATCTAATGCACGATTCACAGAATCATGTCTCCTGCCATGCCACATGTGTATGGCAGGAGATGGAATTGTGGGATTGCACATTTGATCCCATCATGCCTTATTGCTGTTGCAGGGGGAGCTTGATTGTGGGCTTTCCCTGCACCAGCAAGAAGTAGGTTTCTGGATCTGGAAGCCACCTGAGTGAAATCCCTTGGGTGGTGGAGATTGAGGTAGCCATAATTCCCAGGGCTCAGGGGTGTGTGAAACTCCTGAATTCTGGGAATCACAGCTGCTTTGATCCCCAGGGCCTGGGGGTACACCCATGCAGCTGGGAGCCCTGTCAGCTGATAGGGCTCCCAGCCTCAGGGAAGACCCTGCTACATGTGCAAAATAAGCTGGATACCAACCGTCTATAAAATTAATACGTATTGTCACAGTCTAACTTTATAGTTTGTAGGAGCTTTTTATCATGTGCCAAGTCATTTGCACTTGTAGCTGGTCTTAAAATCATTGCGCAATTACTTAATTGTGCAATATCTGTAATGTGTACATGGGCCTTAAAGGCCTATATCTTATGCAGCATCATGGCTACCATATACCTAATTTAAATGGATAGAATCATGCTTATAAGTGGGCTGCTATGTCTTTCCAAATCTGCCCAAATACACAAGAGACAGCAAGTCTGGTCTGATATGTGTGAGAAGAGGTTGTATACCCACCAAACTCTGCACAGCTGCTGAGGCTTTGCTAATTGCTGCTGAACAATGGTGCTCAGCTGTTCAAAACCTTTTCTCACTACTCATTGCTTTATAAGATCAAGTTCAGGAACAAGCTCAACAGAAAGTCTGTATTCTATCAAAAAAAATTATATGTATATAGTGCCTATTGCTTTAAATGGATGAGAAATCCCATATGGTTCAGAGGATGTTGTTTCTATCACAGTTCCCACGGGACTAGACATCTTTTATATATAAATACCTATTCAGTAAAATAAATCAGTTCCAAGTACAGACATGATTTATCTTCTTCAATAAACCTTGGACCTTATGATAAAATTTATGAAATATTGCCCAAGAAATCTACTCATATACAGGAAAATGTTTCCATCTAGTATATGACTCAGTGGCTGCTTCCAGGAGTTCCTTTGTGGCTGCGCTGCTTATGTTCTTCAAAATGTAAATGGGAAATCACATGTTCCATCATTATGCAAATGTTGGTGTAATTTTTCACAAGCGTGCAAAGCTATACACTCTCGAACCAGCAAAATATTGATTCTTTTTGCCTACTTCTTTATTCATAGTGAAATATGTATGTTATTGTTTTAGTTTAAAAAATACAGCACTTTTCCGAATACCTTCACTCAGGGATCAGATATGAAAGAAATGTTTGTTTCTGCTATGTGAAAGTGGTTTAATTCTACCTCAGATAAGTAATAATAAAAATACTTTATCATCTGACAGTTATTCACTGACCTGCTACTGTAAGCCTACTTATAAACCTGGTCTAATTTATTCTAGTATAAATTACTGGTTTCAGGCTACTACATTACAGATACTAACAATCTCAATCAGAGACCAGGAAATAAAGGGGCATGGAGAACCAATTTTCCTCTATATTCCTATGAATAGTTCCTCCAAGTCAAAGTTGAAGTACACTGGGGGAGTAGCATATGGAAAATAACAATGAAACACATAGTGCCTTATTAGGTCAGGGGATGACCCAATATCAGTTACTATTCCTGTGACTCTGGAACCTCCTACTTTAAAAAAAATAGGATTCATTCACTTAGCATATTTTAACTGTAAACCTATATTATTTTAACAATATAGAAAGAAAATTCAATTAATGTTATTTCCAGAGGCAAATGAAAAATGCAAATCTCTTTTTTGATATTTCAAAAATGGGAATATAAGCTAAACTAATTTTTCTGCAAGATTCTGTGTTTTGTAACTAAAATAATGTTTGGATTTCTGCAAACCTCCAGAGGAAAGGCAAATTGAGTCTAACAGTTGATGAGGAAAAAATGACACAGGCCCAAGTTCTTTAACCCTAGCACAAGAATAACTTTCTGCATGTGAGAAGCCTCAAACTAATCATGGTCATGTAAGGCATGTCTATGCATGCATTTAGGTGTGCCTAAATTTAATGTACAATAGCTTATGCACATTAAGGTGATTTAGGTTTGTATCTACACATCCATGCATTAAAATGCATCAGTGTCATGTGTGCAGACTGTCACAGGACTAAAGTTAGTCCCAAGTTAGTCCATACACAGTGTTAATGCTCCTTAATGCATTTACATGTGCATTAATGCACTGTAGCTATCCATGCCTAAATTTAATACCTGCTTTTGCCTAAAATCACCATTTTTAAGGTCCATTAAGGGCACACACATATAGCTAGGCACCCTTAATGTGCCTTAAACTAGGCTAAAGTGACTTAAATTGGCACATGTAGACATGCCCATAGACATGTCTTGTATCCTCTTCCAGAAGTAACACCAAATTCCTGATCTTCATTTAACAATATCTTCTATCATTTCAGGAAGGCTCTCTTTAGCGAAATATACTTAAAATACTTTTCATTAGTATGAACAGAAGTGATCACTCATATTTGGATAGGAGCATGAACTTGGAAAATATAGGAAGCTCTAAGTTGGAGGAAGCTGTCTGAAAATTCTTTCTTATCAAATATATAATGGAAAAGATCTTGATGGACATACACAAATTGACCTAGAATATCCTTTGTTCCAAGAGCCATGAAAACTTTAATAGAGGAGTTGTGTTTTGGCACACAACTCTGTGAATTTATGTTCAAATGAAATCAACTATCCTACTTTGTTTCAGAGGTCTGTTACTGTTGTTTATTATTACAAGTTGTAGGCAGGAGCAGGTTTGACTTAAGCAAGAAAAGTAGCCACCCTGGAGACATATTTTGTTTGGTTAAGGCTCATCAGTCAGTTAAGATTTTTAAACATTGCCATATTGTTCAACTTTGTGTGTCTACCATTACGCTCTATTTTGTTTGATGTATATTTTTTCTATTATGACCTTTATATTTCACTGTAGGCAAAAGCGGAAACCACTGATATTCAGAAGGAATGAAAAGTTGATGTATATAATATTGAAACAAAAAATACCAAGAGTAAGAAACAGGGTTAAAAGTTAATAAAGGAGTAATATGCATTAAAAGTGAGAATGATGGTATCTGAGCTAAAACATGGTGTTTCTTGACAATGCATAAAAAGTTCCTTCATGTTGCTGTGTTGATTGTGGGAAACTGCATGTAGTTTCATGTTGAGTCAGGACAATTAGATTTTGAAGGTGGTGCCTAGTAACAGAAACATCAGAATAAACCTGCTGGGACTGTATAAGCTACCATTGCCAAGAAGACCAGCGACCTCTAGGTGACTGAAGACTAGCAACAGCTTGGCCCTTCTGCAAGAAGGAAGTGGAGGAGATGCTCTTCCACACCTTCTTGAAATGCCCCCATGTGTGGCCCTTCTTTGTCACCCTCTGTGCTGGACTTAGACTTCTACAAAACTGTGTTTATTTCTCTATCCCATACTGAGCAGCTGAAGAGAGTGTGATCTGCTTGACCAATTTCTTGCAAGGCCAGGCCAAGATAGTGACCCTGAAGAGCATCAGAAACTGACTCTCAGGAGCTGGCTCTGATGATGCTCTCCATCTCTTCCAGTTTCTGACCTAGGCACATGCCTCCTCAGAATTCAGACGCTTCACCTTACAACAGGATTTGTATGTAAGTTTATTATGCTGGCTGGATGGCTAGTTCTAAATGTGTTACCTCATGAAGGATGTTGAGGGCTGGGCAGTTTCAGTGTCTGGTGACACTAGTCATTTGTTACTAATGAACAGGGATCTGGGTTTTCCATTTCCTATGAAAAAACAGAGAAAACCACAGATTTCCCCTTTTTATCAGAGAAACTGCAGATTTCTCCTTTTATCAGAGACACCCGGGGAGTCCCTGCTTTTTGCAAACAGCTCTGCAGGCTGGCTGAGCTCCAGCCTGGAAAAGCTGTTTGCAAACAGGGCAGGAAACCCCAGCCTTGCCTGTGTGGGGGCGGGGGGCAGGGTCTGAGACTCAGTGAGCCATGGCTGCACTGGGCTCAGCTCAGCCTCACTCTTCTCCTGGAGCCTGAGGTAAGTGGGGGCCCCTCTGACAGGACTGGGGGGTTGCAGTTCATGGCAGCTGGGGGCACCACAGGGCTGGGGGTGGAGCTAGCCCCGGCCTCATCCAAGCAGGCCTATCAGTGGGGGAGCCAGTTCCATGCTTCTTCTGGTGCAGCTGCCTGCTGTTGGAGGCAGGGAGCTGCAGATCTGGGGCCCTGGTCCCATAGCCCTGGAAGCTGGAGGCCCCTCTGGCAGGGCTAGGGGGCAAGAGCTGTGGATGGGGTGCAAGAGGCATGAATAGGGTGGAGGGGGCTGTTGTGGAGGCAGTGAGGGGCAGCAGCAGTATTGGGGGGGCTTTGGGGTCAGTGAGAGGCATCAGTAGGGCTGGGGGAGAGGGGTATGGGGACAGTGAGAGGCAGCAGCAAGGTTGGAGGATGGTGCAGAGGGCTTTTAATTTTAATAACAGATTTTTGGGGGGGGTTGTCAGAGAATTTGTGTTTTTTTATCAGAGAAAACCAGGATCCCTGCTAATGAATATGTCATGCTTGGTCCTTGGTAGGGCCCCTTTGCGTTTGCATTTTCAGCTTTTGTTTTTGGTAAAGTTGGGGTGATGCTGTAACCCTGACAGTCCAGGAAAAATAAAAGAGACAAGGATTTTTGTGGATGCTATCTTTTATTGCACCAACTGTATAGTTGGGAGGGACATAGGTACCCCAGTACCTTTTCTCAGTTCTCCTGAGGCTTGGAAAAGAGTACTGTGGTACTGAAAGCTTGTCTATATCCTACCCAACAATATAGTTAGTCCAATAAAAGATACTGCCCACAAAAATCTTTGCTTCTCTGCTTTTGTTTTTGATATTTTTATTACTATGTTTTAAAGAGTTCAAAAAAGTCATCCTAAGGCTAGTTGGAGAAGAAAATGCTGGGGGAAATTTTCTTTTTTTGCTTTCTTTCAGTACCATTAAGATATTCAGATGTGTGTGGTGCCATTGTGTTACTTTCTGCACAGCCTATGCCAAATCAGGCTTTGATACTTGTCTTGCTAAATTTTTTTTTCTCTCCTAAGGTACTTTCCATGTGTGCTGCCCAGCAGGCTATTTCAGCTGAAGGATTGATATGATGTAGGGCTATTTAATTTGAAGGTTCATATAAGAAGTTTGCCATCCATGCAGTTTTGTTACTATCTGGAAGGAAAGTTTTGACATATGAAATTGTCCACCCACCATTGAAAAGTGCAGACATGCCTTATAATTATATGGAGAAACCTTATGGACTCAGCTGCAAAACTGACTGTCCAAAGCAAATAATGGAGAATTGGCTGCATACTGTGTTCTACCTCCTCAAGGAAGACTTTATTTGAAATGAAGGCATTTGACTCTTATGCATTACCTTACAAAAAGTGCTATAATATTTAATAGAAAATGATAACCTTTCCACATGATTTGTGAAAAATTGCATTAAAAAACCTAAAGAATAGCATACTTGTTCTAGAATTCATACAAGTTAAAAATCTATAGAAAAATACATGTTTTAAATTCCAGAGATTTGTACAGTTATTATCTTATTATCCTAATGCATTATCCCAGTGCTATTGAATTGATCCATATTAAATGCTAATAGGTTTCTCCTCTTTTCTATTAAATTCTTAAATCTGTTTGGAAAAGTTGTGTAGGACCATGGAAGGCTTGCTGGCTGGGGTCTCAGGTGGGGGCTGGGCCAGGTCTGCACAGCAGAGGGGTGCCCTTCTCCCTGTGCCCCAGACTTGACAGCTGCATCCAGGAACTGGGGCTGCATGGGAGGAAGGAGTCTGCCTGCCACACAGACTGTGCCTGGGTCAGCCCCCCCTCAAGGCCCCACCCAGCAAGCTGTGCCTTGAGGGGACCTTCATGGCACAAGGGCTCCCTTTGTCCCTAGCCACATTTCCTGGTGTGGCAAAAAGCCAGGCTGGGTGATGCAGCTCCTGGCTGATGTTGTCAGGAGGCTCAGGAGGAGGTGTGGGGGAAGGGTACGCACATGCTGTCTGGGGTCTCAGTGTGGGACTGGGCCAGGTCCACATGGAAGGAGGATTCCCTTGCCCCCATCGCCCCAGCTTCTTGACAGCTGCAGCCAGGAGCTGCAGCACAGGATTGCTTGACTCAACTCTGCTGTACCAGGAACTGGGGCTGGGATGGGAAGGGGCCATCTTTACCACAAGAGCTCCCCTTCACAGCTTTCTGACTTCAGGGGGAAGGGCTGGGCCAGGTCTGTGTGGCAGGGAACTCTTTTTTCCCTGCCCTGGCCCTACTTCCTAATGCAGCAAAAAGCTGGGCTAGGCAGCCCTGTGCTGCAGCTCCTGGTTGCAGCTGTCCAGAGGCTGGAGTGGGGTAGGGGGTGAAGGTAACCCCTCTGTCATGTGGACCTGACCCCCCTGGAGATCCAAGCCAGCAAGCTTTGGGGAGCCCTTCCTCAACCCCCACCTGAGTGTCCTGACAAGAGCAGCCAGAAGCTGCAGTCTGTGGCTGCCCAGGCTGGCTTTTCACTGAACAGAGAACTGGGGCTGGGAGCGGGGAAACAGAGACTCTCTGCTGCACAGTCCAGGCTTATCCTCCACCAAGACCTAACCCTGCAAGCTTGGAAGGGGGATCCATATGGCAGAAAGGCTTCATTTCCCCAACCTGCCACCTGCTGTGCAAAGAGGAGACAGCCTTTTTTGTTTGTGACAGCCTGGGGGAAGAGCTGGGGGACTTCTGACTAAGAGCAGATGACCACTGGCTGAGGCTAGCAAACTGCCCAGTGAGGGGCTTCTGGGATGGTGGTAGAATGTGACCTACATTGCATTAGGGATATGGTACATTCAAAAAAGTGCTCTAACCTAAAATGCTTTAGTCAACTTTTGATGAACTTCATATTAAACTTAGGAACTCTATAGAAGTTCAGTTAGGGCATCTATACACATGCCTCAGGGGGGAGGGGCATGCTTTAATTAGATCAGCTCCAAGAGCTGCTCTAATTAAAACACCCACATTGTCATGTGTATTCAGTACTTCAAAATGGTGCTGGGAGCACATTAGTAGATATGACACAGAGGCTGCTGCAGTGAGCTAATTAGCGTGCTTCAGCAGATTTGATTAATTGAGTATGCTGCAATGCATGCTACTTAGCATGTGTTGGAACAGACATCTGGCATGTGTATAGGTGCCCTTAAATTGGTCTTGCTGGATCCGATCTAAGTTAAGCTACCATGGAGGTAGAGTTAACTTATATTGGGTTAACCATTTTTAGGCTGATCTGACTGTTCTGAACTTCTGAACAGTTCACACTTAGATTGATCCAACTAGGGATTTAAGTGTAAGGTCTGCACCTGGGTGAACTAAGTTAGAATGGGTTGGGTAGCCATTTTTAATGTGGTTTAACCCAGTGGTTCCCAACCTGCAGACTGGCACAGGAGCGGGGCGGGGTGCATGGAGCCGGCTGTCTCTGTCCTGGGGCTGCTCTGCCCTCCGGCTTTAACCCCACATATCACTGTTGGCAGTGGAAGCTGCTCACTAGGGTGGATGGACAGAGTCCAAGTAGGGGGCTCATGCTGTGACCCGGTAGCTAACCCTTCATGGCCTAGTACTGGGCCATGGCCCAGTGGTTGGGAACCTCTGATACAACTGCCCCAAATGTCTGCATGTAATCTTAGTGTGGGCTCTGCCATTTTTAAAGCACTTTAAGTGTCATGAATGTATGTTCTGTTAGAGCTTTAAAGCACTTTCTGAATGCTTAATGTACATTAAGTGTAATATTTCTAAGTGCCAGAAATGCCCTGTAGATGACCAAAATATGCCCACTTAGGCCTCCAGGAGAATAGAATGAATAGAATGTCACCCTTAATGATTAGAGGTAGTGGCAAATGGAAAGAACATATGTTGCAAAACATTCACGTGAATGAAAAAAATTGACAATAAATGTGATCTATTATTGGTGTAAAGGTATAATACTATACAGCTGTTTCACGACACATACAAGTGGTTTGTAGTGTTGTAAAGTAAACTGGATTGTGTTCTGGCATTTATAGCTAAGTGTGTGTGTGTGTGTGTGTGTGTGTGTGTGTGTGTGTGTGTCTACATATACACAGTGATCCAAGAAGGGTCACTGGAGACACATTCTTGTGGACTCAGAGATGTGCAAACACATTACTATTTGCATGCACAAAGGTCATTTTGTATTTTTCTTGATTATGCACACAGCTATTTGCATGCCTACAGCTTGCAAGCATACTTTTAATGGCTTCTTTGAAAGTTTAGTGCTTCTTTGCTATAGGTGTTTCACTTTTGTACACAGCAGTGCTATCCCACAAAAAAATTGTTTTAGTTAATCTGTTATGTGCATATGTAGACCAGTCTACATATAATAACTAGCCAATTGGCCATCAAGAATGATGGAGGATCGAGTGGGGACAGAGTGCTGCTACCCACTGCCCTATGCTGCTGCCGCTCCGTGTACAGCTGTGCAACCTCCCCCCGCTGCCACTCCACATCTGGCCCTGTGTGCCCTTCTCCCCCACCCCCGCCACTCTGCATCCAGCCCCACCCCCACGCCGCTTCGCATCTGGCTCTATACCACCCACCCCACTTCCCGCCACTCCACATCCGCCTGGCCCACTCCACTGGAGCTATGGCCCACCCATCATTATTGACAGGCATTCCTCCTGCAGCCTCTGATGTGGCTGCACCCTCTCCTCACCTCCCTGCTCCCCTCCTTCCTTACCTGCCGCCTCCCCCTCCCTGCCACCTGTTGTCGGGGTGGTGTGATACGGTGGCTCCCTCCCTGCCCCGTCTGCCTCTTCCCCCTCTCCCAGAGCACTGGGGCCTTGCATTTCTCCCTGCCTGAGGCAGCGGTGGTAGCAGTGGCTCCTTCTTCCCCTGCCACCTCTGCCTCCTCCCCTGGAGCAGCGGGGCTTCTCCCACCTCCCTGCCTGATTGGTGGTGGCAGTGGAGGCTCCGTCCCCGCAGCCTGCCTCCACCTTTGCCTCTTCTCTCAGAGCAGTGGGGCTTCCCCCCTGCCTGAGGAGGCAGAGCCCATACAGCCAATCACTGCTGGCCCTCTCAGTGGTGCATGCACAGTTGCCCAAAACCATTACAGACAGACAAACTAAGCCCTTTATTATATTAGAATTATAGCTGAGCAGACTATCATGTTTAATTTAGATGTCTATATTTTGGGTGGTGTTGAGGCCGCCTTTACCAAGAGTTTAATTTCAATTAAATAAGGGTAAAATTTCCAAGTTTGTAAATGAAATTAACATTTCAATGGTTTCTAGCTTTACTGTTATTATAATAGTAAAAGCCTGGCAATATAGTTCAAGTAGGCTACCATGTAGAAAGAAGTTTCATTTGATGACTTGGTAGATCACATGATAGGAATTTGCATTCTGTTGCATTGTTTTAGCTGAGATCTGAGACATTGAAAACTGAACTTTTGGAAAAGAACAATAGCAACAACAATAATAAAAATTCTCTATAAAAATATCAGACTCATTGTGGTTTCCAGGTTGCTGCCAAAGACAAACAGCTGGCTCCCTGCATATCCCTAGATGAGCTCAGCAATAGTTAGGCATCATTTCTGAGAGGCCACTGAGCTCCTGGTATCCTTGGACAGTAAGGATTTATTGAAGATTTTTTTTTTCAACCAGCCTCTGCAGAGCAACAAAGCTGTCAAAAAGAATATTTTCATGTTCTAACCTTTGACAAGTGGCAAACTATTTTGGCAAAGCATTCTGGGCAGCCCTGCTCAGAAGCGAGGAGTTAAGGCACAGTTCATTCATCAGAACGTTTGCATCGCATGATGCCAAAACTCATTTCTTTCCTAAACTGCACAGGCAGTATCACCATAGGAAAGGATGGCTTCCTGCATCTTCATAATACTCCACCATGCAGGCATCAATTTGGAGCTTCGCTGCATGAGCAGGAAATCATTCAGTTATGGCCATTACTACTCATTCTGTCAGTCTGTTGGCCGCATTTGGGCTGCCTGAAGCTGTTCTAGAGAGAGACTGCACTGATAAGTCAGCTATTCCGAGCCTGTAAGTATGTACTTGAAAATGTACCTTATCCTTGAGTTGCAAAGGAGTTCAAGAAGAAACCATGTGAAAAATACAATGTCAAGCCTGGTTCTTTACTCCCTTACTTCCTATTTTTTAAGTATTTTTGAAGCATGAGAGGTGAAATTAGTGGGTCTTAAAGAATTTTTTTTTCAGTAGCTAACTTGATGAGTTATTCCTTTAAGAAAAGCTTTAGTACAAGCTATGGAGATAGAAAAGCACAGTTACCCTGGCTTTAATGCTTATGTAACTGAGGGCAAAAGCTGTCCTGAGATTACCTTCAAACTACTGCTTGGAAATGGGATTCTATTCTTTGTACAAAAAGCTTGGCTCAGAGCATGGGCTGGTAGGAGATATGACTAGAAGACAACTGCCATAGAGAGAAAACTGGGTTAGGAGGCATTAGGTTATGGGTTCCAGATAAGTTGTATGCCCCCCTTTCTTTACATTGTGTTTTACTGTCATTTTACGCTATGAGAAGATGCATAGTGTCACTTCAGAATTTTTTTTCCCTGGCCTATGGCCTCCTCATTTTGTGTTTCATTTCTTTGGGAGAAGTAAGGCTGTTTGGTTTCTTGGGTTCTTTTTGTATTTTTTATTGGATCAACTGCGTAGTTCAGTGATGTTAATCAAGCTTCTGGGCACAAAGTGTCCTTGTTCAGCTTTGGGCCTTTTTAAATATGTTTTTATTAAATAATTGTTTACTTTTTAACCTCTCTCCTTCATATGTAATTTCAGGATTACATCATTCATAGCATAATATCTAAATTTAATAACCATTCGACTGCTTCAGGGGTAGCGCTATGGACTGATTTTTAGATCACCATTAAATGATCTAATTGGGTAGTCATGCACAATGTATTGCACCATCTGGTATATGGTCATTCCCTTTTCTTTATCTCTGTGTTTTACAGGGCTGTTAAAAAAAAAAAAAGAAAGTTTTAAACTAAAACTGAGTTCGCTTATCTTGATCTAGCATCAGCTGGAGAGCATAGAACACTTGCAGAGGATACAGCTAATGCAGAAATAAAAATGTAACTCAACTTACTACTCAGATTTTTTGCACTTGGATATAAATTTTATACAAGCTGCCTCCAACTTGTATCCTAGCCTACCACATTACTCCACTTGGGCCAGGTACAGAGGTTCAAAAAACCAAAGGTGGAACTGATCTAAATTTTGCGCTTTCCTCTAAGGACTTTTTTACACATGTAAATACCACAGTGCTGAGCTCTTTGAAAAGCACCTCTCACCGCAATGCTTGCAGTTGTATAAGCAACAATATGTGCATCAGTGCTGAGGAAATGGTGGTGGCAAACTTTTAAATTAAAACACATTGGAGGTGCTTTAGTTCAAAAGTGCACTGCCAACATTTTCTGTGCACTGACATGCATTTTGCTGTTTACACAACTGCAAGCAGCACAGCGCAGTCCGCCCCAGCTCTTGTGTGGAGCAGACTTGATTGAGTCTACTCCAAAGCAGTGAATCTCTGGCATGTTGTGGGACAAAAAGTAAGTGTATAAATATCTCAGTACCCTAGGTTAGTTCAAGAGTGCACAGAACAGTTGTTTCCCTTTGGTGTAAGGACAGGAGTACACAGGCTGCCTGCACTTGCTGAAGCCAGTAGATTGGGGCACTCTTGCATGGCACCCGATATGCCCACTGGGTCCCTGGGCTGCTGGAGACTCCCGAGTACAGCTGAATGGGCAGGCCACTCCTGATTGGCTGCTGGGTTGGGGGAGCAGCCCCCCCACACCACCCTCCCCCCATCCCACAGCTCTGTCACCCAAAGGAATCATAGAGAATCACAGAGAAACAGGACAGGAAGGGACCTCCAGAGGTCCTCAAGGCAGGTTCAGCTCTATAAAAACCATTTTGTGTTCATCCATATTCTAAACTCTACATAAGACTGCCCTTAGCCCTGGCTCAAATCCCTGAGGCTCCCAAAGAGAAAGCATCTTGGAGCAGGCTAGCCAGGCAAGCAGCAGAAAGCTCTGGCTTCATGTTCTGACTTTGGGGAAGGGGAAGGGAAAGGGGAAAAAGAAAGGAAGGGGCTCCCTCTGTGTGGGCATTGGGTCTGGCAGGACCTGCTTTCTGCCAGGATCAAATGCCCTGGTAACCACATTTCGTATCTACAGCTTCACAGCCAAAGGCAGCAGCAAATGGGGCTGCTGAGCAGCACAGGGAATCTCTGCCTCACTGGGGCTGTGTTGTTCAGGAGCCACCAATGCTTTCAGGCTCTGGGAAATCAATAGGGGGCAGCCCAAAGCCGAGTGAGGGATAGAGGGAAGGAGTAAGCAGCCAAGAGTCCAAGGTGGAGTTCCCAGGACAAGCAAGGGACCTGGGCCAGACAGGTGACACCTGGGGCTGGGATCCTGGTGGATGATCCCATCTGCTGAGTGCTAGTGGAGTCTGGCAGGGCACAAATGTCTCCCAGGAGCTGCAATGGGGGCTGGAGGCACCTGTCCCACCTGGACCTGATGTGGGTTGGGGGTGGAGAGGGGAGGAGTGCAGGGCAGGATAGCCTGTGGTCAGGTTGGACACACACCCATCCAGATTGTGTTGCAGCACCCCTCCTCCTCATCTCGGAAGCCCTGCATCCCACCAAGCACCAACAGCATGGGGACACAAAACCACACATGCACATAGAGGATAGTGATGCAGTGCCCCTCCTTCTTGTTGCTGAAGGTCCATGCCTGACCAAGTGCCAGGGCCAAGAGCAGCTGCAGCAGCAGGTGGAGGCAGTGACTGCAGCTCCCCTCCCAACCCTTCTTCACCATGGCCCCACCTTCTTTCTGCAGAGGCCCCTTCAGATGCTCCTCCCGCACCTGCAGCTGACAGCTCAGAGTAGCCAAGTGCCAACCAAGTGCCAGCATGCCTCCATGTGAAACTGGGGGAGTGGGGGGAACCACAAAGGCACCTAAGATTCTGGTGGGCTGCAACCTAACTTACGTCACTACGGGGTCTGGTACAGAAGTTTATTAGATTGGTCTAACCTAAATCAATTCAGTCTGATACTACATCCATCCTGGTCTATTTTAAACCAAGTTCTGCCATTTTTATGTGCACTGAATTTCTATTCAGTTATGGTTATAGACTACTTTTCCATCACTTATCCTGGTTTATGTGTAATATCTGTACCTGGCCATAGGGAAACCACACGAAAATAAATGGGGATGCAAGTATCTAGCCTGTATGTAGTATATAGTAACTTGCAAGACCGTGGTCCTCTATTTCCCCTTTCAGGTTAAGGAAATGTATCATTCTAGTGATACAAAATATTACCCTTTTTCTATGTATCATTCCAGTAGCTTTTTATGTTGCCTTTGTGAGATACATGGGAAGCACTGAATTTACACCAACGTCCTAAAATGTCTCTCATCTTTTGATGGGCAAAAGATACGTGCCAGATAGGAAAGAGAGAAAATTGAATTGAAATATAAAACTGGTTTTCTAAAGTTTTCTAAAATAACTTTCAGAGGCTTCTGTATTATTATTGTGGTGGTGATGTTGTTTTTGGCTGCATCTCCATGAACTGAATATTGTGTCTGTATATACTACACCACAAAGTACAAGGCGGCAGTCAACAAATAGCGTTCCCTGCACACTGGGCAAAGAGGTATTTCCCTGACTATATAATCATTTAAAATAACTGTTTTGTTTGCTCTTTTTGTTTATGAAAGTAGGCATTGAGAAAAAGAAATCTGTTTTTGTATGGAAGCCTGTTTCTCCAGACAGCATCAGTAGATGATTGAGTTACTACAACAAGACCAGGAGACAAGAGAGTTATTTAGGCTTTATTCCTAGATGGGGACTCTCCTTGATGACCCAGCAGCCCATTCCAGTCCTATAATCATATTGTAGACTCTTCAAGTGGCATATTGTATAACTGTGGGGAAGTTGCTTACCAAACTTAATCAAATGCACAAATATCAAATGGGGAATAATAAATCAGCTGCCAAGAATGAGGAAAAGGAACCAGGGATTATAGCCAATCACAAACTAAATAAGAGTTAGCAATCTGATGCTGTTGCAAAAACTGCAAATCTTTTTCTGGGATGTATTATTAGGAATGTTGTCTGCCGGAATATGCCTCAGGAGATAATCAGCTCACTCTATTCAGGATAGGCAGGCCCCCAACAGGAATACTCTGTTCAGTTTTGGCTACCATAGTTTAAGCGAGATGTAGACAAATGGGAAACAGTTTAGAGATGTAAACAATTTGGAGCAATAAAAATAAGAGATTTGGAATTCTGGTCCATGAGGAAAAGTTGAAGGATTTTCGAGGATTTGTAGGGTATCTCCATACTCATAACCCATGTACCAAATTCTTTGGGTTTAGATGATGCTTGCAATGATCTTTGAAATGTTTACAAAATGCTCTATATAAATATTAGGCATTTTATTTATCTGTTTAGCCATTTAGGTCCAGATGGATGTTAGGCATATAAATACTTTTAAATGTCTGGCCCTTATATTCACACAAGCCCTTTGTATAAGGATTTTATTTGAATTTTTCCTCAAACTATCAAAAAAAAAGCAACTTTGTCATTACTAGGTCATTGCTCGGTGTTTGGGTTTTTTCCCCCACATGGTCTCTATATTTGCAGTAAGTCTTTAATGCTTCCCAAGCAGGCAAAAGACTGTGTAGGTGATTCATGCTTTTGAAAAATTGGGCAGACAAAGGTGAAGACAGCTAGGTTATAGCTTAGAGGTCCTGAAACAGCAATCACATTTCACAAGAGACATGAATGTTGCTAATAAGTTTTTGACAACTCTCTCAGTAAGCAAATCCTTCCTTCTTTTCCTCAGTACAGCTAGTTGCCCTCCTCTGTTGTCTGCTTGTCAGAAGGGAGCTCATACACCAGCGTGCCAGATGAGTACAGCTGTATAGATTTCTGCCACCACCTGCAGGACATGCCATACAGCTCTTGACTTTGGCATGGCCAGCCAGGTAAGAATTCAGTTTACTTAAAATGCAGGATGTTCCCACCCCATATACACTTTGCTTTCCTTTTATCTGCTTTGCTTATGGTTCCATCTTTTCATTTTTTCTTTCCATTGCAGTATTGCTGAATACTGATGAGACAATACTTGGCCCATCCACAGCAATTCATTTTTAGGTTAAATTCTTCAGGTTTAATTCTCGTAAACTATACATTTAGGCAGAAGTGATAGATCAGATTACTCATTTCTCAGTATAGATTTTGGTGGTACCCTTGTGGAGCTATACAGGTTGGAGGTTCGTGCCCTGGTCCATTTCTAATTAAAATAGAGAGCTGCAGCCTGCTTTCTGTTTAGTCCTGCCTTCCAACCTTTTACTACCTGAATCTGGAGAACAGGCTATAAAACATTAAATATGGGAAAGCTGGGAAATGTAACACACTATAAATGTATGAAGGTAGGAGCTCAGATATGTGTGGACATAAAGATTTTATTTCCTTACATAAGGTTTAAATGAAGACTGCAGTATAAATCTCTGCTTTCAAAGTGAACTATCACTTTTCGAGGGAAGAAAGGCAAGACTCACTATTAAAGAGGGAGAATATTACACCTTCAGGAAACATCAAAGGAACCTTAATAAAGTCATATATGCAAATATATGCCCCTTTCTCTATCCCAACTACATCTTGGAACTTTTCTTTAAATCTTGCATGTACAGATAGAAATTCTGTAGTGCTTTGAATCTTTATGTTGGGAACAAGTCAGGCAAGGGTCATCATAATGTAATCAGACTGTCAGGGGACAGCTGGGAGGTCTTCATTTAAATTCCTCAGCCCCATATTTGAAAACTTTATCTAGCTCCTAATGTGTGAAGAGTGGAAGGGGTGACTGCAGTTTGGAGGAAAAAACAAAATGTGACAGTTCAACAAAAAATAGAGAAGGATGCTGAATGCATTTTGAAACTCTTCTGTGAGGCATTTACATATTAAACCAGATACATTGGAATATGAATTTTAGAATAACATAAGAAAACTCTTTAAGTAACATCTAAGAACAAAAATAAAGAAGTAGTGAAATGATTAAAGTGAAACAGGGAAAACTGCAGGTCATAGGCCTAAACAGTTTTTAAACAGAAATCCTCCTTAGTAGTTACGGATGTAGATACATTTTACTATTCAATATTACTCATTCAGCTGTATGGAATAGATAACTCTGGGGGGATGGATTACCCCCTAATACTGATGCTTTGAATCCTTACCGCAGAGATAAAACTTGAAGAAGGTGTGTGCAGATGAATAAAGATTATATTAGAATACATAACAGAAATTTCTGCTGAGCAATGTGATATGAAACAGTCCTTCAATGTATACAAGTGAAAGAAGCAAGAACTAAACTTTTCGATATGCCTGTACGTGGAACCTTCTGTTTGCTTAATGTGAACTCAAATACTATTGGTATGGGCTGGGTGGATTAAAGCAAACAGTCATTGTATAATAACCAAGACCATTCTAATTGGCAGTCTGCTGGCTTAACAAGTCAGTTTTTTGCATCAGGGTTAAGGGCATCTATTAATTTTAAGAAATATTATTTCTGTAGAGTGTTCAATATGGAAATATTTCATTTAAAGTCTGCTTGTGTTCTGCTCCATGAATGATGAGAAAGCTGTTAGCAGTAAAAGTTTGCAAAGCAACATGTCTTTCCCCTCTAGTGTGTGTTTTACATTTTGTCTACTTTAGCCTTGCTTTTTGCTATTGATGAGCAACACCAGTAGGGTAACTAGTATGAGGTGAGTTGGGCACCAGCACCAGGAGTGCTAGAATCCCCATTGCCAGGAGTCTTTGCAATGGCTGTGGCCAGTCAGTGCTGTCCCTGCTCCCAGCTGTAGGATCTGGGTAGTGCAGCAGTGCATCTTGAATCAAGTGGGGAAGGAGGGAATGGTGCTTTCCCATTCCCTACCCCAATTCCTACCCTCCCCCCAGGAGCCTTTGTGAGAGCAGGCACGGCCCTGCACCCAATATGCATGTACCTGGGCTGGTGGGGGGAGCAAACAGGGCACTTTGGCTGCTGATGTTGGTAGGATGCAGTAGTAGTCCAGGAAGGTAAGACTTTGCTTCACCTCACCACACCCTTCCCACCCAGGTCTAAAGTGGTTGACATACCCTCAACTCCCCTCTGCTCCCCTCTGCCCCCAACCTCCAGACACTTAGCAAGTTGCCTCTAAGTAGCATCATGTGGGGCAGTTGATATATCTGCACACCCAAAGTTGAACTGAAGAGATGAACCACAGAAAAAGAACTGTGTACTAAACTTCATTGAGTTAATATCCAGAAGAAATGAGGCTATCATAGTTCATATGAAAAGCTCTGTTAGGAGAAAGCAGGCATTTCCCTCTTCCAAGCAAGCCTTAATGTTGGTTTTGGCTTGAAGTAGAGGCACTAGGTTAAGTGTCTTTCAAAGACATTTGCTTACTCAGTATTGCCTTGCTGGCTGTTTGACATAGATGACTCTAGTGAGGTTGGTTACTCCCCAATATTGATGTTCTGAATCTTTGGCACTGGGATGGTTCTTGAAGCAGGGACTTGCAAGCTAATAAAGGTCCCATTGATAGAATGTTAATAAATGACCTCTGCATGTAGCTCTTATTGCTATTTGGGGGCATATTAACTGCACCTAAATTATTGCTTAGGAAAGACCTATGGAATTTATTTGACTTCAATGACTTCCTCAGAGAATGGGCTTTGTAATCCACTGAGTGACTTTTTTCAATATTCCTTTACGAGGTTCTCTGTTATGAACACTCTGTCTGATATAGGTTTACTTGATTTTTGGCCCTCACTACAGGCTTGTAAATTACCTTCAGCTAGAAACTGGGCCATGTAATACCTCCCAGAAGTCCAAAGCATGAAAGAAATGAAGATACAGCCTGTTGCTTTGGTATTATGCTATGGTTATTACTTTCACTGTTCATATATGTTGTCAGCCTTCTTCCCATACTCAACTCCTTTTCTCAAACTCTATTTATATTCTCATTCTTGCAGCCAAAGAACTGCTTTGTCTCAAATTTTGGCTTGTTCAGGATATGTCTACACTGCAGATTCCTGGGTAGTACAGAGATATGGGAACTAGCTTTAAATGAGCTATTTCAGGTATTGGAATAATTACTGCCAACATGAAACTCCATGTGGGCTAGCATAGCTGCATTTTGCAGTGTAGACACAGGCTTCCATTGTTTTGCTGGTACCACTTATCTTTCTCATTTCCAAAATCAGTAGTCTGGCTTTAACGTTTTCTAGTGTTTACTTCACCATTATCAATGCAGCAGGAAGATTCCCTGCGAGACAGATAAAACTACTCAGGTTTGGACAAACCACTCAAACTCATTTGATGCAACTGTGATGGCAATTGAGTGTGTGGCTGTTGCTTATGATAAATATTATTAGCTTGGTTTTTAAAACAGACGTAGCTTTGAATGGTTTCCAGAAAAATAGCTCACAAAAATGTTTTTTCTTTCTCTTCTGAGAGACTTCAGAATTAGATACTAAAGTCAGGAAGTAGGCCATTACTGTGGTATGATTAATAACATCTTATAAACCCAGGTTTATTCATTATTCTAAAAAATTACAAGGCTAAGGGGAGCTTAAATATATCTCCAAGATGAAACAAATGTACCCAAACTTGATCATTCTGATTAAGTAGATAGTATAGCCAAGAACTAAAGAATAGGACCACTAGATGGCAATAACAGTCAGGGAAGCTCCCTTTACCACTTAGTTGTTTGGTGTGTTTTGCAAAACTCTCAACAGTTCTAAATTATATATATATATGGATCTGGCTGTGCATTTAAAATAATAGATTTTAAATTAAAACCATTGTAGGCTTTTTGATTTTTGCTTTTTTTTAGCTGAATAGCTTAAACTAGAGTTGAAGATACCTCCTTACGGGAAAATGCACCATGTAGCAGTGACTACTTACCAGTTTAAAGTGATTTTATTTGAAAATGTTTACATAGAATAAATAAAACTGCACTGTTGCCTGACTGTTCCTTCATTAACTCAAATGTCTGCTGCTGCCGCCATGGGTCTTGTGATCCTGAGGCTGCAATTACAGGGCATAGAAAGGAACCATGGACTTTGGATGGATTTTGATCTGCATCATAACTCTATGACAAATGTGGTAGTGAAGCTCTAAGCAACCAACCATGAACACTGCAGGTAGAATAGTCATGGTGATTTTGTTTGTGTCTCCATTTTCTATGAGGAATGCATGTACTGTACCTTCAATTGATTTTTATTTTTTTCTGTATATATTTACTTCAGTTTGGATTTATTGAAGTTGGCAAGGCACAGCTTTTCTTCCCTGTGCATTCCTTTACAATGATTTGCTTGCAATGCTGTGTTTTCTATATAAAGACAAAAATTCTGCTTCTTTAATTCACCAATAAAAGTCACTTGGAGTGGAACATGGCAAGAAGAAAGAACAAAAGTCAAGTTTATATGAGAGACCACAATGCATGTTTTTTTTTTCTCTCTAAGCTGTAGCAGCTCAGTCCCTCAAAAGGAGTTGCTTGATTGCAGACAGCAGGATCCTTTAGAGATTACTGCAGAGTTCTTTAAGATTTAAAGGTACATTGCATAGCAAGTTCATAGCTAATACACCTCAGCTGCTGGTGTAAACAGTCAGCTTGATTATATTTATGTGATGCCAGTCATCCTACTGACAGCTGATGCTTGCCTTCCTGCAAGAAAGCATAGGGACGTGAAATTTTAGTGAAGGACACGTGGTTGCTACATCAGACACCTACTCTTCTGCTTCTGCAGACATCTGCTGTCCACATGGTGTAGATAAGGCAATGTTTCAGGTTTAAGCCACAAGACATGTTATGAACAGAAAAATACCTGATGTATCTGATTATATAGAATGAAGGGGTATGCTGATCTTGCGGGGAACTGAATCTATGGGTCATGCTAGTAATCAGATACCTGCATTCATGGGCAGGTCTAGGATTTTGAAAAGGGGGTACAGATGGTATGGTGCATCATCATATATAATGCAACACATATTTTTCTCCAGGTAAAAAAAACAAAATTAAAAGCTTTACCAATATGCTAGGAGCCTAGGGCTAAATTCTTTGAGATTGAATACAAAATATAACTTTGTTTGAATGTGCATTCATTTGCTTTATTATGCATTATGTACTAAAACCCACAACAAACTAGCCAAAAAATACTCAAAAGATTTAGTTCTGTAGAGTTAAATGTATATCTCTTTCAGGTTCGTACAACAAAATCAAGCCTTCTTGATCATCTTGACAGTGTATCCAGTGCTTCACTGAATTTTTTCCACATCTGAGTTAATGTTTCCACACATGGGTTAATCATTTTATCTAAGGTGTGCCTGTACATGTGCAGGGAGGCTGCTTTCATGTGTTGTAATTATAGCGCATCACAGCAGATTTGATTAATCGAGTCTGCTGGAACATGCTAATTAACATGCTCCAGCCAGCTTCTGTGTCTCATGTATCAGTGTCCCTGAGCTTCAAGATGGTGGCAGGGGTGCTTTAACTAAAACTTGTTCCATGAGTTTTAGTTAAAAGTACCCCTGTCACCGTTTTGAAGTGTGGGGGTCCTGATGCATGAGATGCTGCATGTGCTTTAGTTAGAGCAGCTGTTAGAGCCACTCTAAATAAAGAACCAGGCCTTCACCTCCAGAGCACATGGAAAAATGCCCCAAAACAGCCTACAGGTTTGGGTAATAGGAGCTGCTACATTACTAGGAGAAGCTAGAAGACAGCAGAATTGCAGAAGAAATAATTTCTAGAAATAATTTCTAAGAAAAGAAATTCCACTCAGAAATAATTCATGCAACATTAAGACCATTTAAAAAAAAAAAGAAGAAAGGGTCATTAACACCTGTGGAATGAAGAGTTTAGAAGGAATCAGGTAGATTTTAATGAGTCCTAAAGTTAAATGACTCCTCGACTGCTGAATAGAATAGAATAGAAATGCTGCTGCCACTGTACGCAGTTGGTTTTAAACTTTTGGTGGAGCAGGAATCAAAGGGGGTCTGCGACTGTACCATTGCACCCCTCCCAGATACCTGCCTACGTTAACTAAGGGCTTGTCTACACTGTGATACCAATGTGCCCTGGGAGGGTGCACAGCATGGGTCATCTAACAGCTCCTGCACGCATTGTCCAAACCTGGTTATTTGCTTGTGAAGATCCCCAAGGGTGCCTCTTTCTGGCCACCCTCAAGCATGCCATGGATAGGGTTCTTGTGCGTGGTTGGAAAGGGATGCCACAGAAAATCTTTATTGGCCATTGCTAGGTTTGGAGAGTGTGTATGGGAATGTGTAGGCGGGATGTGATCCATTTTGTCAAGGCTGGGATGCACTGTTATGGTAAAGATGTGACTGAATGGACTGCTTCAGAACATAACCAATGTAAGTGACAAGTAGGAAGAGAATTTTGTTTGTACATTACAATTAGGCAACTTTTATAGAACCTCTATCACACAGACTTCCATGCTATTACTCTTTCTGTTTAATGTATATGTGATATCACTTTGGGAAGTAGTGACATTAATTTGATGATAACTTTCAACTCCATATGTTCTTTTCATTGAAAGCAGATTCTATACTCTTGTTATTCTCTTGGGGTTAATTCCTGGTCTGACACTTCTATTGAATTCAGTGGAAATGTGCCTACTTATCCCAGACTTGAATTTAGCTTTTAGTGTATAACCACGAAAAGGGTATAGAAGAGAAAGAGCTCTATGTGACTCAGCATACACAGAATTTGGTTTATCCCTGTTGGTCTGGAGACCTGTCTTAGCATATGGCTGATTTTGTTTCTATAATGTTACAGATTGTAGCTAATTAGCTATTTTGAGTAGATTAGATATTGTGTTCTTTCACTTGCTTTTCATTTAAGCATAGTTTCAGAGAGAGAAATTTTTTCTTTAATTAATTTTTAATTATTGCATTATGTTTTATTTCATTCCATGTGTGCGTGGATTATGTTTTAAGAACTGTGTATAACACATCTTGCAGAAACAAAAACCAAAAAGCAGTAACAACACAAGTAGAGATCATTCGTGGTTTTTTGGCCAAGATATCTACAATTTAAATATGTTATGGTGCATACAAAGATACCTGTAGTCATGGACAAGAAGTCACTTTAAGTGTTATATTCACATGATCAAAAAGCATTGGAATAGGCCATGGTGTGCTCATGTCAGAGGTTTTTATCCTTCTTGTGCTGTAAGCTCACTTAAGATGCAATGTTTTTTAGCCTTGGGTAGTTTTTAAAAGTATTGCTGCCCTTGAAATCTCAAATAGCAGCAAATGAGCAGTAGTACCTTCCATTGCCTACGTCACTTATAATACAGAGTAATATGATTATCCATGCCTATCATGTCCAGACCAGGCCCTAATTTAAGAGAATTTCCAGCTATTTCAGAGAACTCCAATCTTTTGTATGAGACAAGCTTCTATATGAGCATATCATGCCTGTCTTCTAGTTTTTACATTGGTTTCCTGTTCTCATCCAGGTGCAATTCAAGCTGTTGATGATTATCTTTAAATCCTTGTATGTCTGGGTTGTTATCTGAGGTAAAACTCTTACCCCATATTCAGTCATGGTACTTTAAATTGGCTTCTGCATTAAAACCCTGCAGGGTAGATTACAGGGTTTTCACATATGAAAGATTCCCAGCTCAGGAATGTTGCTCTCCCTGTCTCTACCCTGAGCAATCCACCGGCATGCAGGTCTAATGGACTTCAGACATTTTCCTCTGGATTAGTTTTTGTTGTTTTTTTTTTCTTCTGTTTTGGATCATCCCTTCCACATTTACTGAAAATGAGAACAAAATAAATGGTTCATGTTGTCATGGTACCTTCCATCTAAGGATCTTAAAAGGCTGGTTCTTGCTATTATCTCCTGTAGGTAGTTTGCATAACGGGTCTTCTTCTGACAGTCTTATAAGTAATTATTTAATTCATTGTTTGGCAACCTTTGACCTGCAGCCCTTTTCACTACCCTTGGCCACTTGAATTGCCAGCAAGGGTAAGCACAGGCAGTTTGGGCATGCTAGGGGATGGAGATCTGCAGCATGAAGCAATGTTCCAGATTGCAAGCAGCAGCCCATGGCAGCAAAAGATGTTTTAAAGACCCATGATCTAGTTTCTTATAGCCACAGTTACTAAAGTAGTAGTATTCAAAATTTACATTGACGACATATTAGTATACAATTTATAAAGGCTTAATACATGTTCAATCATGTATCAATGCAAATGGTGAATGTATTGTTAATGAATATGTTGTTTATGACTATGGCACTTATTTGTAGACTTATAGCCATTTATAATGTATCCTGTTCATATCTGTGAGACAGAGGAGCCACCAGGCTCCAAGGCTCCCGGGCCCCAGGCCCGCAGCCCCAAGGAGCCCGGCAGAAATTCCCTTTACGCAGGTGTGTTGGGAAGGGAGGGGGCTGATATTTCCCCTGGCGGTTTAAAGGGACGGGAAAGGGGCAACAACGCAGAGCCGGAAAGAGGAGGTGGAGCACGCTGGCACAAGCTGCAGGGAACGCTGAAAGCGATGTTGAAGGCTGGTAGGAGCCTCTGGCAGAGAGCAAAGCCCCGGCGGGGTGTTGCAACCCAGTTTGCTGGCCCCTGCGGGGCGTAGAACTGCTTGTTTATCGACAGGGAGCTGGCTGAGCCCCTGGGAAAGGTACCATAATAACCCTAATAGAGGGGCACTATTGACTTTGGGGTACCATGGTACATGTAATAGTGGCACAAGCCAATAGTATGGACTTAAGCTGTTAAGAGAAATTTTGGCAAGCTCTACAAGGGGCTCTCAGAGAAAGAGAGAGAGAGCCAACAAAGCAAGACTGACCCCACGAAGGTCAGGTTTGGTTTAGAGTGTGGCTGCAGACAGTTGGAGCAGCGATACAGGCCAGGAGAGCCTTCTCTGTTTTTCTGTTTTCTTGTTGACCTTTCTTTTGTTGATTGTTCTAGAGGAACTGAGGACACATGGCTAGACCAACTGGCTGGCCACCACCCGGTGGTAAGGGCAAGGGTGGAGGAGTGGCGGAGCCCTCAGAAACTCGGGACCTCGCAGGACGCCGGTGAGAGTTATAATCAGACTACACGTGAAGGTTTATGAACCAACTCCGTTAACATCAAGTCGTGGCAGAAGAAACATACTCGTGTAAGATCCTCAATTAGAGCTGATAACACCCTAGTCAAGTGGCAGGCGGGGTCCTTCAGGTCCACAAGGGACAGCAATACCTGACAATATCCACAACATACTTAAAACATCTATTATTCATCAACTCTTTGTTAAAATATCTGTAATTGAAACCTTACTATACAATTTGTAGAAAATTGTATACAACTAGAATACCTGAACACTGAAAAGAGAAATGAATTCATTGGGGAAAATGTCTTCCATGAAGCTTGTATAAAAATCAAAACTTAAAAAAACCCTGATGTTTTATGAAATATATGTGAGAGACTGTGAAGTATCAAGACCTCACCTTTCCTATCCTCCAAATATTCTTAATCCATGGGCAGTTTGTTTTTTTTCTGATCAAAGCCAAATGGTGTAACAATCTCTGGCTAATCTTATGAGGGTCCATTTAAGAAGCTTGCATTTTTCTTCCCATTTCTGGAGGATCAGTAACTGGTTAGTCCTTTCTCTGCAGTTTTTATTTTGGGGATTATCCTTTTCTGTACCATAATCAATCTTTCTTATAGAAGAGAACCAAATTAGTGAACATGGTTCAGGTCTTGGTCCTAAAAAGTTTTAATTGCAATCTGGACATGATTTTTCCTGGTCTAGTCTGACTGAAAAGTAGTTATCAGTATTATAGTAGTCCCATTCATTTTATTGTGTGTTATTATCCATATCCAGGAGAGGTATGTAAGGACACACCCCAAGTGACCAGAGGAGCAGTGACCAAGGAGAGCAAACAGGGCAGTTTGCAAGCAGTTCATTGGAAGCAAGAGGAGGAAAGGGAAGAGGAACCAGGCACCAGATTCTGCTCTGGGTAGGCAAGTGAACCAGGGTTGCTTGTGTGTTTGGCTTGCTGAGGGTTGTTTGGCGAGTTGCTAACGTACATAGTTTTATTTTAAGCAGCTAAAACTCAGCAGCTAGACCAACACTTAAGCCCCTTGTTTAACTAGAGTAAAGGGGAGTTTGCTTGGAAGCTCTGTCTCTCATACCTTCACTGTAAGCTGGCTGAGAAGAAGGAGGTTCGCAGGAAAACAGGGAACCCTTCAGGATCAAGGAACTACAAAAAAGCCAGCTACAAAGGAGTTTGTTAGGGAAGGAAAGGGAGTAAGTAGGGTAGATGCAGATTAGAAGACCCAGAGATATGGCTGGAAGACATTGTAATCCCAGAGCTACTGCCACTTCCTACCCTTCCTCTGCTTGTACCTGTGAGGTGCCTGTCCAGGCAGGGCCTTCAAAGCTTCCACTCAGATCCTGGTTTAGTGCTATGGAGGCTGCAGCTGGCTTGTCAAGCTCAATGGGTAGTGATCAATGGCTTGATGTTTAGTTGGTAGCCAGTATCAAGTGGAGGGCCCCAGGGGTGAGTCCTGGGACCAGTTTTGTTCATGATCTTCATTAACAATCTGGAAGATGGGATGGAGTGCACCTACAGCAAGTTCATTGATGACATCAAGCTGGGGGGAGTAGCAGAGATGCTGAAGAATAGAGCTAGGATTCAGCATGACCTAGACAAATTGGGGGACTAGGTCAAAAGAAATCTCATGAGGTTCAACAAGGAAAAGTATAAAATCCTGCACTTAGGAGGGAAGCATCCCATGCACTGATACAGGCTGGGGACCAACTGGCTAAGCAGCAGCTCTGCAGAGAAGGACCTGGGGGTTACAGTGGACAATAAAATGGAAATGAATCAAGGTTGTGCCTTTGTTGCCAAAGAGACTTGGCTGCATTAGTAGGAGTATTGCCAGCAGATAGAGGAGAATAATTATTTTCCTCAATTCTACACTGGTAAGGCTACCATCTAGAGTACTGTATCCAGTTTTCCCCCTCCCTCCCTCCCTCTCTGCTCCCACTACAGAAAGGATGTGGACAAGTTGGAGAGAGCCCAGTGGAGGGCAATGAAAATGGTTAGGGGGCTGGCACATATGACTTCTAAGGGGAGGCTGAGGGAACTGGACTGACTTAGTTTAAAGATGAGAAAACTGAGGAGGGATTTAATAGCAGCCTTCCGCTACCTGAAGGGAGGTTACAGTGAGGACAGAGCTAGACTGTTCTCAGTGATAACAGATGACAGAACAAGGAGAAATGGGAATTATACTTTGTAGCAATTCTATAGCTATGCTTTCAATGAAAGGGTGGGGACAAGAAAGGACAGGGGAGAAGAGAATGTTGTATCTGATGACTATGCGGATGTGGATTCACCAGCCTGTTGTCACACAGGAGTGTAAAGTGAAGAGAAAACCTGAGAAGCCAAATGCAATCCTGAGACTGCTGCAGAGGGCACCGGGGTTTCTTCATTCTATCACTGCAGAAGCCCTTCTGCATCAAAGCCCAATTTCTCAGACTTTCATAGTTTCATAGTTGGTAGGTTTGGAAGGGACCTAAGTAGGTCATCAAGTCCAACCTCCTGCCATGGGCAGGAAAGGGTGCTGGGGTCAAACAACCTGGCTAGGTGATTATCTAGCCTCCTTTTGAATACCCCCAGGGTAGGAGCGAGCACCACTTCCCTTGGAAGTTGGTTCCAGATCCTAGCTGCCCTGACCGTGAAGTAGCGCCTCCTGATATCTAGCCTGAATCTACGCTCAGTCAACTTATGGCTGTTATTCCTTGTTACTCCCAGTACGGCTCGGGGGAACAGGGACTTTTCCATAGCCTGCTGGTCCCCCTTGGCCAGTTTGTAGATGGGCACCAGATCCCCCTCAGCCTTCTCTTGTGGAGGCTGAACAGGTTCAGGTCCCTTAGCCTCCACTCATAAGGCCTGCCCTGCTGCCCCCGATCATGCGAGTGGCCCTCCTCTGGACCCTCTCCATGTTGTCCAGATCCCTCTTGAAGTGCGGTGCCCAGAACTGGATGCAATACTCCAACTGAGGCCTGACCAGTCTCGCATAGAGGGGGAGGATCACCTCCCTCATGCTTATGATGCATCTGTGGATGCATGACAAGGTGTGGTTGGCCTTCCTGACCGCATCCCCATATTGGCGGCCCATGTTCATTTTGGCATCAATGATGACTCCAAGTTCCTTTTCTGCTTCTGCACTGATGAGAAAGGAGTTCCCCAGCCTGTAGGTATGCTGCTGGTTCCTCCTACCCAGGTGCAGCACCCTGCAGTTATCTGTATTGAAACCCATCCTGTTCTCTTTGCCTTACATGTGTTCATAACTATTATTTTCAGAGATGGTGTGGCAGTCCAGTAGGGGGCGCTCCTGCGTTGAGCCGCCCACCTCCCTGCGCCCCACCACCTTCCAGGCTCCGAATGCCTCCCTAGGGGCACCTTATGCTTGGCCGATCCCTCTCCCAGAGCACACTCACTAGTCTGGGGGTAACGTTGCCGCCACCACCCCGAGAAGGGATTGCCTCAGCCCTGTGTCCTCGGGGAAACACAGGCCTAATAGTCTGACGGGTACTGGACTCGGTACAGGCACTTGGGGCACTTCCTCAAGTCAAGGGGGCAAAAAGTAAAGTCTCCCCTAGTCCGCAGACCTAAGGGGTCTCTTAGGCATAATTTAGACCCACCCCTCAATAAGTCTCTCACACCAGTCAAAAAGGAGAACTTTATTGATTACAGGGGGTAGGGGAAACTAGGGTACAGGGTTGAGCAATTTCTTAGAAATCCTAAAGAGCAAACAGTGTGGCTGAGGTAGCCTTTTGATTACGCATCTGTGTTACTGCCAGCTGAATATCTAATCCGATTGACCAGCTTACTCACCAGCATCTTCCAGAGTTCTCCAGTTTCCCTTCTGGAGTCTTGGGGTGAGAGAGAGCTAGGTCCCGATGGTAAGGCTTCTCTGTCTCCCCTGCTTTGCTGCTGCTTCACCTCATGCCTGAAGACAGAGAGCCTCCCAACCTATATAGCCCCTGTGACCTCATTCACCTGGTCCAGTGGAGGCGCGCCCCGGTTGGCTGTGAGCCAACAAATTTGAAATGCGTCACCTGTTACCAGGCAGATTCCAGCTCCCCAGGTAGATGCCACTCACCCAGGTAGCTGATACCAGTCATGTAGGCAGAGGGAGCAGGTTTCCCCCCTCCCTCAGGAATGCAGCCAGCTCAGGTTACCTGAAGAGACAGGCTGAGGTGTGAATCCTCTGTGCTGGCCCATCTAATCACATAGTCACAGGGCAGAGATTTTGGGGAGAAACCAAGGTGGCTTTCTGCCACAGATGGCATTTCCCAACAAAGGAGACTGAAGAGAAACAATACTGTTGTTTTGACTCAAGTGACAGGATGATTGAGGTGCTTCTACTCCATTGAGAAAGAGCTGTGTCTAAATAACACACTTGTTGGTTTACCCTGAAACGGCATTCCATGACTCAGTTAAGCAGGACTTAATGAAAAAGGAATTCCTTCTGTCTTGCCAGCCACATCACCCTCCCTCATTGTTATGCTCATAAAAAGTAAGAAAAATAGTAGGGCTAACCACAGATTTTTAGGAGATTGGGGATTCCAAAGTCTCTTGCTCTTAGTAGGGAGACAGCTGCTTCTAGTAAAGTTTCAGTTGCTCCCTCTCTACTTAAAGTGGGAATTAACTGTGTTTGAAAGCAACAACTAGTGCTTTCTTTTTCTCCTTTAATATTAATTTATAGTAGCACTGGACAAATTAACCTAAAGACATTGGGACAGGGTCTGATCCATTAGTTAGGTGCTTAAGTGTGATTCTATTGCATCCTGCCTGAGTTCCCAATAAACAGGTAATGCAGTAAGTAGTAGTAGTCCTTCTCCTCCTTGCTGCTTATTGTGAGTTAGTGTTAAGGCTAAGTTGCTGGAATATTCTGATTTTTGTCATGTTAACACTTTTCAGGGACTTGAGCAGGATGGACCTATGTCCATTTAGACCTTTTCAGCATCAAGTATCCTCTCCATAACTTTTCCGAACTTAGCTCAGTGACTCTCAGCTAGAGTAAAATCTAGAGAATCTAAATTCAGAAAAGATATGGAGGGAGCCTTGCAGCAATGTCTCATAATGCCTCAACTTAGCTGAGTATCACTGATCTAGCTGGTACCACATTTGGACGGAGTGGAGAAGGACCTCAGCCTGCTGTGCTCTGCTCTTTCCACTCTCTGCCTTCTCACTACTCCTGGTGTATACCTCAGAGGGCAAAAGCAGCCCCCCACACTGAGGCTGCTCTTGTGGTGTCATACACATAAGTGACTGCCCCTATGGCCCCTCCCAAAAGTACAATAAGAGTGGAAGGAGCAGATGGGACAAGCCAGGCTGCAAAATGTGGCTCTGTCCATGCATTCGCACTGATGCAATCTGCAGTGAGTGTATTGCTGAGAAGGTGGGGCAGCTAGCATGGGGGAGAGAAATGGTAGGGAAAGGCAGTAGCAGGCAGGGGAAGCCCCACTAGACACTCAGCCACATAGGCACTGTTGGAGTAGCTGGGGCAAGTGCAGGGTGTGAGGGGAGAGAGCATTTATCTCCTTACATAAGAGCCGGGGGCATGGCATCCCAGTGTGCTGGATAATACCAGTTGAGAACCACTGAATTAGGCACTTGATAAATGAAATAGGATTAGGTGTATTGTCAGTGTTCTTAAAAAGGAGCCTGTTTATAGTTGCGGATATTTTCTCCCGCTCCTGTAAACTATAGGGAAACCATTGTATCCTTCAACTATTCTTAATTTGCATTCTCTTGGGGTATGACTTTGAACAGTAAGCAGCTACTGTACTGTTTTTAGGCTGTGACTGAAATGATACATTTGCTTCAAATGTTGGCAATCACATAACATCTCATTCCCATGGATTCCATCATGATTGTTTTTATTCTCATGAATGCACAACTTAGGCTTTTCTTAATTAAGGTGTATAATGATGGAAACAATTGGATCTCCATTATGTTCGATGGGATGAGACAGAAAGTTGAGGGTATTGAAACAGTTGAAGAGGGAATGTTGTTAAACATCAACTGCTATTGGCACAAAACCTTTGTATTTCACAAACTCACCACACAACTGTATTTTGTTATTTTTTGATAATATAGAAACAGCAGTGTTATTCTATTCAGTACCTTTATTAACTCAAACCCCAGATATATACTTGGCTGCAAATATGCAGTGTGGGAAACATTTTTTCATTGTTAGCATGCCTGTTGCAGCATCTCAAACCGGTTTGAGATGCCGCAAGAGGCACACACGCGCTTGTCTGGATGCACCCTAGGGCAGGATTTTTTTTCTGATCTGTGCTACCCAGCTTGTGTTACACGAAGGTGCAGGCACTCTAAGCTTGACCTTAGCATTTGTTGTTGTCCATCCTTTGAATTCAAAGATGGCCATGACATCACTGTGGGGGAGGCAGAGCAGATTGGTTGGTTTGGTTTCTGTGAGCACCTGAGTGGCTTACCAGGCCAGTTTGTGCTTTGAACTGTCTGTCACATGCTGAGCAAAAAATGCCTCTTTGGGTTGCTTGATCAACAGCAGACGAGGTGCTGTTGCAAGATGTATGCTATTTGCACCTCTGCTTCTGCTTCAGCAGTTCTCCTCTGCACATAGACTGTAGCTCCAGCTTGGATGAGGCTTCACCAGGTGGAACGATCATGAGCGAGATTTACCCAAGACTTCAGGTCAATGTTGAAACATTTCAAGGACGGCTAGAAGGAGTCCTTGAAACATTTCTTCTGGACTCTGTGAGAGTACTTCCCCTCCTTTAGTTCACCACAGAAGATCTTTGTTGGCAGTCGCTCATCTGACATCCTGGTGACGTGGGTGTGAATGCCTGGAATGCCTGCCTGTGAGAGAACCTCAGTGTCTGGGACCTTGTCTTGCCATCTTATCCTCATCAGTTTCCTCAGACAGCCCATGTGAATGTGATTCAGCTCTATAGCACAGCATCTGTACACCATACAGGCTTGACATCTATATACCTTAGTGTATACACCTTCCCTACCCTTCCTCCCCCAGTGGTCCAAATTGGGCCCACTGCCCTCCCTCCACCCTCCTCAGCACCCCAGATTCCCACTCACTGCCCCCCTGCCCTTCTCGTCCACTTACTTGTGGTTTCCTGCACTGCCTGTCCCAGGGGAACAGGCAGGGAAGGGTTAGAAGAACAGCAGCACAGCAGAAGTGACTGCAGGGCAGGCAGGTTAACCTTTCCTTGCCTGTTCCCCTGCGACAGACAGTGCAGGTAGCCAGAAGTAAATAATGCCTGGAGGCGGAGGGGGCAGTTGGGAACCCTGAAGGATAAGAGGGGAGCCCTGGTGGTAAGATGGGAGAGAGTGGGGGCAGAAATCCAAGAATGGGGGGTAGGGGAGGATTTTTGTTACCTTTTAGTCCTCCAGGTCCCTGCTAGTCTGAAGTGTGACTGTTCCAAACTCAAGCTAGAGCTAACACCGATCAACATTTCTGCAGCTCAGTGTAAAGTGCAACAAGGCCCTAACGTAGGCATTTCAAGTCATTCCCTCCTTCCTCCATTCTTGTTTCATTTAAAATCAAAGTGATTGACTGTGAAAATCTGTTCTCAGCTACACAATGAATCCCTAGTAATGCTACTAATGCCAGGGGTGGGTAGAAGAGAGCACGATTTAACTTTGCACATTCAACCAAATGTGGTTCAAAATAAAGGAAACAAATGCAGTAGAACCCCAAATTGCATGAAGATCATGAGGAACAACAGAAACCCCAGGATAATCAGCAGTTTGTATCATCAGGGAAGCTAGCCAACAGTCTTTGAAGTCTGGGCTTGGAGACTAAGGATCTTGAGCCCAGACTTCAAAGACTACTAGCTGACTCCCTGGATTACTGTCAGTCAGCTGGGATCCCCAAGGACAACTGGGTCAGCAGGAGATGGCAGCAGCTGTGCTCCAGGACGTTAGCACTTAAGCACAGAAGTCTTTATGCACTGGTCAAACTTCAGCACACAAAGATTTAAAACTGACTTTCAAGATTCTCACATTCGATTTTGACCATCAGCAGCTGTGGGAAAGTCTAGAAAATTATGACAAGTGGGTTTGTTTCCTTCTAACCTGACATATTAGTAACTGAGAATTTACCTCTGCACAGACTCTTCACAGAATGCAGCTGCAACAAATGATCCTCTAACTGGGGAAACTACAAATATGTCAAAACCATAGATAAATACCAGTGAGTTACTATAGCAGCCACACCAACACAGCCAGACAGATTTGTTAAGCTCCAGAACTACTTCTAATAGAAACTTAAAGGGAGTAGTCAATAGAGAACCAGATTTTTTAATAGCTACAGTTTAAATAAATTTGACTACAGCCTTGAAACCTCTCACTCAGAGTACTCCCATTCACACAGAAGGAAGCTCCTGTCTTAAAATGACATGTGTTAAGTGCCCCAAGCTGCACAACTAAATGCCATCATTCTGTTTATACAAAATATTTATAAAAAAGCATTCCCAGGCAGGGTCAGAATGTGTCTGGATACCCAAGGAATCTTCTTATGCCCTCTGTGATTTCTGTGCACTGACCAGAAACAGATGTAGGGAGGCGAAGTGCAGACTGAAAGTGTGCGGATATGTTTGAACTGCCTGGTTAATCCATGAGAGGTGTGTCTACACGTGCCTATTAATGTGCAGCAATAAGCTCCAGAACTTATTGATGCCAGGCATGCATCGACATGTGTGCCTGGGATCACAGCATGCTGGCAGGTCAGCCTGGGGATGCTCCCCCTGGCTCAACATGCTGTGGAGGGGCTGGCTGGGGTGTGAGGGCGCTTCAGCAATGGGATAGGAATTAGGCAGCCCCCACATTGAGGCATCCTCATGCCCCTACTGGACCCTCCAGCATCTACACGTGCACTGCTGTGGAGTTTTTTACTCTGCAGTAAATTAGCTTATTCCAGCCTAGTAGGCGAGCATGTATAGATGCTGAGACACTTATTGTACAGCTAATTAGTTAACTGCATAGTAAATGTCTCATGTAGACACACCTGAGGTGGTGCAATTTGTACCCTTTTCCTGCACAGGAGAGCCTTGATTGGTGTTGAGAAGGCAGTGTCTTCAATAACTCCTCCAATGGCAGCTTGGCTTCACTTTTCCTTCTAAGCTGAAGGTAGCCTTTATTCTTGATTACTATTTATTCAGCCAGTAATACTGGGACTATGGTTTTTCAAGCCTGTTTTTAAGAGATCTATGACATACAAGTGAACTGAGTATGATGCTAGGAATAAAAAACTCTACTTCCATTCAGGTTGTAGAGAAAGCTCTCTGTGGTAGGAAACCCTTCTGTGTCTCTGTTTTCCCATTTGTAAAATGTGCATAAATGGTTTTATTTTCCTTTTAAAGGTAGAGGTTTGAGGCACAGAATGGTTACTGACTTACCAAAATTGTCACAGGAAGTCTGGGACAGATCCAGAAACTGAAACATCTTCAGAACCTTAGCCTGGTTCCATAAGGCAAAACTTCATCTCAAAATGTTTCATAAGCGGTAATTAATTATAGCAGTCGCTTAGGAGTTTGTTGAGTATTAATAAGCTATTTGATCTATTTGAAAGCAGACTTTAGGTGGATGTCTCAAGTCATCATAGTTAGTCTGCAGAAGAGAACCCCAGTGGTTCCTAGCTATACATTTTGGCTACTGTCATTTGTAGTTCTTTATAATGGAGAAGACTGAAAAGTGCAGCAAAAAGATGAAGTTTGTATTATTGCACTCCAGTTGCAGAAATCCCCTCCAAACCATTCTTGCCTACAGAGAACAAAGTCAGCAGCTAGCTGATGGGAAAATGAAATGTCAGTTTTTATTAAATGAGTTTGGTAAGACGCTTGTGCAGCTTTGGTCTCCTAAACAGCATGTTTTTATTAACCTCTGTTAACTCTGATTTTTTTAAACTCCGAATTTAAAAAAGGAAAATAAGAAAAGAAGGACCTCAGCAGATATGATGATAAAGAAAATAGAAAGCCTGAGATCCCACCTGGCTGGGGTGATCTATGCCCAGCACTTTCCTCCCCAGGGCAGGAGGTCGGACTCGATATGCTACTGAAGTCCCTTCTAACCCAAACATGGGTGATGTGTAGGGAGTGCACATGGGTACATGTGTACCCCCTGAGCTTGGAGGTGCACCCCCTGCAAAAAGGCCACACTGACGGGGCCTGTGACCACCAGCGGCATCTGCGGGTGGTCTCCAATCACCGCTGGCCACCACTGCCGGGGATGTCTGTGGGTGGTCGCTGACTGCTGGTCAGTGCTTGCCACCCCCCGCCCCCACTGACAGTGCTGCAGCTGCCTGCAGGAGCTCACCACTTGCTGGCACCACGCTCCCACTGCTGACAGCGTTGCCGCTGTCTGTGGGAGCTCACCGTGCCCCCCACCCTCTGGGGGCACACAGCATTCACGGACCCAAACATCTATGAATTTATGAGATTTCATGATTAAATAAACAAAGAGATATTTAGGCTCAAGAGAGTATTCGCCCCACAAGAAATTTGGGCGTGATTACTTCTTGCAGCAGATAGGAAATACCTGCGTTAATTTGTCAACCATTTCAGCATCTTCCTATTGTAGAGTTTCCATGTCACCTTTAGAAACAATTCATTATTTGCTGCAATATTTTGTTTCTGATCATCAAAATGGATTTTAATATATTTTGGGTTCAAGGGAGAGAATGTAAATTGTATTTACCCCCATTTGATGCGTAGGGAACCTTCAGGAGAATGGTTAAAGGGATTTACCAAAAATCTCACACAGTTGGAAATAGGCCCCTTTTTGGATGATATTAAAAGACTGTCTTACCTAGGTCTGTGGTGGATTTTTTCATGCTTGGAATCTTGAAATCAAGAGTGGATATCGTAAGAGTAGGTATCTGGGGCACGGAAAGGCTGAAAGAACTAGGGTTTTTTAGCCTGAAGAAGAGAAGGCTGAGGGGGCCATTTGATAACAGTCTTTAAATGCTGAAGGGTGATTATAGAGAGGAGGAAGATGGGCTTTTCTCTGTGGCTGTAGGAGGCAGTACTTAGAACAATGGACTCAAGTTGCAGCAGGGGAAATTTAGGTTTGAGATTTGGAAGGAACTTTCTGACTATGAGGGTGGTCAAGTATTGGAGTGGGCTACCTAGAGAAGTTGTGGAGTCTCCATTCTTGGAAATGTTCAAGAGCAGATTAGACAGAAACTTGGCTGGGATGTTTTAGTTGGGGATGATCTTGCCTTGATTAGGGAGCTGGACTAGATGACTTTGTGCAGTCTCTTCCAGCCCTAGTTGTTTATGTTCCTATGATATATGCTGTAATTCAAACAGAAGTAATAAGCTTGATAAAGGAAATATAGGGTGAGGAGTTATGCTTGCTGCTATGAGGAGGTCATACTAGATGGCTATAATGGACCCTTTTAGGTTTATGAATTTATGAATTCTCTGGTTCCCACGTCTGTGATTTAACTACTAGCTGTCCTTCCCACATGTTCAGGGAAAATAATAAAGATCTGGGATAAAATAAACTCTGCAGAACAGAAATGAACAGACTCAGAAGGAATTTTTTTCCGGATGCCTCCTTTTATCCTGAATGTGCCAGAATTCAGTGCAGTCAAAGTTAGGAGGAATTTGAAAGAAAAGTTATAAGCATTTGCAGACTTGAAACACTTGAAAAGTAGGAAAAAACTGCAAAAATATTCCCAAAAGCAACTTTTTCAGCAAACATGGCAGTGAATGTGTAGCTTGTAGAGACTAGTAGAAATGTAACTTTATGAAGGAAGGTTCTTGGCCCACATAACCTATAGTCTCTTCTGAATACAGTGTGGTTAAATAGTAAACCAGGCTGTGAGGGGGGCAATGAAATGGATACATAAGAATTTGGAAATAGGTAACTGTAAGAGGAGACTGAACACACACACACACACACACACACACACACACACACACACACACACACACACACACACACACACACACACACACGACCAGAGTTTCAGCTGGTATAAATCAGCATAGCTTCTTTATAACAAGTTCACTGTTTCTCCCAGCTCAGATTTATAGATTTATACGAGTAAATATCTGGAGAAAAAGTTATAAACAAAACCCAATTTGAAATAAAAGACCTGGATCTCAGAGACATACTCCCGTATTGTCCCAATAGGAGCTTATTTAACAGCTGTGTGGGTCATAGTGGGGAGGGGAAGCAGGGGGGGATCAGGCCAAATAAACACATCTATTGGTTTGATTTGACTTGGCATTTAATACTGGTTTTCCTCTTGTGTTCATAAAAAACAGAAATGTGTATGAAAAAAAACGAGGAAAATGAATAATCCAAAACACTGAAACAACAGGCAAATGACTCATTAATTACACATCAAGGAGAAGCCATTTAATCAAAAAATGAGATGACCACAACATTCCACCAACAGTACATCATGCAAATCAGTGGCTGAAAGGGTATACAGAGCCTCAGGGTGTACTTTAATAATTTTTTAAAGAATGAAACAACAGAAATTAATTATACCTACTAAGCTTCTTTGAAAAGAAAGTTTTAGTAACAGGTCATTAAGGCAACAATGACATTCTAGCTAGGAATCCTATAGATGTATAGAAGTACTGTAGAAATACCTTAGTCAAACAAACAAAAAAAAGTACTGGAAGCACAGTAAAAATTCTCATGAATTCAGTCTCAGATTCTAAATGACATGGGGCAATTTCTTCTCTCATTTCAAAGGAGGGTTATAACAGTGCTTTTGGTCTGTTATATCCTTTGTTCAGTGAGATGGATCAAATTAAGCTTGCTGATGGAATAGGGCTGTATTTTTGATACCGCCTCTGAGATCATGATTTTGTGAGAAAAGATGGCACAGAAATCAGCACAGAAAAGACCATGTGAAAACCTGTAATGACAGTTTCAAAGACCACCTGAAAAAGACCCCTACAGAAACTAGAGATGGGGCTAACTCATACAAATGCCTGTCTTATGTGAAGGATAATTCAGGCCTCATTATGTTCTGAAACTAACTAATAATTTCTGTATATTTGTTTGCCATAGTTCTTTTATAGCCCTTTAGTTCCAAATGATTTTTCCAACCTGTGATAATGTAAGGTTTAGACTTTACGCCATCTATCTTTGAAAAATGTTTGTGCCATATGGAAGCCAAAAAAAGAAATCAAAGGAATACAAAGACTACAGCTTGTATGAGAATTACTTCATCCTGGTATCTCTAAAAAAAAAGAGTTGGAGAGAGAGAGACTTTTTGGTAATCAGGTCAATATTAGCTTAGGGCTTCATAAAGAACTACCTAAGACATTTTTATTTTCCTTGTGGAAAGCATTGAAAATTTCAGCCACACTTTGTGCTCTAAGTCTGATTGCAGGTTAGAAGCTAAGGGAGACACTTAGACACATTTTCATGTAGGTGTTAATGGGTGCAGCTCCAGGAAACCAATTGAGCCATAATAGTTTACACCAACTGGGGATCTGACCCATATGGTTTGGAATGAGAATTTGTAGGAATTTGCAGGTGTTACTTTAGTTTAAATAAATGCAAATAAAAAAAGACAACTCCTAGTCAGTTGGATCCAAACACTGAAGAAATGAAAATATAATAAGAGAAAACTCTATGAGCTAATGAGTGCACCTGTGCTGGACTGAGGGTAAGTCTACATGGCGCAATTCTCTAAACAATATTAGCTGAGTTACTGGAAGCAGTATAGTTGTGACATAGTGTAAATTAGCTTGGGCATAGCACTATGTTGATATGGCTGTAGGAATTTCCAGTAGCTAGTATGCCTTGCATCCAAGAGATGTTATTTAGTTAGCAAATAGTCACTAGAAAGAGATATGGGATCAGCAGAAATCAGCAATAATTGGTAGAATAAAGAGAAAAAGATTGAATGTCCTGGAGTGATATAAGGGAGGAATGTTCGAAAGGGAATAGGACAACAAATCAGTGAAACCCAGAGGGTGCTAATGGTATAGGAATAAACAACTTGACTTGTCCTACTTGGGTTTTAAGTAGCTAATCATTTCTTATATCTTTCCATGTCTGTGACATCTTTGCACAACTTCTGTTATATGTTTATGTACTGGCTTCTTTGACACACATTGTAATCGCTTTTGACGGAGTAGTTTTGCCAAATATTTTCTGCTTTCCCTGAAAGCCCTGCCACTTTAATCTGGTGAGAACCTAGAGCATGGTATGCACTGAGAGTAATATGGAATGGGGGAAGAAAGACATCATGTGCATGTAACCTACATCTCTATGAGGGTTATTACATCTGTGAAAGGCAAGGATCCTAGCTACATTAATAGCTAGAGTTCCTATAGGGAAGGACAGTATGAACACTCTGAGGTAGTGGGTATGTTCTGCAGAGCCCTTTCTCAAGGTGGTGCCTCACTGGCACAGGGTATGTCTACATATGAAGCTATGTCTCTATAGCAATGTGCTACAGTGACATACAGCATCCGTAGGCAAAAACGGTGACACTGTCGCTATATTGCTGTAGCAGTGCACTCCCTCGGTATAGCTCATTGCTACAGCATCATAGTGGCTAAAAATAACAATGTGCTGCTAGCATATTGCAGTACAGGCTATTACTGCACCACCATTTAGTACTTCCAAAAGGCGCCATAGGAGCATATGTAGACTCGCCCACAGTTTACAAATTCAAATGTATTGTAGTGACCTGACTGTAATTACAGAGTTCTCTAGCTGTTCAGGGAACGTCTACAAGCACCGGTGATAGTAACTCAGTTTGTTAAAGATACCCATGGGTGTTGTGTTCATCACTGTTCTTCCCTTGATGAATAAAGAATAAAACTCCTAGAAAAACTCTACTTCTCTGGAAGTGCTCTGATGTCTGTATGTCTGGAATTTTGCCCTGCCTGACTTTGAAAGTTAATAAAAGGGTTAGAGTAGCAGCTGCACTGTCTTACAGAAGGTAAATCCATGGACACACAGAGCTACAGATTTAATATTGTTTTATTAGCAGCATTGTCAGAGATAACAGCTTGGACAGCCTCGCAAGTCTCGTATGAAGCTTCTGTAAACCACCAGTTTGTGCTGAATTTCTTAGGCTACAACATTGTAGTGGCCTTAAAGGGCCACACAAGTATTACAGAAACCACAATACAAAATTTTATGTGGTGATCTGAACATGAATCTTTACCAGAGAAAAAACCAGGAGAGAAGTAAATGATGGACTGTAATATTCATATGCATTCTGAATAAGGGTTGACTAGACAAAAAGAATACTCCATCATGGAAAATTTAAGATTGCAGCACTTGTTGATTCTGCACAAGAGGGGGAAAAAAAGTCCCCAGACATTTTAAATACTTAAAAAGGAAAAGAAAAAAAAGGAAAGCACCCCAACATAGCCAATAGCCTGATAACTAAATAACTTGTGAGATTTAGGGGGCCTAGGATTCAGAGCATATATTTGAACTTAGGGTTTCTATATTCGGGTAAGATACACAAGCACAGACACCAAAGGCTATTCATTATTCTGAAATGGGTATCTCCTCCAATACCTTCCTATTGCCAGAAATTCCATCCTGAACCCGAGAAACTTTTCAATTCTTTTCCACAATTTTCTTTGTTTTCTAGAAACTTGCTGTTACCTGATAAAGGAAAATATTTCCAAACAAGTCTGGTCTCTAGGATGTACCTGTTGTAGTTGTGCTGAAAGCAACAGCGGTGCTGTGAAGTAAGGTACAGATCATCATGAGTAAGGATATCTCACTCTGGAATGTAATTTATTTTGGTGCCTAAAAGCAAATAGAACTCAGATCTCCTTCAGGTATTTAGAGAAACCTGTACTTAAGGTAGGTCATATTGTAATACTCTGGGTTTGCAGAGATGGTGCTAGAGTGGTTCAGGCATCTTAGTTTTACAATTCAGGTGTTACCCTAGAGTTATACCAAAGGTCATCCCCAATAAGTCCATGTGCAGTTGGGTCCTTGTTTATGTGGCTGGACATGTTAGCTACATTGGTCCTTTGTGCGCCCCCAGATGCATGGAAGAACTTGGCCTGTTTTGTTCAAAGGGCCACAGGCTCACATGAAGTTACATACATGTTACACTTAGACCATACTAAGAACACTTAAAATATGAGCATGTTAAAGCTTGTTAATTTGTGCTAAGTGCCCTCTGAGCATCTCAAAGTTATATCATTTCAGGTGAAGGTTAACTCTGGGTTGTGCTACTTAGGTCATGTTAGGGTAACTTCAGTCTGTTCCAAAGAGATAAAATAAGCATTCACAGTCCAGCATCTCAGGATACACTGCTCCCACCCTTCTCTGCCCCCCAAACAAGGGATACAGCCCCAAGTGTCCTGGGGCTCCTATACATATGCACAATGGCTGTTCTGATGTGCTATTAGAGTGTGTTGGAGCAGAGTCAATCAAATGAGTCTGCGGGAGTGTGGTAATTACTGATCCCAGCGTTACATGTCCCTGGGCTAAAAAATGATGGCTTCATTTGATGAACTTTAGTTCAAAGTGCCTCAGCACCATTTTTCAGCATGGGGACCAGGTGCTTTAATTAGTGGGGTTCTCGGCGCTGTGCTAATTAAAGCTCCCTCCCATCACTGGCCTCCCAGAGCACATCTATAAACATATCTGGCTTCTAGCCATCCCCTACTCACCAGACCCCTAATGGCAAGTCAGAGCTATGCAGTCAAGAAATGGTATTGACCCTTAGCATGTGACTGCTCACAGGATGTTCTATCTTTAGCACTGCATAATTTTCTAGTTAGTATGATGTAAGTGTAACTTCACCCTCAGGACAGACCTTTGTTCTTTTTGATTGTTTTATCAGAATGAAAAGAAGAAAAATATCCCCAACTTCTGCTCATGAATCTGTTTGAGGAATGATATCTTTTACTTTAGGTAAATTCATAATAAGATTTGAACAATAACAAAGAAGCTACAGCAAGTATCAATAATCTTAAGTATTATTAAAATACTATGAAAAATCTTCCTATACTGTACTATGTTATAAGAGCACTTTACTTCTAATCCCCTGGCCTATGTTCATAAAATACAGGAAATACTATATAATAATGTACTAAGGGGTACATTATTATGAATTTTACCCTTTAAGTGACTGAACAGCACTTTAAGTATTTTCTTGCTCGCAACATTTTATAGGACATGCATAGTATAATGTCTAATTTTGCATATTTTCAGCAATTCATGTATGACTTTTGCCACAATAAGAAAACAAATATTTAGGAAATTCCAGTTTTCTGTGTGTCTACATAATTTCAGTACATATAATCAGTTTTCCACATGGACAATCATTGAGCCAAGAGCATGCTGAATATCTGACTAGACATATACTAGGCAACCATATCCATCCCTATGAGCATACTACAATTTACCAAGCAGTCACATTAGACTATTCCTTCACCTATAAACATCACATTCAAAAGGTCAGCAGTAAAATCTCTCCTTCGGTATCTTCCTTAAGACTTTTAGCCAGCACAACATGGGGTGCCAACTTCAAAGTGCTCAGAACCACTGCACTTGGTACACACCCCAGCAGATTACTGTGCTCCTGTATGGTTTAGAAATTATTGCACTAAAAGGCTCAACACTACACTTAACAATGTGCAGAGACTCATAACAGGCTTCACAACTTGCATGCACACTGATGTATTCCCTGCACTCTAGGGCATTAGACAAGTGACATAAGAAGTCAGACCCTAACCACTCCCCTGCTGCCAGGTTTCTGGGCCTGTGGAGAGCCTGGCAGGCTGAGTTTTGTGGCCTTGTGTGTTGCATTAAATTTAGATAAAGGATGGGGTGAATAGAAATTAAATGAACATTTGGAGTAATCCGGACTGAAGTCTATTTCTACAGTGTTTTATACCAACACTAAATGAGTCCTCCATTGGGCACAACCTTGACACAGAAGCATGGGTCAAGCTTAATGGACTGAGATCTGGATACAGATGCTTCAAAACAACACTGTACAAGATGAACATCTTGGGTAGCCCCCTGTGTGAACAAGGTGTCCAGCAAACAGTATAGCACTTAATAAAAACCTGATATCTTTATAAATGCCCAGATGGGATAGATGGAATCTGCACACTGGATCATAAAACCACAGTGGTTCATAGCTGGCCAGAAGGAACAAGGGGTGGGGCTGGGCCGGGAGTTGGAAGAGGGGTGTGGGGGTCACTGCATCAGGTTACTGAGAGCATGGCGGTAGGGCTGGTTTGGTGCTTGGGCAGAGGAGTTGAGCTCTGGCTGAGACTAGAGCACTATCCTGCTAAGGGGTGGGGTTGGGAAGAATGCTGCAGTGCTCTATGGGATGTTAGTGGAATGTGACCCACTGTGAGTCACAATGGGATGTAGTACAGATGTCCATTATGGTGGTCTAATCTACGGTGCTAAAATCTGATACCACTTCCATCCAGGGTTATCTGAGAGCTGGATCTGACATTTTTACAGCATTCTAGCTGCCCTGACCGTCTGTTCGGTTATGACTATAGAGCACTTTCTGCATGCCTACTGCACAAAAAGTAGAATTTTTGTACCTGGCCTTAAGGTTTCTATTGGTGGAATTGTAATGTAATGTTTGTATGCACTCCTAGTGAGCCAAACGCTTGCTGTTTCAAATGGGTGTACTTGGTAGCCGTGTTGCTCTGAGACAAAAAGTCAGACAAAAAACTAGAACTCTTGGTTCCAAGGTATTCTGGAACCAAGAGTTCTAGTTTTTTGTATGTCTTGCTGTTTCACATAGCATTTTTATTAATGGAAAAGGTGTTCTTTCTTGTTCAGTTTTCATTCTGGCTTCTAAAGCCATGCACAGCCTAGCCAAATAGGGTTGCACATCAATGATCTGGAAGGTGGGATGAAGTAAACCCTTAGCAAGTTTCCAGATGACACCAAGCTGGGGGGAGTAGCAGATACCCTTGAGGGTAGGACTAGGATTCAGAGAGACCTAGATAAATTGGAGGATTGAACCAAGAGAAATCTCATGAGGTTTAATAAAGATAAATGCAAAGTCCTGCACTTAGGACAGAGCAATTCCATGCACCGGTACAGGCTTGGGATTAATTGGCTAGGCAGCTGCTCTGCAGAAAAGGACTTGAAGTTTTCAGTGGACAATAAACTGGATATGAACCAACAGTGGGCCCTTGTTGTGAAGAAAACTACTGGCATACTGGGCTGCATTAGTAAGAGTGCCAGTAGATCAATGGAACAGATCATTCCCCTCTATTCTACATTGGTGAGGCCATGTCTGGAGTACTGTGTCCGGTTTTGGGCCGCGCACTCCAGAAAGGATGTAGAGTCCAGCAAAGGGCAACAAAAATGGTTAGGGGGCTGGGACACATGACTTCTGAGGAGATGCTGAGGTAATTGGGCTTGTTTAGCCCAGAGAAGAGAAAACTGAGGGGGGGACTTAATAGTAGTCACCCTACATGAAGGGTGGTTTCAGAGGAAATGAAACTAAACTGTTCTCAGTGGTGGCAGATGACAAAGCAAGAAGCAGTGGTCTCAGGTTGCAGCAATGGAATTTGGACATTTATACATGTGCTCCAGGAGTGGGGGGAGGGAAGGAGCACTTTAATTTGAGTGGCTCTGAAAGCTGCTCTAATTCAAGCAGCTGAAGAATCTCACATGTCAGTGTCCCCACACTGAAAAATGCTGGTGGGGGTGCTATTAAAGCTTATTGAACAAGCTTTAGTTAAAGCAACCCTATTACCATTTTTCAGTGCAGGGACATTGACACATCTAAATCTAGAGTCTGCTGGAGCATAGTAATTACCACGCTCCAGCAGACTTAATTTACAATGCATCAGAGCAGCCTCACTGCACATCTATAGCCACCCCTCAAGGTTAGATATTAGGAAAAACTGTCTCACTAGGAAGGTAATAAATCACTGGACCAGGTTACCCAGAGAGGTTGTGGAATTTCCATCCTTGCTGGTTTTTAGACCCAGCTAGACAAAGCCTTACCTGGGATGATCTAGGTGGGATGGTTCTGTGTGGTAGTGGGGAGTCCCCTGATGAGTGGTCCTAGAGTGGTGAGACCCTAACTAGTACCACCCTCAGATTCCCTGGGTGGGGTGTGGATGCTATTAAACTTCCTGGGGCCCGGGACTTACCTGCAGGGTTGGTGGTGGTGTGGAGTGGAGAATAGGCACAGCATCCACACCGATTTCCTAGTTCATGCTAGATGCGGATTGTCTAGTGCCCTGGGACAGACATCACAAAAGCACGCCCCATGCCAGCAGAGAGGGGAGAGAGACCTGGGACCATGGCTAAAGGAGCATGGAACCGGGCTGTAGCGTGCCCTGGCAGGGCGGAGTGAGCAGAGTTGGAGGCTGCTTGCCAAACTAGAGGCTCAGAGGAGCCTTTAGCTCTAAGGATCCAAATCCTCATGGAGAAGAGGGAGCGACTCCACAGGAGAAGCCCCAAAGAGACATCACCTTACTCAAAGGGACAGTCAAAGCAGCAACTGTGAGTCTGTTCCAGGAGGGGACCTGGGGTCATGTTATTGCTTTAAGTTCTGACTACCTTTAGTATTTAAATTAAAGACACGCTAGCCTGGCCCCACCTGTTGAGGGAACTGCAGTTCAGTCAACTGTGTTAAGAAGCTGAAACACTAAACCCAGGCTAATAATTTATCAGAGCTGGACAAAAGGGACATGATTTACAAGTGGGCCTAGGGGCCAGCATAAGACCTTGCCAGGCTGGGCAAAGTAGAGAAAGTTCCCAAGCCCCCTGTGCAGAGCTCAGACAGGGATGGCTTAACTAGCAGACCTCATAACTTCCCCAGGCCAGAGGCAGCAACTGGGAGACAATTGATAAAGGGGTCAGTCACCCAAGGTTGATACAAACCAGGATGATTCTAGGGTAGTGACCCAAGATAGTGCTGCCAGGGACTCTTTAACTAATTGAGACCACTAGCTGAAAATCAACATGGCTGATTGAGTGGACTGCTGTCTGCATCATCCTTTCACCAGACAACTCACAGCCTGGCTATAATATAAGACCTGGTTGGCACATGGATGGGGGATAAGGGAAGGAAAAGCCCCAAGGATGAGCTACCCAAGATACTCATGAGAGCATACGTAAACATCCAAGGATCCTTCCTTTGTATTAGAAAAATCAAGACATGGCAGGTGAGTTGGAGGGGGTGCTGTAGAAGTAAGAGGGACTAGAAGCCAAGCTGTCTGGCCCTAAGAACTGGCACTCAACTGACGGGAGCACCTGGTCCCAGTGACAGAACCTATGTGGGCACAGTTGTCCATATCCTGCTTTGAGCAGGGGGTTGGACTAAATGAGATTTTGATGTCCCTTCAAACCCTAATTTTCTGTGATTTCTATGATTTTATGCAACTGTTAGTACAGAATTTGGCATTAATATTTAGATGGTTTCACAGAATTTTATTGCTGCAACATTTGTACAATGTATGTGAAAGTACAGCTTTCTGGGGGAAAAAATCCAAATACCATTCCACTGCTAGCTTCTCCCACTTCTTCATTTTCATCCTCATCCTCTCTTTACCATGAAAAATGATTGAGGTAATGCATTCAATGCCAGAGAAAAGTGAAGGATTCATAGCAGTGTGGTTGAAGATATCTTTGCTAATCTGTGGGCCAGGTGAAGCTGTGATAGGAACACTGCAATACATTTTCCCACAGTAGTCTGCCAGCATAGTTCATTCTTTTTCCATGTGTGTTTCCCTGGGTAGCTTTTATGAAGTCTGCTCATTGTACCACATTTGAAAATATTTTAGTCTAGACATTTCCATTTCTTTACATGAGAGTATATAACAAAGCTGCTTCAGTCAGTTTTTGGAAATACCCACTCAGAAGAAACAGAGAGAATAATTTCTTCTATCATTATTTAATATTTATACATTGCATTAAACAATGGATTTATTGAATTAAGTCCTTTTGTTACATTTTTATTATGAGCAAAGTTTATTAGAGTACATAGGTTCACAAAGCAATTTCTTACACATGTCTTAAATGATGCATTTTGTTTCTAATCTCCTTCAACTGTTTCCAATGATATCACTTCAGTTACTCACTATTAGTTTGATGAAGGAACATGAGACATCTGTTACAGTCATAAAAATGGTCAGATCTGGACACACACATATGACTAATCCAATAGAAGGAGCACTGAAAAGGGTTTAAATTGACTTTTTAACTGAGATAAATGTTCAAAAATTTGGGGTTTTTTTCTGAAAAATTTTACAAAGAGATGTAAATTGTACTGTGAGTTGTTTTGCTAGTCTGAAATAAATTATGCCAGAAAAATCATTTGGACAATCATTTGACTGGAAATCTTTGCAGTGATAGACCCCGAAAATCAGATTTCCTGGGCCAGAAGTCTGACAAAATCAAATCAAATTTCTAGTTTTGAACAGCGTTTGTATCAGTTTATGTATAACATCTGTATCTGGCCAAGTTAATTCTGTGCCATATCCCCTATTGGTTCATGTTAGGTTGGTGTCCTCCAGTATCTCAGGGGCCTTTGCAGTGCCCCTATTCCCTTCCACCCCCACTTTCAGGGGGATGTCCTAGCACTCACTGAGTAGTTGGCTGCTCTGGGCTGTCAAAGCCCTGAGCCAGCACAGATGCAGGCAAGTGGGTGGGGAAAGGTCTAAGGGGGAAGGAAGGCTTTCAGTAGGCAGCAGAAACAGAAGCACTCCATAGAAGGAAGGATTGGGACCCTCAGAGCTTGGCACAAGCGGCTGCTGAAGGGCCCGATCCTTCTATGGAGCCTTCCTGCAAGTCTCCCAAGCTTCCCAGTGCATCTTGCCAGAGCTCAGCACCAGTGGCAGCCAGCAAGATGTGCCAGGTAGGCCAGGAGGCTTGCTGCAGGCAGTAGTTATGTGCACAAAAACAAATAGCTCAAATTTCTACAGGAAAGTAAACATTAACAGAGGAGTGAATCACATAACCAAAATGCTTCATGAGTACGGGCAGAAAAAGCATGTGCTTGAACAGAAACAGGAAGTTAAAAACAGAGTGAAGTTAATATTTGCTCAGTTTTAGAGAGAGTACATTTCTAGTAAAAGAGATAATTCATCCCAAAGCAGTTTTTCTAAAGTTTTATGAGTAATTAAGCTGGAACTGTGTGTGAGAGAAATGTATTTTAACAAAAACAGACAAGGAAGATAATGTCTGTTGTTATCATATGTTTCTCTGAGAGTAAAATTTGATGAGATAATATTTGACTTTGCTCTTCACAACATTGTAAATAGCGGTGATGCGGGTTAGCCACAAATTATCACAACGTTGCCAATATACTAATGAATATCAATCCCAACTGCATACAGTGACTAACAGTCATATAAGGACTAACAAATATTTGCATTCCAGTATGATAATATATTATGGGAGGGATTTTTTTAAAAGCCATTAGGGACTGAGGCCTTTACAGCTCTGGCTAGTGGGACTTGTGATCCTAAGTCACTTAGTGTTTTTGAAAATTTTTCTGTTTCTATGAAACTGTCACTCAAATATCTATTGCCTCTTGGTTGAAAGGCAACAACTGTTAAAGTAGTGGTGAGCTTCATTACATAATGTGTATTGAGAGATGCTGAAAAATGTGTTATGTGGGAACTATAGGAATTGTTATTTACATGGTAACTGAAATATCATTACAGCATTATCTTTTGAAAACTAGGCATTTGGTAAGTCCCATCAACGCTCCATGTTATGATTTCATAAGGTGCGCTGGTTCCTTACTTTCTGTGTGTATAGCATCACAAACTTTTATGTCAGCTTGGAAGTTTCAGGACGTGATTTTCACTGTCTTTGTATTCCTGAGTAGAACAGATGGATGGCTGTGAATGCACAAACTAGACAGGTTTCCAGGCAGTTTGAAATGCATTTTTGTGACCGTCCTAGCAATGGATTTTGGCATGGTGAGCACAACACTGTTCCACAATGGTGAGAGAGACATTATGCAACCCTGGGAGCAGTTAATTTTCAGTGAGCTAAAAGTGAATATGTTGATTGGTTCTCAAGAAATTTGTTTCATGGAGAATGAGATTTATAATCTGAAAAGTGGTAAGGTGAGGCCAGTGCCTGGACTTCCCAGTATTTAATGGACTGTCAAAGGAGAAAAGGTCTACATTAGAAGTAGCAGGGGAGTAGAGGTGTTAAAAGTTGTTGACGGATACCAGAGAGTCATAACAGTCTGGTGACAAAAACTTGAGCAGCAAAGTTTTTAAAAGAAAGAGCTCCTATTTTTGAAGGTAAATTTTCCCAATGGGCCTTTATGTACTTTTCTGTTTTATGAGTGGGATCAAAAGATTTTGAGATTTGAGAACAGGTCCCTTTTTCACTGCCACCATTTTCTCTGTGATTTCCTTGAGGTATATTATAGGACTAAGGACTTTGCAAACAGCACTGAATATTTGTTTTGCCATGTGAGTAAATTTTGTACAAGGCTGTAAGCATCTTTTAAAATGTACAGATATACAACTGAGATACCTCTTTTCCTGTGCGTCTGTCAAAAGATTACATAATTTCAAACTTGCTCAATGAGAGACAGTTCTTTCTATGATTTAAATGTTTAAAAAAGAATAAGAAATTACTTTGAAAACTTAAAATGAGCTATGAGACTACTTAGGAACAGTAGAAAGGACTTTTCAAATATAAAATAGGTTAGTGACTAAATGGGAGTTTTCTGCTACTGATTTAGGTGAAATCAAATTATAAGTACAAATCTTAAGACACAGCATGATTAAGTCAAGGATATAAAGACATGGATCTCTGAAGATCAAGGGCAGAGACAAACTAGGGATGATTTGCTCTGTAGGTTCCTTAAAGCTGAAGTTAAAACATAAAGTCCAGTCAATTGAGCTCTAGAGAAAGGTTTTATGCTGTGGTTACATTATGTCTGTTACAGGGTTCAGTTATCATGCTAACTGTATACTAGGGATCTGCAAAAATATCCCTAGATTTGTAGTAGAAAAATAAAATGAATGCAATCTGCTTCACGTAGCTGTCTGCAGTGAATAATAAAATGGCTGTAATGGGGATAATTTCTTTCCATGTGGGAAAAAAAAAACAGACTTTCTGTATATTTGTTATATGTTTGCTTAAAATTTATTGCACTTATATTTAAAAAATATATCTCCTTGTATAAGGTAATGGGTTTTAAAATGGTACAACATTTGCCAATTTTCATAATAATTCAAATATATCGTATAAAAGAGCCATTCTAAGTATCATTAAAACTGACTTGTTTTGGACCATTTTAAAGACATTTTATGTATTGTTTTAAGTATTTTTAAAGAGACATGCACAAAATGGTTTTGAGAGAGAAAACTAATACACAGAACAGAGGAAAAACATTTCCCTGGCTACTAGTAGAAGCTATGACTAGGTCTAGATCATGATGACAATGTGTAATAGAATAGAAGCCAGGTCATATGGTGCTTAGCGTATGGTCCATGAGCCAAATCCAGCCTATAGAGAAGGGTTTTTGAGTATGCAAAGCTCCCCACAAGTTTGGAAATTTGGCAGCAGGGGAGCAGTGACAGTGGTAATTCTTGTGGCAGAGTCCAGAGCCATGGCAATTAATGCTCTGGCTCCATATGCCAGATGGCCTTGTGCACTGGATTGTGTTGGATGCACAGGGTCACTTTGGTTCAGGTTCGTACATGTGGAGCTGGGCTGGTACACCAAATTACACCTGTAGATTGATCTCATGCACTGACCCTATGCTGAATCAGGACTATGAACCAACCTCCTGTGCAGGATCTGGCCTGAAAACTGGCCCCATGTCAGTCATAGTTTGAGAACGACTTGACCTGTATGGTAACACTTCTATACATCAGCAGTGTTGTATTTTCTTTGGATCAAATTCACTGCAATTTTATGTTTGTTTCTGTACTCTTCTGATGATGAAAAGTAATTATAGACTCTGCTTAACCTAGACAAACCAAATTTGCAGCTTGTGTTACATGGTCAGAACAGAGAAGCTGGAGCTATTAATGAATTGGTCTCATTTCTTTATTAGAGCACTTAAAAACTGCTTTTAATTGTTGTTGTTTCACATGTAGCAGCCTCTTCTGTGTAATGCTCAAATGACATTCTGGAGGAAAACTGTTTTGTGTCCTGAAATATAAATATAATATTGGTTCTTAACAATGTGTTAAGATCTGATAACTCTGCCTTTAGAGGTGTGCACTCAAGCCTTACCTCATGATGGAGGGATATTTATCCTTGTACATTTACCTTAAATAAAACCTGAGCAGTATATGGAGCTTCTTAGAGAGCCTAAATGACTAGTTCAGGGCAATAAATCACTCTTTGGCGATCAAAAATTTAAGTCCCTTTATATTTTCCTACCTCTAAATGTGTTTGTATGTAACCTCAAAAGAATATTGCAAAAATTAATTAATCGTATAAGTAAAAGGTATAGATATGAGCATGGGTGGATCTAGAAATTTGCAAAAAAAGAGTACAGGTGCTGAAGTACATCATCATATATAAACACATATTTTTATCCAGTTAAAAATAACCTAGAAGCTTTGATAATAGTCTGGGAGCCTATGGAGCTGTATTATTAAGTTTAACATTCATTGAAACATGTTAAAAACAATCTGCTGAACTGTAAAATAGCAGCCTCGTTACCAAGAAAAGCTAGCAAGCAGCAGAATAGCAGAACAAAAGATGGTTTGATTGGTGGAACATCAAGACCATTAAAAAGAAGAGAGGATTGATAACACCTGTGAAATGAAGCGTTTAGAAGAGACTGGGTAGATTAGAGTGAGACATTTAGTCAATTGACTCCCTCAGCATTGCCTGACTAGAAATTATGCTGCTATTTCCAGGCAGTGGGTACATCTACACATGTCCCTACAGTGCCTTTGTTACTGTCCTGTCACTTAGTACTTCCTTTTGTATAGTTGTGGTGAGGGTTTTTCCTACTCAGATGCTTTGCACTTATCCCTGTTAAACCTCATCTGATTCCATTCCGCCCATGAATTCAGTCTGTCAAGGTCGTCCTGGATCTTGACACTATCCTCTAATGTGCCTGTGTTTCCCCACAGCTTGGTGTCATCTGTGAACTTAATCATTAAGCTTTCCACCCCCTTATCCAAGTTATTAATTAATATATTAAAGAGCATGGGTCCAAGCACCAATCTTTGGGGAACACCACTGGAGACGGTCCTCCAGGATGAGGCTATGCCATTGATTACCACCCTCTGGAAGTGGCTTCTAAGCCAACTATCCACCCACCTCACTGTAGACTGGTCCTGTCCCCTCCAGTTTGTTTGAGATGCCCATGGGAAACAGAATCAAAAGCTTTACTGAAGTCTAAGTAAATTACGTCAACCTTTTGTCCCTCATCCAGATGGCTAGTTACCTGGTCCTAGAAGAACACAAGACTTGTCAGACATGATCTACTTTCTACAAAACGATGCTGGTTGCTTTTTAACACACCATGAGTTACCAGCTTGTAATTGATTGCCTCCTTAACATATTTTAGCCAGGGTCAGACTGATGGTCTGTAGTTTGCAGGGTCATCTCTCTTCCCTTTCTTAAAGATGGGCACCACATTGGCCCTCTTCCAGTTGTCCGGGACCACTCCAGAGTCCCAAGACTCTTCAAACAGCTTGGCCAGAGGTGCTGCTATAAGCTCAGCTAGTTTTTTCAGGACTCTTGGGTGCAGGTTGTCAGGCCCACCACACTTGAAAAAGTCCAAGTGTTGTCTGAGATCCCACACCTGTTCAGGACTGATTTCATGCAGTCTGTTGTCTTCCCCATGTTCCCTGGGCCTTGGTCAGGTGAACAGCCCATGTTTGATTTCAGGAATACTGATGTGAACTATGCATGTAGGAGTTCTGCCTTTCTGTGGGCATCGACTGTGGGTTGCCCCTGAGAATTCAGCAGGGTTCCCACAGTGGAGCCCAGTGCTCCCTATGTATCTTTAGAAGGACTTTTTGTTGACTTTTATTCCGGTTGCCAGCCTGATCTCCATGCCTGCCTTAGCTTTCCGTGTCTCATATCTGCAGGCCCTGGTGATACAGGTGTATTCCCCTCTGGTTGCCAAATCATTCTTCCATTGCTTATATGCTACAGGGGAAGGTCCAAGTATACCAGTGCACCCCCACCTCCCAGATCCACCCCTGGACACCAGACAAAAGATGTTAGAATTGAAACATTTGGAGGTGTGTGTGCATATGCATGTGCGTGTGCATGTGCGTGTATGTGTGTTGTTCAACTTGAAAGAAGCTCCATTCTGCTCCTCATGGTCATATAGTGAATGATAATTTCCCCTTTTATAACAACCATACTATGAGAATCTCAAAGCATTTTATACATTAATTAAGTAGGTCCCATAACACTTCTGCTATGTATGGAAGCACTGCTATCCCAATATAGCAAATATTCAGGAATAGGAAGGTGAAGTGATTTTTATGAGGTCATGAAGGAAGTTTCTGACAAAGCTGGGAATAAAACCCAGGTGTTCTGGCACCTGTTTTGCCCATGAGACTCTTTCAGGCTTAATAAGTGAAAATGGTGGATAGTTGTGGTTTTTGCTATTGTGACTTTTTTCTTAAGGGTTACATGCTTCTTCCTCTTGATTTTTCTTCTGAGGTAATATCCTCACATGAGGCTGTAAGTGGCATAGTAGTTGTTGTTTAAAGTAGGATAATAACATTTAAGGTAGGTTGCATGCTTCTCAACCGTTTTGAATTACGGTTCATGCCACTGATACAGGCACTGGTTTCTCACGTCTACATCTTCCTAATTCAGGTTAATGTTGTTCACTCTTCCAGTTCTCTCTCTCCTGATGTATTTCATTGCTTAAGGAACAGGTCAGCCAGAAGTTATTCATTCTGAGCCAGTTAAACCCTATAAGGACCTCCTGCTGGGGTAGCTGTTGTTCTTAACTGCTTTCCATGACACTGTTACCCAAAGCCTCACTGCAGTAAAATGAGGAAAAGACATAGAATATGGGTCAGATCCAGTTCTATTTTCTATATCAGTGGATTTAGACACCTAAGTGTGATCCTATACCAAGTTTTAGTGTCTGTGGTAACAGGCTGTCATCTTAGCTATAAGATTCCACCATATCCCAAATACAACGACCCTACAATGAGGGGGGAGGATTTGTATTAATTAGTTTTTCAGAGATTTGTGTCAGAAAAGGATGGCAACTCTAGTCCACTACGGGCACATCACCATGAGTGGGAACATGCATTTCTCCAGAGACACATAACAGCTGCACATCGTTGTGCCACTGCTAGTTGTCCCCAAGAATGCTCCTGCATGTGTGCTCTTGCACATGGCAAATGCCTTGGGTGGGGTAGGGAAGGCTGGGACCAGCACCTGAGTTGGCCCCAGCAGACTTACCTGGGGTCCTGGGGGCCTCCTGGGGCTGCAGCGGCAGTGGCAGCAATCTGGGTGCATGGACCCTGGCTGGAGCCGGAGCATGACTTTGGCTGATGAGGCTTCAGTCTTGGGTAGTGCACTCTATAGCTACATGCACCACCCCACTTTTTTTTGCAGTTTTTTTTTAGATGCTAGGATTTCCCAGTATCTAATTTTGCTGCTGTGCTGCAAATATGCAGTGCAGCAAATAGGTCCACTTGTACTGTATTCTTTTCATGGTGCCTCAAAATGCTTTAAGGCACCGCAAACTGCATGTTCCCACTCATGTGGATGCAGCCTAAGGCTCTTAATAGCTGGAATAACTAACAGACCTTAGATTTGGGAAAGGGGAAAGACTGAATGACTCTATATTAAAAAGCTGCTTGCAGCTACCTCAAAGTGACTTCTTCATCAGGACCTGAAACAGCCTTTGTGTCCTGATCACTGAGATGCTTTTATGGGCTCCACACCAAAAGAACTTCTGTGGCCAGGGACAAGGTGGCTTTGTCCTTCATTTCCTACAAACCTAATTACTGAGTATATCTACTGGACAATATATATCTACTATATTATCTATAGCTAAACTTGATTGTGAACATATATTAAAATGTTTTCTTTGTTGATTTTTAATTTTACTTTTCATTACAAGAGTAGACACTACCTACAGTAATAAAACAACAGCTACCAATAATAAAATTATGGCAAGAAATTGAAGGAGTTTCTAAAACTATATTGAGATAGGTAAACCATGCTAAAGAAACACCATAATACTGTGAGATCCACATTTGTGTTAGTTAACAATTGACTAATTCTTCATAGAATGAATCCCAATTATATTTAAATAAATAAGTAAATAATTAAAAGCTGTTAATCTTATATAAATCATCATCAGTGTCATGTGTTCATACTATACATTGGCTAAAGAATGATGCATTTATGTTGTAAGTTACATAGCCCTTTGTCTTTGGGGGGAAATGAAATAATTAGTAATGGGGTGTCCCTACACTGACTGTATGCTGTGTTGAGGAGTGCTGCTGTGAAGCACTCACTGCCAACTTCCAAATGAGTGCCAAATAAAGAAAGAAATGTAATGCAGCCATTGTTACAGTGTTGCTGAATCCCTATCAATTAGCATACCTGAGATTGTGCTCATTAGTGGGCAGCAACATGTTGGTCTATGGTGATGTTGTTACTGCCTCGTGCATGATGCAGTAATTGCCCTGCTGTGCTGTACACAGTGTATGGTTATTTTTAGCAGCTATTTTGCCATAGTGGTGTGCTGTAACAGGAAAGTGCACCACTATGGTAAAGTAGCTGCTGGCCACGTGTAGATACTTACGGAAGCTACATCACTGTAGTGCGTTGATGCACCAATGCAGTATCATGTGTATACACATCCATAGAGTAGCAGCACTTAGGTATACAGTAAATGGCAGCTACCTTGATTTTTCAGGCTATTACATAAATACAGTGGGTTTTGGTTTACTGTGATGTTCCCTACCACAGCTGGAGGCAATGTAGAATGCCCATGGTGCCACGTGTTCTTAAACAAAGGGGCATTGGTCAGGGACTTTGCAGACACAAACAAAATCTTCTGGCACAACTTCTTGGTGGGGAAAAAAATTCTTACTTGAACAATTAGTATTTGTAATGTTTTTCAAGAAGAAAAAAAAAGTCTAAGTTTAGTGTCTACACAATAAGAATATTTATGTAGGACTATAGTGTTTGGAGAAAAAAAAAAGATAAGTTCATATGTTAATTTAGGTGAAACTACCAGGTGAAATAACAAATGCACCATGCCTACAACAAATAATGTTTTGGAAAATTCCATTTACTTCCATGTGTAGTTCAGGGTATTATTCATTTTGCTCAACTTTACAAGAGGCTACAGCCTGGCCTTTTATTTTGCACCTGCAATTTCCTACCTGTGCTAATTGATGAGTGTTAATTAATTGTAGATGTACATTTTAACAATTAAATGGAAAACTAACCCACCAGATGGTTTTATCAAAAGCTGTAATAAAGGGACTAAATTATGTCTGTAACCAAGTGCTAATATAGATATTTGGGCTGCAAAACCAGAGACCATCTTTAGACATGTGACCACCACAATACATTCTTTGAAAAGCTAGCCCCCAAATGTGAAAAACCAAACTGATTTGGATAGGCTATTAACCAGTCTAAAGTATAAACCAATCTGTAAATGCTAAACCAAGTTCCATGTGTAAAAATAGATGCTGCCAAACAAAATGGATCAAACTGTGGTGGGACACACCCTGCCGCATCTGATTCACTTTATTGGGTGAAATGTATGTCACCCATTGCTTCTTGTCAGGGATTGCCTATGTCCTTCACTGCTCCATGAGTCTTTATTGGGACCCAGGTCCTCATCAACTTATGTCTCATAAGAAGGTACAGGTCCTGGTGTGGGATGGTGCAGTGATGAGCTTTCACTGCTTATGGAGACCTGCCCCTAGAGATCCTGGGGCAGTTCTCCATAAGCAGGGAACCCATCCTAAATTTCCCTGCTTATAGGGAGGTGCCCCAAGATTCCCCAGGGTGCTTCTCTCCAAGCAGGGAAAGCCAGGTAGGCCCTCTGGGGGCTTGAGGGACACAGTCCAGCATATGAATTCCCACAGTGGGCAGGATTAGGACCCTCAACCGCCCCGAGCACTTGACTAGGGCGTGTGAAGAGCATGGCCAACTCTGGGCTGCTCACATTCTTCTACCACAGAGCAAATGACATCCGTGAGAATAAAACAAAACTTCGGTGGCCAGACAAAGGATAGGGACAGCTATCCACTTGCCATTTGTGCTGTCATAAAAAAAATATATAGCAGTACAAATGTGACATTAGGTGACATCTGTTTCCATCCCATGACAGCAGTTAACTTTAAAGGAAAAAAAATGTGCACTCATATTTGTTCCTTGATTTTTGGTAAAGAACAGGCTTGACGATCCAGAAACAGGGAGAAAGAGAGCAAATTCTTTTTAGCCCTTTTTATCCAATGTAATAGGAATATTAGAAATATCAGGAAAGAATTTTTTCTTATAAGAATATTAAATGAAAGAGTTTCAGGATCAGCTGCAGGCCAGAAATGAACCTCCAAAGTTTTAGAAGTTGATAAAAACCTAAGTACCAGTTGGTCAAGCTGCTTAGACTTGTCTTGGATGACAGTTCATTTATCCTCTTGTAGTCATTGTTTGTGGCTGTCCAGAGGAGTATGCTACAATGTTTTCATTACCCATTATATAATTAAAATATATTGTAATCTCTTGTAGGTGAATAAGCAAAAACAGATGAAATATTATGAAATCACACTTTGGTTATTCCAAGAAAAAATAACAGTCATCTTGGAGACCAGAAGTTGTCAAATTCACTTCAAGTGGCTGAACAGGAAACAGTTTTACTTCTATGTAATTTGAGTTTGAAGAAAGACAAGAAGGAACTTGAATGGCATGTTGAAGAGGAATTATGATTAGACCTCATATGGACAAGAAACTGTTATAAGACACATCCCAAATTTACCTTTTATTTTCCATAACTAAATATAGATTAAGCACAGTCATGTCCATTAGTAACTTCTGTCTTCCCCTCATGTAAGCATAAAACTAGTTTAACAGAGCTTCCTGGGAAGAGCATGAAGTATCCAAAACACACAAGTCCCCATCCAGCTTCCTGTCTGTAGGTAATGCTGCAGTCATTTTGGATTAGCGATAAACGGTCGTGAAATTGGAAACAGGTTCTCCCAGCTTTACACAAGAATCTGCAAAAACATGAATGCTTGTACCCAGAATGTGCGATTCCAATTCAAACATCATAAAATAATATACAGTGCATGCTTAACTGCATGCAAGGCCATAGGAACATATTAAATGACATTGCCAGATGCCAGAGACAAATATGGTTTCAACATTCAAATGTATAGAAACCTGGAAGAGACTATGGCTTAATGTAAATGACTGATAGGGTTTTATTTTGTAAAATTCTTTTTTTATCCTGGAAATTTACTGTCCTTCAGTTATGCTATCAGTCTACTTGTACTTGGCAAATGTTATACTACATTATTATCTCGTGGGTGAAAAAGTTGTAATAAGGGTGGGATACTTAACTGTACTGTTCAAGAGACCTACTACCTTTGATTGTTTTTTGGAGTCCATGAATTTCCATTCCCCTCCTGACAGTATAGATCTGTAGGGACACTAAGGGAACTGCCATTACACTGAGTGCAGCAAGTGTGTTTTTTTGCAGGATATGCAATTGAATTACCACCCAGAAGTGCTTTACTGAATGTTTTGATCATTTCTCCAGTAAAGATGTGTTAGAGGGGGATATGTGAGAGAGGACGTATGTACAATAGTCTTTGGCCCCTTCAGAGAGCTACTGTAGTTTCTGTAAGGCACTGCTGGGATCATAAAAAATGAGATTATAAACACTGATCTGAACAGCAGCCTGGAGCAGTTTAGAAGAAAAATACAGGTACAGTGAGTGATTCATGCAATTCATTATTCTAAGGATTTGGAGCATGAAACTGTATTCAAATTCAGAATTCAAACTAAAGAAATATGACATAATTAAATGATGCAAGAAGGGAAGGAAATCATCTGAGAAATCACTTACTCTGGGTATCTCATCAGAAGTTATGGGGTGGTTTGCCAGCACATAAATCTAAATCTGGAACAGACTTGAGAATCCCTACCTGAAAAAATGATATCTTTGGCCACATTTTCTAGAGGTGTTTGAACTGTGAAAGACAAGTGCCAGCAAATCAGTTATTTACAACCTTAAAATAAACTAATAATAAAAAAGCAAAGAGAAATCTTAGATGGAATAACAAGAGCAACCAAATAGTGTTTTTCAAAAATATTTTTTCCTTAGGTTTGAAATTAGGTTTTGGAAATGGCCTTAAATAGGAAAAATTTTCTTAAAACCAGTTGTGGTTGTAGTTTAACTAATGAAAACAGCTGTCCCAGTAGGAGTTGATTTGAGCTTCCAGCAACATGGGCTGTGAAGTGACATTTGGTTAGAAAACAAAGCAAAGCGAAACGATAATGAATTTGGATTGGATTGTAATCCATGACTGAGAAATGAAAGGTTCTTTATCTGGTGCTTCCTCCTGAGAAACTTGGATAGCCAGATCCAGAGGAGTAGTGACTCTATTTTTCCTCCAGGCTGGCAGAGGGATGAAGTCTTCCAATCCTTGCATTTGGTGCTAGCTATATGCCAGCCTTTGACAAACATTCCCATGTATGGGCCTGAGAGAAGCCAGTAATGCTGCTTCTTCATCTGTTTGGGAAAAAAAATCAGCTTGACTATTTATCACATGCTCCTGGTGATAGAACATTTGCTAGAGTGGGAAATCCACCCGTAACAGCAGTCAAAAGGCAGGGATGGGATTTGGTCTGATCTGCATATGATACACAGATCCACAGAAGAGCATCCTAATACTGTTATGCCACCATGATTGCCTCAGAGTAAAAATGTAGTCTTACTATTGGACTGAACCCAGAGATAGTCTTGTATGAATGCTGGTATAGGATAGACATCTATGTAACTATGTTGCTATTCAAGTGTTGAGCTGCAACAGAGGGATTATTTTGGATTGCAATTGTTGATTTAGGCATTTAAATTCCATCTAACTCCTACTTTAAGTTCTTATCCACCCCTTCCCCCATTTTTTGATTTGGCTCATAAGGTGTAAACTTTGGCTAGAACTTCCTTTTCTCTGGCCAGTCCTTGGCCAGTATATAGAAAGGAATTCTACAAGAAATACTGCTATTCTGAAAGCCATTTCCACTCTGAATCTGAGCTAAAAGTGAATATTTTAAATTCCCCACAAAATGAATTTTTCAAGGATAAAATGACTCAAAAATTGTGTTTAAAGTAGAAACATTTGGGTTCAAGTTTGCACTTTCTTTTTGCCTTCTTTTTAAATGAATGAATACATATTGCTTTCACAATATTACGATATAGGTATACAAAGCATTTTAAAAGATGAAATTTTATCAGAATCAATGTGTACTCCAAAACTTCTTTTAATTATTATTATTTCAATTAATAGTCTTTCAGGAAAATGTTAAGCAGATCTAGTTTCCTGTCATCTGTGAAAATGGGCAACTAAACCCTGGAAAAAATTACACGCTCTTCTTGCCAAAAAAGAATAAGCAACTATTTGCAATGTAATGTTTGTTACAGGTGGCCAAAAGTCAATCCTGTACTGTCTTGTACTGCTAAGATTTTGCAAAATGTTTGTGGTTGTTGATTTAATTAAGAGATTATCTCTGATAGAGGTCATAACCCCAGGCTTTTTCTACTCCTGGGAGGGTTCTTTGACAGTCAGTTGTGCTGTCATGAGGGTAAGAGAGTCCTCAGCCTTTAAGACACCTTTAAGATCTTTTTTGTGGCACTCTGACTGAATAAGTTGACCTTCGATACAGTTTCACCCAATGTAGAGCAAAGAAGTAATGTCCACTCATACATACAGAATTCCAAATGAGCGAAAATTAGATTACTCTGGCATCACTCCTGTTTTCCAAATAATTTACTTCCAATACACTAGTTTATGCCACCATAAATACAGCTGATAAATTTAGGCTTGCATGTTTAACTATAAGAAACACATTGTTTTCATATCTGGCAAACTCAAAGAAGGTTAAAAAATTCCCTATGAGATGTGAAAAATGAAATATTGCAGCCCCCATCTCTTGTAAGATTCTGTTGAGCAACCATTTCAGAGTAGTTCACCTCATCTGGTATTGTTTAAGTTTGTTTCCCTTGCTCTCACTCCGGTCTGTGGCACGGCCAATTGAGAAGGGTGAGATGGATGCATTTATATAGATCAACTATTATTTAAAAACAAACAAATCAAAAGTCTCTGGTTTGTCATTTGCCTTGAGAAGTTGTAAAAGTGCCTTCATTGGAAGTTTTCAAGAAAGGGTGGATGGGCATCCAGGTGTACAGACAAATGTACATACACAGTGAGCATGTCTACAGGTTCCCCTGACTGCACATTTGGTACTGCACAGTCATTTAGTATTTACTATGCATGCTTATTTTTAGACACTACATTACTGTAGCAATGCGCTATGGTGATATAGCTCATCACTCATTGCTATGGCTATGTAGTATCAGCTCATTGGTCCATCGCCATAGCAACATAGCATTGAAAAAAAACTGTGCACCGCCAGGACTGCACAGTAATGGTAATGCTAAAGCAAATATTAAATGACTGCTCAGAGTACTACTATTGCTCAGAGCATTACTACTACACTCTGTCATCATGTCTTATGTAGATGCACCCAGTAGCTTCAAAAAAGAGAGGGGAGCTGCAGTTCAGGACTGTGCCGTTGTTGTTACATGGGAATTGCTTCCTTTGCATAACACTGTGTTTTGAAACTGCTTTACATGTAACTCTGCTTCTTCCAGATCAGAGTTAAGGTCATTTAGATCACTTGTATTGCTACAGGTTTATGAAGATGTAACAGCTGCTGTCTGATCCTGGGGAACAGCTTTCTCTGCACCCCTTTGAAGTCACTACGCAGAGCCAGCCTTAGGGGTGGGCAATGTGAGTGACTGCTCAGAACACCGTGGTCAGGGGGTTGCCATGCACATACATGCGCCACACAGAGCCCACATTCACAGCAGTGCTTTTCCCCCACCCCAAGCAGGAGTGGTGCTCAGACCAGCCCACTGCCTCTGCCTATAGCAGTGCTGCTGACATGGGGAATGGTGACAGAGGGGTGGGGAGGTACCAAAATACAAAATCTCTCAGGGCATCATTTTCTCTAAAGTCAGCTCTGTTGCTATAAATGGATGTTTGGGGATGGCTGGGACAATCCCTGTCTGGGTTTTTTTAGGAATACCAAATCCTGCAATAGTGCAGAGGGTTGGACTAGAGACTCTTGAGATCTGTTCTAAATCTACAGTATGATTTACAATAATAAAGAAAAAAAAAAAGCCCGAGAAAAACCTGAGGCACTCCCTCTACTCATTTTGTTTTGACAGTAATCCAAGAGTTCAGATACTAAGGAGTATAGGCATTTTTTCCCCATCTAGTTTTTTGGAAGACTTCCAGGTAGCTGTGTTGACAGCTTCGAAGTTACCTCTTAGTTTATCACATACTGATAGAATCCAGATATTCCTGAAAAATCATATACTTCCACTTTATCTTTGAAAATGGAGAATTTGTAAATACAATATGACACAAGCCTCTTATCAGAGCTTTACTCTGCTGGGTGGTAGTGCAAAATAATGGTGTTTCAATTGGATCCATAAACTGGATATTTCAGATGCTGGTCTCTATGCCATCTACCAACTGACATGTTGGCTGCTTGTCTAGAAATGAATCATTTTGATTTTGACTACTGAGAGGATGATACCTGATGCCAGAATCAAGTCAAAAGAACCAAAATTAAATCCATCGTTTCTCTTTGCACCCACAAATTGTGGGCTCAAAGAACAGTGGATACCGACTTACACTCGTATTTAATTTGATCTCTTATGTATGGCCACTTGTCTTTCAGGTACTTAGAGGTATGAGTGATATTAATAGTGCATCTACCATTTTTAGATAAAATATTGTATCCAAAAGTTACAAAAGTATTCTAACTTTTGCAAAATCTGGTCTAAATATTTACTTATTAATTAGAAGGGGAAAAAAGTGACTTGAGTACAAGCCTACAAAATGTTTTCTTCCTACAGTATGAATAGATTCATCTTCTAATAACTAAATTAATATGTAGAAATGGTCTGAGTGTATGAAGACCACATCCCAGTTATGTGCATGTTCCTTACAAGCTGAATAATTGACCTCACAGGGGTTTATAGACTGATCCTCAGAATGTTACAGGTAAACAGAGAAGTATTACTATCTACAGTATAGAGTACTAAGGTAAATATGTTTTTCCTAATGACTCAGTACACTCATTTTAATAATGAATAGCCCTTTCTCTACAAACAGCAAGAGACAGAAGTCTATAATACTATTTTTACTGGGTCATTTTCAGTGTGAAATATACCACCACAATTGTTTTTGATTCTCTATCTTTGTCAGAGTAGGAAGTTCTGGGTATTTCCCAAGGTGAATTCCCCTGTGTCTCTACAAGAACTCAGGTTTTCATCTTCCAAAAGAAAAAGGAAAAAAAAAAGGAGTCAGGAAAAGCCTGAAATTGGATAGCTAATATCTTAAAGGTTTCAGCTGAGATTTCCTTTACAGCATCTTTTATCCTAGTCCACACACTGTTTCTTTTTTCAGATGAAATTTATTTACTTACCTTTTTTATCTATGAGTAAAGCAGTTCATCTTTGTATAGATAAAGAATTTTTCCAAGAATTGAGTTTCTGCATTTTGCTGCTGCTGAAACTCCATCCCAGAGAAAGCCATATATAAGTAAGTACCTTGCTTTAATGCCATCTGTCCATTAACTGCACATTACACTGCAATTACTGTGGGAATATTTTCATTTGTACCTTTTTTTTTTTACTGGTGAACAAATGCTAGATAGGAACAATAGGTTCTAGAGACCATACTGGAATTAAATAATACTAATAAAAAAACACAGAAAATAAACCAAATAAATCTGCTATTGAATAATTGAAGCAAAACAATTATGAAACCCCAGAAAGGTCTCAGACCAACATGGCTACTAAATACACCCCTGAAACTTAAGTGTCGCTTTTTAGAAGTAAGAACTATCATTTAAACACAGTAGTGCTGCTTAGGAATTTACTTCAGGCAGGTTTTTTTGGTTGGCTTTGTTGTGGACTTTCAGACCTCAGCCATTTACATCACTGAGGTTACATGTAGTTGGTTCAAGTATAATTAAGACTTTAGGCCAGCCTACTCTCCCTTGCTGTGATATGAATCTTTACTCATGTACCAAAGCCCTAATTTATAAGTGATTCTTGATGCAGGTTCAATCAGATTCCTTATGCTCTCTCACATTCAGTAACATAGATATGCTTGCTTTATTGAATCTAAATTAAAGTTATATGCTAAGTTGTCAAAAGAATAAAGTTAATTTCACAAGAACTTTACCTTACTTACTTCTGACTCCTTTGTAACCTGCACTAATATCTGTACCAAATGCATAAATGAGTTTAAGTGAGTTTGGTTCTTGCTTTGGATTAAGAAAAAAATCTGGCTCTTAGCTTTACATTCAGAATCATCAAAGGTAGTGATGCCAGAAAGAGAGAGAGAGCATGCCACTAGCTCTCACTGGGTTTGGCTCTTAACTGCAAGGACAACCATGGGGCTTCTTTCTGGATTCTTGGAATAGAAAAATGTCAAAATCAAAATATCCACAAGTGGGGCGTATATAAAAATAGAGAGAGTGAATCTTAGGGAAGGAGGGATGCAGGCTTCAGTGTTTGTCAGGTTTACTCAGGAGAAGAATGTTAATTGTGAATAAGGCAAATTCAAACCGACTGCTGGGGCAAGAAATGTTTTTGAGATCTGAGCTGAGAAAAGTTTTGCCTAAGAGGCATTATTCTCTCAGGTCCACTTGCAAGTCCATGACTTGGCAGGAGGTCAGAGAACAACTTGGCAAAACTAAGATTCAGCCTTCTACTTGTAGACTTAACTGGATTTAAAGTTACATTTGTGAGGTCCAGATTTGAAGTGCTCCTCCCAGATGAAGCTGGTGAATGAAACATGGTGATAAAACATTTGATTGATGGGTTCAAAAAATTAACATAGAAAATGGGCTTTATTGCTTTTGTATCTCTGCTGCAATTTTATGAGACCTGTATAACCAACATTTTTATTTCCCAATGTTTTGGGTTATGTAATTGCTCAAGAGATTTACCGTGTGGAATTTTAACTCTTCCACTTCTGGGCAGTCTTTGTACTGACATCAGACTCTCCCAAAGGAAATAATAGAATTTCCTAAACCTCTTTAGAAGGGGTTAGCTATGGGTTACTGGAAATGACCTGTTATTGTTGTGCCAGTGAATAAAATGTCACAAGTAATTCTGGAAGAACTAAAGAGAAAACTAATTGAAGGGCCAATCAGTGGAAGTCATAAAAACTTCATCTGTTTCTAATATGCTGTATATTCTCCAATTCAGATTACATTTCACATATAAAGATATAGATGCTGAAACACACACACCTCTTTCTAGTGTTACATATGGTATTACTCTTGTGGGGCTGTCTTACGCATTTTGATCAATAATGAAACCCAGGGAGATTAAAATTTAAAGGGGAATTGCATTTGCAGTTCCTGTTTGGAATGCTTAGGCCTGTTCACGAAAAGATTTGTACAATGATCTAGGAAAAAAAAAACCCATTGCAAACGCAGTTTTGCAACTGGGGGAATGTGTATTTATAAATCTCCAAGTAGCCTGTTGCATGGAACTGAAGCAGCAACCCCTTTCTTATCCTCTGAGAGGGCTATTCATAACTTAAGAATGTATAAATACAGAACACTCCATGCATAAAGGCTGTTGTTGGAAGCCAAAAAATCTTGGGGTTAACAATGAGGTATTGTTACTGTTATTGTTTATGATGGGATTTAATAGCATCAAAGAGCCAAAGCACAGCAGCCATATAGCAGCAAACAGGGTTGTTGCAACAGGAAAAAAAGTTGCTGCATTAGGTCTGTAAATTGTTTACTGGCATGTGACATGGTCAGTTATCTATATACTCCCCATCACCTTTTCTTTTTCTTTTTAAAATCCCAGTGGCCTATGGTCATTTATTTTTTTCATGATCTTCTGTAGTGACATTTCTGGCTAATGTACAGTTGCAGTTTTTCTATGACAAAAACAGTCTTGCCAGCTTATACCCTTTATACTTTTATTGACCGTCATGAAAACAAAGCTGCTTCCTTCATCAAGAAATGCAGGGTTTTTTTACAGGTCAAATTCTTCTCCAAGTTACACCAGGGCTATTCCAGTTTTTAAAGTGCTGTATGATGCAACCGAGGAAGAGTTTGGCCCATGCAATATTCAGCAATATATGAATATATTAGGTATTATAGGAAATATGAACAAAGGGAAATTTAAGGCTGAATCTCAGGAATTATTTCTTAACAATGTAGTCTTTTAAAATATAGAATGCTCTCCTGAGGAAAGTGGTAAGAGTACCATTTCTTGAGTCATTAAAAACTGGACAAGGCTCTAGAAACACAATGTAGAACAATTTTATGTTGGCAAAGATATGGACTAGATGACCTAATGGGGCTTTTCCATCCCTAATTTCTATGAAAGACAGATGGGTAGGTTGATAACAACCTTATGAGGCACTATTAGCAGTATACTGCTAATGTAGTTCTGATACTTGCCAGACCAGATTTTCAAAAGACTTCAGCTGCCATTTAGATAACTAAGTGTGAAGTGGCTTGTAAATTATGCATCATTGTGCCAACACAACTCTTTGCACTTTAGGGGAGATGCCTTCTAGAAGAGAGAAGTCAGTGTTTCCACCATTACCCTGATTTTTTCCATGGGAGGTTAACTTTAACTTCTACAGGATTGCACAAGAACTCCACTGCTGGGGTGGTTTCTGTGACCTGTACATTAGTGGATTCTCCAGTCACTTGAAAATTTTCCCTGCCTGCTCATCACCACTCAGTTGTGGGACACTATCTCTCCATACCTTTTTGGGATTTTCTAAACTATATAACTTTTATCCCTTTAGGTACCCAGTAGGGTATTTTAGGTTTTGGTCAGTCTTGCTTCTATCCCATACCCACAACACATCCCTCAAACAAGGAGAGATTCAATATTTAGGACTTAGTTAAACCTGATGCTATAAGCTGAACAAATGTTAATTGTCGTAGTGGTGTTTGGCTTAGTGGAGCAGTCACACCTTAAGAGGAAAAAAAAATCTCTGACTGCCCTTTAACTGCACCACTGTGATTTGCCACTAGAGGCTTGGTGAGTATTGGCACGACTAAGAGCTAGAGGCAGGAATGGCTTGCTGCTGCCACCAGGCAGAGCCAGTGCAGCAGCCCTGGAGCTTGCTCATTGTTCAGGCCCTGTGGTCCAGGAACATGCTGGGAGTGGGGGGGCAGGGTACAGGGATGGGCCTTGGGACTTCCTGCCCCTGCCAGACTTGGGAGGTGGCTGGGAGTGCTGCAGCCTTGCCACCTGCTGTGTGCATCCCAGCCTGGACAGGCAGTCCCAAGCCCCACACTCCCTTTGGGTGGGGGGCTGGACTCGATGATCTTTTGAGGTCCCTTTCAGCCCTAATGTCTATGAAATCTATGACATCTATGAAATCCAGGCCCAGAGCCACCCAGCTTCAACGTTGGGGTTCAGGGACTTAGGTACCTGCCAACTTTGGATGGCTGCAGCGGCGTGAGCCAGCAGCCAAACCCTGCACAGCTCAGACGAGAGTAGGGTCAATGGGAATTAGCCTTGGGCTGCTGCAGCCTCCATGTTCCATGATGCTCCAGCCAACTGACCTCACCAAGTTGTATATCTGAGTCCTGGGGGTGTGGGCACTGGGTGGGGGGTATGTTGCATTGCAGCGCAGGGCTGGGTACAGGTTCAAATGTGGCTGAGCGAGAGGAGTGAGGACCAACCTTCCATCCCCTGCAGGCACCATAGCTTGAGTCCAGCCTGGGCATTCAGAGCAGTGAGCTGGTCCAGAAGACACCATGGCCATGCCAGGGCTGTAGCGCTGGCTTTGCCCAGTGGGAAGAATGAGGCAGAAGGGCTGTGCCTGGTCCTGCTGTGCCCCTGCATTCCTGCCCTCACTTAGGAGGGGTCATTGCATCCCGGGCCGCTGGAAAGCTTCAGCTAAGATTAACTTGCTGTGAACAGGGGGTGGACAGCAATACGGCACAGGTAAGGAACGAGAAGGTAAGAGACAAAGAGCCCTTTGGGACTTGGAGCGGGGGGGCAGCAAAGGCACCAGTCGCAGGGCTCAAGTGCCTATATACTAATGCTAGGAGCATGGGGAACAAGCAGGATGAACTAGTGCTCCTGGTTGCACTAAACGCCTATGACTTAGTGGGGCTGACGGAAACCTGGTGGGATTCATCCCATGACTGGGCGGTACATATCGAGGGCTATAGATTGTACAGAAAGGACAGGGTGGGGAAAAAGAGGGGAGGGGTTGCGCTCTATGTTAAGGAGCAATATACATCAACCCTCATCAAGACAGAATCAAAGGATGAGGAAGTAGAAGGACTGTGGGTTAGGCTAAATGGGGGGCAAGGAGAAAAGGATTTGGTGGTAGGGGTCTGCTACAGACCCCCACATCAAGGGGAAGAAATAGATTTGGGGCTCCTGAGGCAACTCTCGGAGACCATAAAAGCTAAAGAGGCGGTTGTCATGGGGGACCTAAACTACCTGGACATCTGTTGGGAGACACAGACAGCAAAGTCCCACCGCTCACGCAGGTTTCTAACCTGTGTACAGGACCTCCACCTGACGCAGGAGGTACATGGTCCCACTAGGGGGAATGCCTTACTGGATCTGGTATTGGCAACGGGGGATGACATAGTAGGGGACCTACAGATCGGTAGCCATCTGGGGGACAGTGATCACCTAAAAATACAATTCAACATAAGGCGTCGAGTGGGTAAGGTAACTAGTAGGGTGAACGTGCTGGACTTTAGGAAAGCTGATTTCAGTGAACTCAGGCGATTAGTGAAGGACGCACTACAGAGTAGTAGTTTTGAAATGATGGGAGCCCAAGAAGGGTGGTGGTGCCTTAAGGAAACTATCCTTCGAGCACAAAGCGAGACGATCCCCGTGAGAGGTAAAAGAGGGAAAGGGGCCAGGAGGCTTCCCTGGCTGACCAGAGAAATCCAGCGCAGACTAAGGGCCAAAAGGGGAGCACATAAAAAGTGGAAACAGGCAGAGATCACCAAAGAGGAATATACCTCTTCTGCTCGTGCTTGTAGGGAGGCAGTTAGACAGGCCAAAGCTACCATGGAGCTGAGGATGGCAACCCAAGTAAAAGACAATAAGAAATTGTTTTTTAGATACATAGGGAGTAAAAGGAAGGCCCAGGGAGGAATAGGACCTCTGCTAAATGGGCAGAAACAATTGGTGACGGACAGAGGGGACAAGGCTGAACTCCTCAACAAGTTCTTCGCCTCAGTGTTCCTAAGCAAGAGGCATGACAAGTCTCTCACTGGGAGTGTAGGGAGGCAGCAGCAAGGCACCAGACTTCCATGCGTGGACCCTGAGGTGGTGCAGGGTCACTTGGAAGAACTGGATGCCTTTAAGTCGGCAGGCCCGGATGAGCTCCATCCGAGGGTACTGAAGGCACTGGCCGACATCATTGCAGAGCCACTGGCGGGAATATTTGAACGCTCGTGGCGCACAGGTCAAGTCCCGGAGGACTGGAAAAGGGCCAATGTGGTTCCCATTTTCAAGAAGGGGAGGAAGGAGGACCCGGGCAACTATAGGCCAGTTAGTCTCACCTCCATCCTTGGCAAAGTCTTTGAAAAAATTATCAAGGCTCACATTTGTGCGAGCCCGGCAGGGCAAGTTATGCTGAGGGGAAACCAGCATGGGTTCGTGGCAGGCAGATCGTGCCTGACCAGTCTAGTCTCTTTTTATGACCAGGTTACAAAACGCCTTGACGCAGGAGGAGGGGTGGATGTCGTATACTTGGACTTCAGGAAGGCCTTTGATACGGTATCCCACCCCATACTGGTGAACAAGTTAAGGGGCTGTGACTTGGATGACTGCACAGTCCAGTGGGTGGAGAATTGGCTGGAGGGTCGCACCCAGAGAGTCGTGGTGGATGGGTCGGTTTCGACCTGGAAGGGTGTGGGCAGTGGGGTCCCGCAGGGCTCGGTGCTTGGACCGATACTCTTTAATGTCTTCATCAGCGACTTGGATGAGGGAGTGAAACGTACTCTGTCCAAGTTTGCAGATGACACTAAGCTATGGGGCGAAGTGGACATGCCGGAGGGCAGAGAGCAGCTGCAAGCAGACCTGGACAGGTTAGACAAGTGGGCAGAAAACAACAGAATGCAGTTCAACAAGGAGAAATGCAAAGTGCTGCATCTAGGGAGGAAAAATGTCCAGCACATCTACAGCCTAGGAAATGACCTGCTGGGTGGCACGGAAGTGGAAAGGGATCTTGGAGTCCTAGTGGACTCCAAGATGAACATGAGTCGGCAGTGTGACGAAACCATCAGAAAAGCCAATGGCACTTTATCGTGCATCAGCAGATGCATGACAAATAGGTCCAAGGAGGTGATACTTCCCCTCTATCGGGCACTGGTCAGACCGCAGCTGGAGTACTGCGTGCAATTCTGGGTGCCGCACTTCAGGAAGGATGCGGATAATCTGGAGAGGGTCCAGAGAAGGGCCACTCGTATGGTTAAGGGCCTGCAGGCCAAGCCCTACGAGGAGAGATTAGAGAAACTGGACCTTTTCAGCCTCCACAAGAGAAGGTTGAGAGGCGACCTGGTGGCTGCCTATAAGTTCATCGGGGGGCACAGAAGGGAATTGGTGAGTATTTATTCACCAGGGCGCCCCCAGGGGTTACAAGAAATAATGGCCACAAGCTAGAAGAGAGCAGATTTAGATTGGATATTAGGAGGAACTTCTTCACAGTTCGAGTGGCCAAGGTCTGGAACGGGCTCCCAAGGGAGGTGGTGCTCTCCCCTACCCTGGGGGTCTTCAAGTGAAGGCTAGATGTGTATCTAGCTGGGGTAATGTAGGCCCAGCACTCTTTCCTGCTTGTGCAGGGGGTCGGACTCGATGATCTATTGAGGTCCCTTCCGACCCTAGCATCTATGAATCTATGAATCTATGAACAGTAGCTGGTGTTCAGTGCGGGGGGAGGGGGCATGTGGGGCTCAGGCCCTGCCTGCACTGGCACTGGGGGAGCTCCTACACACCTCCCAGGAGGTTGCCCAAGTGGCCCTCTTCCCAGCCGCACCCACCACCCCCAACTGATCTGGCAACTAGCAACAGTGAGCAGGCCGTCCCTTTCCCCGCAGCCTCCCTGCCTGGGCTCCACTGTGGCACACCACAGCAGGGGCAGCTGTGGGGAGAGAGACCCTGGAGCCCTTCTCCCACAGCACCCCCCGCCCCACCCCGGGAGAGACTTCATAGCCCTTCTCCTCCAGTGCCCTTCCCCTACAGTGCCACCCCCACACCAAGCAGCAGCACACCACTGCCTAGCCTGGGCTGCTGTACTAGAGAGACCCTGGGCCCTCTCACTACACCCCCACCCCTGGCAAGCACTGGCACACTGCTGCGTGGCCCAGAGACCTCAGAGCCCTTCCCTCACAGCTCCCCTGCTTCAGATGGGCTTTGGTGCACCATGGGGCCAGGGTGACTGAGGGAACAGAAACCCCCTTCCCCACCTCCCAGTTCCCCAGCAAGGCTGTGTGTTGGGCTGGAATCAGAGGCTGTCATTGACTAGGGTTTTTGACAGCCAAGGGGGCAGGCTGGGCCAGGCTCAGGCAAAGCAAAGGAGCTGTGCCCAAGGCTGGAGCACAATCCTGCACAATTTCACCTGGGATGGTGGCTATAATGCTGAAAGTTATCCCTTGATGATACCTGGCACAGATATTTGATAAAGCACTTTAACAGAAAGCGCTTTAGATTAGCATACATCCATCAAGGGTTAACATAGAATGTGATCTGCCATTTTTAAAGTGCTGTAAGAGCCATGAACATCTGTTCAGATATGGCTTTAGAGTGCTTTCTGCCTGCATGATGCGTGTTACATCTGCACCTAGCCTTAGGGACGTGATGTTAACTCACAGCTGCTTTAACTGCCTGCTGGAAATGTCCACCTAGCTAAGACTGTTTGGGCCTAGCCTCCACATGTTTATTTCATTTTGGTAATGGAGGATGAGAGGCTATCCCTTGCTCATATTTATATTTAATTGTATGTGGAGAAAAATCTAAAGCTAAATTTGAAAAACAGTTTTTATATGCATCTCTAATGTCTTGCATGATTGAATTTGTAAATGTTAGGCAGAAAGTACTAGGGTAGGATGGATGATTCACAGCATCTGACAAATTAAGTTGTTGCCTAAAAAAGCTCATCCTCTCTTGATCAGTTGGTCTCTAAAGGCATTTGTACACATGTCTGCACTGCAGCACTGAGTGCTTTTAAAAGCATTGCACTTATATAAATGGTGAAATGCATGTCAGCACTGAGAAAATGGTGGCGGCACGCTTTTGAACTAAAACACTTCAAAGACATTTTAATTCCAGAGAACACTGCAGCCATTTTCTCAGTGCTGATGTGCATTTTGCCATTTATACAAATGCATTTCACCATTTATACGAATGCATGCAATGAAGCACCAAATATGTCAAGTGTGCCAGGATTTCCGGCACATTGGAACAGACAAATGTATGTGTATATATGCCTTAAGGTGCCTCCTTGCCTTCTGCCTGACTTCAGACAGCTAACCACCTTTGTAAAAGTTGTGTGTATACCTAACCAACTTGTGTTTTTGGATTGGCATTTGCACAAAACCATTACATTAAAAATGTTAAGGGCTGGAGGGAGTGGTGAGGAAGGGATGAGATGTAGTGATCCTTTCTTGTGCTTACCTTTAGAATTTGCAAGATGTATAGAGCCAAATTCTACTCTATCTATTAGGTGCCTCAGCTTGATTTTATTCTACCCTGCATGAGTCCTGATCAGCAATGAATGCAAGAAGTGAATGGGTCTTTCTGCTTTCTGGGAAGGTCTTAAAGCGAAAGATGATGGCATGGTATAAATGTAATGATAGTATAAATGCAATGTAATGATTACACTCAGATGCCTAAGTCCTTTACTGGCTGAATATGTAGTATAGGATCTGGCCCTATTTCAGGAAGTTCCAGAGTTCCTACAGTATTGATGAGTAGCATACAAATGTCTAGGCAGGCAAGTAGATTAGCTGGAAATATTTTGGACTGTGTTGAAAGGTCTCAATATGTTCTCTGAATGGTGAATTTCTTTATCTTTGGATGGCTTTTGATTTCATTACTGAATGTCTTACCCTCCTGTCTTTTTTTAAAAGACCCATACTGAAACATGCCTCTCATTCCGACTGAATCCCATCATAAAAAAAAGCTGGGCAGGATGGATCTGCTTATTTGTCCTTGTTTCCTTCCTACTTCTGGCAGAGAAAGTCCTCTGATGTTGTCCTAGCTGATGTACTCCAGCAGAATAATATGCAGCCAAGAAAAGTAGGCTAGGATGTCTGCCTCATTTTGAATAAGGATTCCTGACTTGTCAGATGCATGACAATAATATCCCTCCCCTGTTATGTGGCCCCTTTCTTGTTTATTTAAAATAACCAGCTGAAATCTTGCCTCCTTTCAAAGATTTCTGTAACACCCTTGGGTCTGAAGGATCCTTTTAGGTCCTCTGAACATTTTGTAACAGAGCTGCTGCTGAATCCATTTCCTTGCTGTCATTAATGCTGACTCAAGGGATATTTAGGTTGCATGTGTGGTAGGACTCACAGTCGAGTGTTATATTTTATAAGGATGAAGGGAAGAAAAATGTAGTGATCGCCAGATGTTCTGCACAAGGTAATTATTTTAAAAGTAGATAATTAGCAATCCCTGTAGGTAACATGATGTAACTTTAGAATAACTATTTATTAGAGAGCTGAATGCCAGCTGCTCCAACATGACTGTTCCTGATGATGATTTCATTTTTTTCATACCCTTCTTTGATTAGTAGCTGATGTCATTTTTCCTTTTTTTTTGCCACAGCTGATCTAGAATGAGAGAGACAGCTTAAAAGAGTCCATAATCCCTTGAAAAAACCCAAATCTGTTTTATTATCTAAAATATCCTTGGCATTAGAAATGAAGAAATAGTAAAGCTTTTAGTGGAAAACTATGCTAGGTTCATATTTATGGGGAAATTAACTGAAGTTGAAAGTGCTTATGTGAAAAGTGGGGAAAAATGGGGGATGGGCTGATTTCTACCTGATACTGCTTCAGTAATTTTTTAGACTTCTCTCTAATGCAAATGTACTTAGTGTATTTTACTAATGAAACAAAAAGAAAAAAGGTACAGAAATGTGTTCATAGCTTTAAATAAAAGATGCTATTCTATGTAGTCCTTTTGTTTGAGTTTTCTGAAGCATCTATTTAGTCAGATGAAAAGTAGAAAAATATGACTGTTATTGTTAGTATGGTATTGCTATGTTATAGATTTTCTTGGAGTTGCACTTGAGATCAAATGAGAATTCTCCCTGGATATTGGCTACCCTGTTTCATGCTGAGTTTGAAACATAGTAAAATGCTTGTCATACAATTTTGTCATTCAAGGAAATGACAAAAACTAGCATCTAAAAGGTGGTGGCAACTTAATAAAAATGGATAAATTTTACTTGGTTAGTTGACTGAAATCCCATAAAATTATATGTATTTGATAAAAAATAACCGATTATAAAACATTTAAAATAGAAATGTGTAAGTGCTTTTGTGTTCATTAAATACTTGAAAGATAAATACTTATGCAACGCAGATTTAATAGACAGAAGACCACTTGAAGTTGAAACAGTACTCCATCTGCCAGTTACCCTGCACACAAGTGATATAAAAAGTATTATAGTTTATTTAATAGCTGTCTGGTGTTGCATTATGAGAACTTAAAGCAATACACAGTGATGGGGGATGAAGTACGAATAAATTGTCTGTATCAAGCTGTGACAGAACACCCTTTAGGGTGTCTGTCACTTTAAGGGCTGGAGCAAGGAGCTGCCAGGTGAGTAATGAGAGCAGCCATTTTGGGAGAGTTCTATTATAAGAGCAAAGCATTTTGAGATCAGTTAGCTAGGAGTAAAAGGGGGGCCAGGCACACTTTGTGAAGTACCTGAGCCTATAGGAGTGCAAGACCCCAGGCCCTGAGAATGGCAGGGTGGAGTAGTGGGGCCAGTTAAGCTCAGGGTGGAGCAGCTGAGTCACAAGGAGGTGTTTGACCCCAAGCCCCGGTAGAAGGGGTGGTGTGTTTGCCCAAGGGTGTAGGAGTAAGGAATGGCCCAGTGAGGGGCTAGGGCCAAGAGAGCCCGGAGTGGGGTGAATCAGCAGTCACTGCCCAGATAAGGGTCAAAGAAGACCCAACAGGCTGGGCCAGGGCTGTCTCAGGTATGAGTGGACAAGCCTGAGGATCCCTTGTGAGAGAGGGGTGTAGTGTGAGAGGCCCTTGTGAGAGGGGGGAGAGTAAGAGAGAGGCCCAACTGGGGTGTATGTAAGCAGCCTTACAAAGGGCTATATTTGACCCAACTACAGCCCAGATGTCATGTTTATAGTATGACATCTGCAAGGCATGAGGCACGTGTAGGGGTGGTTGGAGCATGTACATCAGGCCCCTGACACCATGGCGGATCAAAGGGTAGCCTCCTGCTTAATAACATCAAAATAATATTACATCAAGGCACGGCAGGAGAAAGAGGTGGGCGTTTTGCCCAGAGACAGGGGCAGGGCCATATTAGCACCAGGCCTAGAAGTTGCTCGTGTCACAACACCATTTATATTGTGCGTTGCGACCATGAAAGTAGTTCAGCCGATCTCTAAGGAGATAGTGCTATTGGGGTCCTATAGACATGCAGGAGCCAGCTCTGACATGGTGGAAACTTAGTGCATTGGAGCAGACTCGATTAATCAAGTCTGCTGGAGCACAGAAATAAACATGCTCCAGCAGACTCTGACATCCTGTGTGTCAGTGTCCCAATGCCAAGCAATGGTGGTGAAGTGCTTTGAACTAAAGCTCATTCAATGAGCTTTAGTTCAAAGCACCTCCCCCCCCCCGCCATTTTTCAGTGCAGGGGATGCTGATGCATGTGACTCTCAGGCTCATTTAGTTAGTGTGGCTTGCTAACTAAAGTGACCCCAAGGGGCAGGTGTAAAAATGCCCATTATTTCTGAGACTAGTTCAGAGTGATCTCTGATTCATTTGCAGGGAAAAGGATGGCATAGCTTCATGGTTCCTGTTCATTTAAAAGTTTCTT